>NC_074679.1:24021783-24350533 GCF_029448725.1 Salvelinus fontinalis | reverse complement strand
CGTCTTCATCGACCTGGCCAAGGCTTTCGACTCTGTCAATCATAATATTCTTATCGGCAGACTCAACAGCCTTGGTTTCTCAAATGACAGCCTCGCCTGGTTCACCAACTACTTCTCAGATAGAGTTCAGTGTGTCAAATCGGAGTTCTTGTTGTCCGGTCTGGGAGTCTCTATGGGGGTACCACAGGGTTCAATTCTCGGGCCGACTCTTTTCTCTGTATTTGTCAACGATCTCGCTCTTGCTGTGGGTAATTCCCTGATCCACCTCTACGTAGACGACACTATTCTGTATACATCTGGCACTTCTTTGGACACTGTGTTAACAAACCTCCAAACAAGCTTCAATGCCATACAACACTCCTTCCGTGGCCACCAACTGCTCTTAAATGCTAGTAAAACTAAATGCATGCTTTTCAACCGATCACTGCTAACACCCGCCCACCCGAAAAAGCATCACTACTCTGGACGGTTCTGACTCAGAATATGTGGACAACTATAAATACCTAGGTGTCTGGCTAGACTGTAAACTCTCCTTCCAGACTCATATTAAACATCTCCAATTCAAAATTAAATCCAGAATTGGCTTCCTATATCGCAACAAAGCCTCCTTCACTCACGCCGCCAAACATACCCTCGTAAAACTGACTATCCTACCAATCTTTGACTTTGGCGATGTCATTTACAAAATAGCCTCCAACACTCTACTCAGAAAACAGGATGCAGTCTATTACAGTGCCACCCGTTTTGTCACCAAAGCCCCATATACCACCCACCACTGCGACCAGTATGCTCTCGTCGGCTGGCCCTCGCTACATATTCGTCGCCAGACCCACTGGCTCCAGGTCATCTATAAGTCTTTGCTAGGTAAATCTCTGCCTTATCTCAGCTCACTGGTCACGATAACAATACCCACCCGTAGCACGCTCCAGCAGATATATCTCACTGGTCATCCCCAAAGCCAACACCCCCTTTGGCCGCCTTTCCTTACAGTTCTCTGCTGCCAATGACTGGAACGAATTGCAAAAATCGCTGAAGATGGAGACATATATCCCTCACTAACTTTAAACATCAGCTATCTGAACAGCTAACCGATCGCTGCAACTGTACACAGCCTATCTGTAAATAGCCCATCCAATCTATCTACCTCATCCCCATATTGTTTTCATTTACTTTTTTGCTCTTTTGCGAACCAGTATTTCTACTTGCCCATCATCATCTGCACATCTATCACTCCAGTGTTAATTTGCTAAATTGTAATTACTTCGCTACTATGGACTATTTATTGCCTTACCTCCTCACTCCATTTGCACACACTGTATATAGACTGTTTTTCTATTGTGTTATTGACTGTACGTTTGTTTATTCCTTGTGTAACTCTGTGTTGTTGTTTGTGATAACACCTCTGTTATCAACTGTATGTGTTTGTCCAGGTGGTGATAATGAGGGACTACCAGCACAGGAACGTGGTGGAGATGTTTAAAAGTGCCATGGTAGAGGAGGAGCTCTGGGTCATTATGGAGTACCTACAGGGTGGAGCACTAACCAACATCGTGTCTGAGACCAGGTATGGAGACACTGCACAGACTTGACTTACACAGCCAGAAATAACTGCTGTCATACTGGGGGCAAATTGTATTGAGGGGTCAATATAATGTCAAATATAGGCATTTTTAAGAGACAAGACTTCAAGGACATGTGCGACAGAAGCATGGAGCAAAATTCTTGTTATGTTTTCAGTACCTATTTTCACCATTAAGTGGTAGTGTGGTACTAATTAGTTGAGAGGACAGGCAAGTATGCACAGTCACTCTCATTCTCACTGCCACTTTAGCAAAACACTGTCCTCCTATGGGAAAATATCATCTGATAACATAATTCAGTTTGTGTATGTTCAAATGAAATGTGGTGAAATTAATTTAGTCCCAAAACACAATTTTATCTATGCTCTCATCTTGTTCAGTACTGTATATCAGATACTCTAGAAATGCATAAACAAAAGCAAGAAAATGGCCCACTCGATATTAGACACGAGGAATTGTCAGTGAATTTTAACTCTACCTGTCAATATATTTTAAATTCCAAACTCAAAGTTGGCTCATTCAAAATACAGAGACAGGAGTTGACCTCAGAGCCTAGAGACATGGGGACTGAGTGCATTTCTAACTGACGTATAAAAATGGGCCAGATCACATTGGCTGTCATTTTCAGTTTTTGTCAGCAGAACCCAAGATTTGCTAAATTATAGCTCCTTCATACTCCAATCCAACCCCAAATAAGATTGTTAAACAATCAATAAAGCTATTAGCCATAACTCTAAAAAAATATATATTTTCTGGTGTGTTTCTGTAGCACAGTTCTTCAGTGTTCAAAACCAGCTAGGCTATATTTTCATAATGCAAACACCAGATACTGTGAATGCATGTAGTTGTCTGAACCTCACCTATACCACCCACCACTACACTCTTCGAAAAAAAGGTTATATCTAGAACCTAATAGAGTTCTCCGACTGTCCCCATAGGATAACATTTTAAAGAAACCTTGATGGTTCCACGTAGAACCGTTTTGGGCTCCATGTAGAACCCTATCCACAGAGGGTTCTACATGGAACCCAAAATGGTTCTACCTGGAACCAAAAATAGTTATCCTATGGAGACAGCCAAAGAACCCTTTCAGAACACCATACATCACCTCGGTGATGTGACAGCAGCCATTTTGCAGTGCAGGGAAAAGATGGCGCCGAAGAACATGGCTGACGTTTTACATTCTTCCAACCAATTTGGCTATTTTGTTAGTTTTTTTGTGTTTTGTGTAACTTATTTTTTTACTTATTTTGTACATAATGTTGCTGCAACCGTCTCTTATGACCTAAAATAACTTGTGGACATCAAAACAGAGATTACTCACCGCGGACTGGAATAAACGTTTTCCTTTAACGAGTCTGACGACAAGGATATACTGCTTTCACTGGAACAGGCCCAGATCCCTGTCATTTGCTTGAAGAAAAGAAGCAGGAAAAGGGGAATCTGAGAATCCATAGGCGAGCGAGTAAACTCCCACTACTATCCATTCTTCTTGCTAACGTGCAGTCATTGGAAAATAAAATTGATGAACTACGATTAAAATTATCCTACCAACAAGACATTAAAAACGGTAATATCTTATGTATCACCGAGACGTGGCTGAACAACGATACGAATAATATAGAGCTGGCAGGATTTTCCATGCACCGGCAGAACAGAGAAGCTACGTCTGGTAAAACGAGGGGTGGGGTGTGTGTCTATTTGTCAATAGCAGCTGGTGTGCGATGTCTAAATTTAAAGAAGTCTTGAGCTATTGCTCGCCTGAGGTAGAGAACTTTATGATAAGCTGTAGACCACACTATCTACCAATAGAGTTCTCATCTATATTATTCGTAGCCGTCCATTTACCACCACAGAACAAAGCTGGCACTAAGACCGCTCTCAACCAACTCTATAAGGCCATAAGCAAAGAAGAAAATGCTCAACCAGAAGCGGCACTCCTAGTGGCCTGGGACTTTAATGCAGGTAAACTTAAATAAATGTTTACCAGCATGTCACATGTGCAACCAGAGGAAAAAAATCCTAATCCTACCTTTACTCCACACACAGAGATGCATACAATGCTATCCCCCGCCCTCCATTTGGCAAATCTGACCATAATTCTATCCTCCTGATTCCTGCTTACAAGCAAAAACTAAAGCAGGAAGTACCAGTGACATCGCTCAATACGGACGTGGTCAGATGACGCGGATGCTACATTACAGGACTGTTTTGCTAGCACA
Organism: Salvelinus fontinalis; assembly: GCF_029448725.1. NCBI lineage: Eukaryota > Metazoa > Chordata > Actinopteri > Salmoniformes > Salmonidae > Salvelinus > Salvelinus fontinalis. The sequence goes on along the minus strand of NC_074679.1, from coordinate 24,346,731 downwards.
GACTGGAATATGTTCCGGATTTCATCCAATGGTATTGAGGAGTACACCACCTCAGTCATCGGCTTCATCAATAAGTGCATCGACGATGTCCCCCCCCATAGTGACCGTACGTACATATCCCAACAAGAAGCCATGGATTACAGGCCACATCCGCATCGAGCTAAAGGCTAGAGATGCCACTTTCAAGGAGCGGGAGACTAATCTGGACTCTTATAAGAAATCCTGCTATGTCCTCAGACAAACCATCAAAAAAGCAAAGCGTCAATATAGGATTAAGATAGAAACCTACTACAGCTGCTCTGACACAAGGCAGGGTGATGTGATGTGGCAGGGTTTGAAAACTATTACGTACTACAAAGGGAAACCCAGTCGCAAGCTGCCCAGTGATGTGAGCCTACCAGACGAGCTAAATGCCTTTTATGCTCGATTCGAGGCAAGCAACACTGAAGCATGCACGGGAGCATCATCTTTTCTTGATGACTGTGTGATAACGCTCTCGGTAGCCGATGTGAACAAAACCTTTAAACAGGTCAACATTCACAAAGCCGTTGGGCCAGATGGATTACCAGGACGTGTACTCAAAGTATGTGTGGACGAACTGTCAAGTGTCTTCACTGACATTTTCAACCTCTCCCTGACCGAGTCTGCAATATCTACATGTTTTAAGCAGACCACCATAGTCCCTGTGCCCAAGGAAGCGAAGGTAACCTGCCTAAATGATTACCGCCCCGTAGCACTCACGTCAGTAGCCATGAAGTGCTTTGAAAGGCTGGTCATGGCTCACATCAACAGCATTCTCCTGGACACCCTAGACCCACTCCAATTCGCATACCGCCCCAACAGATCCACAGATGATGCAATCTCAATCGCACTCCACACTGCCCTTTCCAACCTGGACAAAAGGAACACCTATGTGAGAATGCTGTTCATTGATTACAGCTCAGTGTTCAACACCATAGTGTCCACCAAGCTCATCACTAAGCTAAGGACTCTGGGACTAAACACCTCCCTCTGCAACTGGATCCTGGACTTCCTGACGGGCCGCCCCCAGGTGGTAAGAGAAGGCAACAACACGTCTGCCACGCTGATCCTTAATACTGGGGCCCCTCAGGGGTGTGTACTTAGTCCCCTCCTGTACTCTCTGTTCACCCACGACTGCGTGGCCAAACACGACTCCAACACCATCATTAAGTTTGCTGACGACACAACAGTGGTAGGTCTGATCACCGACAACGACGAGACGGCCTATAGGGCTGGCAGTGTGGTGCCAGGACAACAACCTCTCCCTCAATGTGAGCAAGACAAAGGAGCTGATCGTAGACTACAGGAAAAGGCGGGCTGAACGGGCCCCCATTAACATCGATGGGGCTGTAGTGGAGCGGGTCAAGAGTTTCAAGTTCCTTGGTGTCCACATCACCAACGAACTATCATGGTCCAAACATACCAAGACAGTCGGGAAGAGGGCACGACAAAACCTTTTCCCCCTCAGGAGACTGAAAAGATTTGGCATGGGTCCTCAGATCCTCAAAAGGTTCTACAGCTGCACCATCGGGAGCATCCTGACCGGTTGCATCACAACCTGGTATGGCAACTGCTCGGCATCTGACCATAAGACGCTACAGAGGGTAATGCGTACAGCCCAGTACATCACTGGGGCCAAGCTTCCTGCCATCCAGTACCTATATAATAGGCGTGTCAGAGGAAAGCCCATTAAATTGACAGAGACTCCAGTCACCCAAATGTGACTGCTACCGCACAGCAAGCAGTAGCGGAGCGCCAAGTCTAGGACCAAAGGCTCCTCAACAGCTTCTACCCCCAAGCCATAAGACTGCTGAATAATTCATAAAATCGCCAATGGACTATTTACATTGACCCCCCTTTTGTACACTGCTGCTACTCACTGTTTATTATCTATGCATAGTCACTTCACCCCTACCTACATGTACAAATTACCTCAACTAATCTGTAAACCCGCACACTGACTCGGTACCGGTACCCCCTGTATATAGTCTCGTTATTCTTATTGTGTTACTTTTTATTCTTATTTTTTACTTTTGTCTATTTGGTAAATATTTTCTTAACTCTTCTTGAACTGCACTGTTGGTTAAGGGCTTGTAAGTAAGCATTTCACGGTAAGGTCTACACTTGTTGTATTTGGTGCATGTGACAAATAAAGTTTGATTTGATATATCAGTGTCACTCTCCTATGCAGGCTGAGTGAGGAGCAGATAGCCACAGTCTGTGAGGCTGTGCTGCAAGCCCTGGCCTACCTTCACTCCCAGGGGGTTATCCACAGAGACATCAAGAGTGACTCCATACTGCTAACACTGGATGGGAGGGTAAATCTCTTTCTCTCTCTCATAAGTATTTTTAATTCAGTTGAGAAAAACACACCTGTTTATAATTTAATTTTAATGTCCCTGTATAGATCAAGCTGTCCGACTTTGGGTTCTGTGCTCAGGTCAGTAAAGACATCCCCAAAAGGAAGTCTTTAGTGGGAACACCCTACTGGATGGCTCCGGAGGTCATCTCTAAATCACCATACAGCACTGAGGTGAGAAAGAAGATATTCAAAACAACTTTGTATCCTAACAAACGGTACATGTATATTACTGCATACTAATGACATACTAGCTGTATCCAAACAAATACTCATGATGTCCAGTATTCATGTGCATGTCAATACTGACTGAAGGTGATGTTAGAATATACTGGTTTGTTGTGTCTGCCAGGTAGATGTGTGGTCTCTGGGTATCATGGTAGTTGAGATGGTGGATGGAGAGCCCCCCTACTTCAGTGAGACCCCTGTTGCAGCCATGAGAAGACTGAGGGATGAGCCCGCTCCCACTGTACGGAACGCAACACAGGTCAGAGGTCAAACAGAATACATACATAGAGGGACTCCCGAATGGCGCAGCGGTCTAAGGCACTGCATCGCAGTGTTGCTGCGTCACTACAGCCTGGGGCTGTGTCATTACCGGCCGTGACCGGGAGTTCCATAGGGCGGCAACCGGGTTAGGGGAGGGTTCGGCCGGGGGGGCTTTATTTGGCTCATCGCGCTCTAGCAACTCCTTGTGGCGGGCCGGGCGCCTGCAGGCTGACTTTGTTTGTCAATTGAACAGTGTTACCTCCGACACATTGGTGCAGCTGGCTTCCGAGTTACGCGAGCGGGTGTTAAGAAGTGCGGTTTGGCGGGTCATGTTTTGGAGGACGCATGACTCGTCCATCACCTCTTCCGAGCTCGTTGGGGAGTTGCAGTCATGAGATAAGATCGCAATCACGAAATTACGAAAAAGGGGTGTCGTGTCTTTGACTATGCCAGATTAATTGCAATGACATGCTATTCTATAAAATAATTTCTCCGTAATTAATATTACCTGATTGAACTAATCATGTAAATGTTAATTAACTAGAGAGGGACACCACGAAAGAATATTTATAGAGCTGTTATCTTTCGAATAAACTCTTAAAGATTTAGTAAGATTTTACATCCATAACAGTCACATTAATCGTCATTTTATTCAGTCTCATCTGAAAGTTGCAAATCCTTGATTATCTGCAAGAATCCTGGCTAACAAGTTGAATCAGCAATACAAAATTGGGTTTAATTATTTATTTACTAAATACCTAACTAATCACACAGAATCACACATATACAATTAAATCATAACTTGATTACAAAGTGCTGTCATACAGAAAAACGTCCCTAGCGAGCGGAATAGATATGACAGTTTGTTACACAAAGAAAAGGGGGGGGGCTGGGTTTTAGTGAAAGAGCGGGAGACTGGAACATATGCGAAGCTGTGTTATCGTAAATACAGTATCTTATGCATTCTAAATTACTGCCCATTTGAAGAAGGAAAATGCAATAAATATTTACTCTGAGCTGCGCTTCAGTAGGTTGGTGGTAGATGGAAGACCGTATCGCCAACCCGAGTCCTCTGTCCTTTGAAGAATGTCTCTGGTGATCACTGGATACGTTGGAGGAACGTTGTGTGTAGTAGACGGGATACTCTGACTGTCCTTCCTAACCTACGTTTGTAGCAGCTGTTGCTAACTCAACGGCTAGGAGGTATCCCTTCTGTAGTGAATACGAGTTCAAAGTTCATACCATTCACAACCAAAGTCCATGCTGCTGTTGGCTTAGTTCTGTAGTTATTATCTGAACCATTCTGACACCGGATCGTCATCCTAGCGTACCCGGAACAGAAAGTTATATTCTTGTCAATGGCTTTTATAGTGGAGGGAGAGGGGTGTGTCTGAAAAGTTTATAACCCATGTCTCTTCACAGGGGCGGGCCCCTGGTTGAGCAGAAGCCAAGCTTATGAAAACACAAATCTCTCATTTGGAAGCTAAAATTAAATGTCATCTCTTCACAAATAAATTTATATTTAAACATTTGAATTAAACAACAATTCCATGTGAATCCGATATCTCTGACGTTTAGACTTTCCACAGTAGAGTTGATGTCATTCTATCATTGATGAGAATGTGTCAGAGGGCAACCGAACTGACATAATATACCTTAAGTACCACCGCATATGTTCAGTTGGTCGGATTACCAGAATATAGTTCATTTCCCCCAACTTCTGATGTTCTCAGAATCTCTATGTTAACCAATGGGTTTTCTTATGTCACATCAGCTATAGTAGGGAGAGAGAAAAGGGGGAAGAGGTATTTATGACTGTCATAAACCTACCCCTAGGCCAACGTCATGACAGGGGGGTAAAAAAATATTTTAAAATAAAATAATAGATACATGGAGAGATACACACCTTTTCTCTATTTCAACATGTGTGCTGAATTAACTTGGACCTCACACTTTGTGTAGGTCTCCCCGGTGTTGAAGGACTTCCTGGACCGTATGTTGATCCGAGACCCAGTGGAGCGGGCCAGCGCCACAGACCTGCTAGAACACCCCTTCCTCCTACAGAGCGGCTCCCCGCAGTGCCTGGTGCCCCTGGTGGAACAGTACCGCAAGCGCATGTCTCGCTGCTGATTCCCCCCCCTGGTGGAACAGTACCGCAAGCGCATGTCTCGCTGCTGATTCCCCCCCCTGGTGGAACAGTACCGCAAGCGCATGTCTCACTGCTGATTCCCCCCCCTGATGGAACCCTGATCTGTGATTACTACTGTACCCTGTGTGACCTGCCCAGGCACAACCCAGCCAGCACCTATCCCAGTGAGGGAGCAGCACCAGAGAGCAGACCCAGAGAGCCTGGTGCTGCTACAGAGCTCATGGCAGCAGGCCGGTAGGCTTGGTAGACAGTGACACAGCCTGGGCCTGCAAATCTAAGAAGCACTTTAGCAGTGAGTTGGCGTAGTGTTACGGAAGCATGCAAACAAACAGTATTCCTCACTCATCTCAACAACGTCTGGGCCTATCCAATGGAATTCCTCTCGACATAACAACAATCTAACATTGGTGCATTATATAAAACTTGAAATCCAAGGGAACTGTAAACTGTAGCCTATTGTGAACCTTTACCGTAATTGAGCAGTTTCCCATCGTAGTGTTTGGATATTAGTTGTGTATTTTCAGCTTGTGCTATAGGCTCAAACTGAGGTAGCTCATGACTTTGAGAGAAGCGTAATGTTACATACCTCTACAACCATATGGGACACTGACTGAAGTTCAGTGAAACCTTGCACTTTGTCAGTGAACAATTTGCATGGCCAAATGTAGGCACACCTGGCCTGATCGGAATGTTTGAAACGTGCTACTGAGAGATGACATGAGAGACATCCTCCAACATCACCATGACAAATGTGTAGATGGGTTGGCTGTTTGTTTTTATTGGGCTCAATGAATCATATTCCTTTTAATATTTATCCTATTTTGCTTTCCGAAAGGGGTTGTGAACTGTTTGTAGCCTAAGATGTGAAATTGCAAATAAGTTAAAATTTTAGATTATCAACTTGAAACGTAGCGGTTGAACAAATAATGTAAATACAGATACTGTATATTAGGACTTACTACTTGCAGAGCCATTGTATAGTTAGTTATATGGGATGAATTTTAATTAATTTTGAAAGTGTGTGTGTTTACGCTTGGATGCTGTGTTGGTGTTGCCTCAAACATCCCTTCCACTGTGTTGTGACTGACTTTTGAAACTACAGGATGTGTTTGTTGCTACTGAACATGTGTTTGTGTGTGTGTGTATGTGTGTGAAGTATTTGCATTGGTTTGAATAGATAAAGCACACAGGCTTGGCATGTGATGCTGAAGAACATCCACCAGCTGAGAGCACATTGCACATTGTCTTTGTATTCTTACCAGTGACACAACATATTTCATGTATTTGTATTTCTATGTCGGACATTCATGAAAAAGAGAATTATACATCATTTACATTTTCTAAAAATCAATAAATAATGCATATTGACTCTTGATCTTGATAATCTAAGCACTGCTATTTTGTTCCAATTCAGTTTGATGTTTAATGCCCCCTTTCACACAGTTGTATCTCTCTCTCTCCCAGCTCTCTCTCTCATCTCTCTCTCTCACATACACACATCATATCAAATGCAGAAATGAGAATTCTGTCACATTTTTTAAATATTTTAATAAATATTACATAGCATAGCTTGTGCATTTTAACATCATGATTCATTGTAAATAATTATACATGACAGGCTTACCCAGAATATAGGCTACATATTCCATAGTATAATAGTATAATATAACATTATTTTTGACAAATAAAAGTGACACTGCCATCATTACGATTGATGTATATAGCACATGACTGAATCGACAGACAAAGCAATGGGCTATGTTCATTAAACTGAAGAAACACGAGTTTAGATAGAGCTATAGGATTATTGTTATTTTACAATCTAAGAATAAAGGAGATAAGTTACCACACTGCTTGAACATGTGGAATCTAAAGTGCTTTATCAAATCGACTTCTCCTAATTCTTCAAATTTAACAATTGGTTTCCCTGTTACTCCAGAGAGACAACTTGGGAAGTGCTCTCAAATTCACACTTCACCCCGCTAATGCTGTCCACGCTTGGCTGACTGTTAACTCTCTGATGCGTGTGGGAAAAGGGAAAAGTCTCGGACCGGGACATCCTCCCTCTGCCCTGTGAGGAACCGGAGGAACAGTCAATTACCAGTCTCATGAACTCGGGGGCAGTGAATCGCCGCAGTAATCTGGTCCCCAGCCCGGTGAACCCCGGTGGACGGACAGGAATCTTCTCCGGCTCCATCTCTGCTCTGTGGAAGAGGAGTTTGTTGAGTCGCCCGTTCGGCGGGAGGCTGCCGCGCTTCTGACTCCCTCTCCTGCTTGATTGAGCGACGTCATTATTTTCATTTTTTGGTGCCCTGATGGAATCCTCGGGTGCTCTCTGAGATTTATTTTTACAGATTAAAAGTGCTTTTGGTGCCGTGACGGTTTTGTCAGTGTCGTTTGTCACCTCCCAGGTGCTCTTTTGACATTCAATCTTTGCTATCAGGGATCTCTCGTCCTGCAGCGAGGCTCTCTTTAATTTACTGCCTGATAGGCTCATGTCACACACATCACCCTGATAGGACTGCTTTCTGCTGCTCAGGAGGTCCAGGTTAAATGGCTTTGCTTTGTCCCAGAGTGGAATACTCTCTGGCTCCTCCTGTTTCATTCCTCTGTGTCTGTTGACATCTTTCTGGCATGGCTCTGGGTGATGGCTCAGTGTTTTAACCCCCCTCATGTCCTGTAGCTTATGGTTCTGTATCTGTTTGGCTGTGAATATGTCATCCTGTTCTTCTTCTGACAGGGCCCTCTCAAGGTGATTCCTATCTAGAGACTGATTCTGGCATCTGATGCGCGCCCACAGTTTGTTACTGTCCCCGACCCTCAGCTGTCTCTGGAACACGCCAGGCAGATGGTCTTCATCCTGGCTCTGGAACTGTTTAGAGAACCTCTCCAGAACCTGCCTGGGGAGCTTGTTGGGCTGCTGCCACTCTGTCCCGGCCTCCATCCCAAATCCGACCTCCCCTAGTGGGTCATCTGACACTACCCCCCTCCTCCCAGAGTTCAGGGCCTGGACACAGTGGTCATGCCCAAAGAATTTGGCCACCTGGATGGCAGAGTGGCCAGCCTGATTGGTGCGGTCCAGTCTCAGGCCCATTCTTTTGAAAGCCCTGACCAGGAACTCCAACACGTGGCTGTGGCCGGTGTAGGCTGCGTACATCAGGGCGCTGTTCCCCCAGGCATCAGATACATCAGGGTCGGCGTTGAACTGCACCAGAAGTTTGACCACGTCCAGGTGGCCCAGCTCACAGGCCAGGCTCAAGGAGGTACGCCCGTGCTCATCCTGGCAATTCACGTCGGCCCCTTTTTCCAGCAGCAGGCGGGTAAACTTGGCCCGGCCCCCGGGGTCCTGCAGGCAAACGGCAAACATCAAAGGGGTACGGCCATTTTCCGTCTTGGAGTTGATTATGCGGTTGTCCAGCGCATCCAGGACGAAGCGCGCCAGGTGCACTTTGCCATCGTGCATGGCATCCAGGAAGGTCTTGGTGCCAGAGCCCTGGCGCAGATCCTTAGGTCTCATCATGCTTGACGGTAACTTCTGGTGGTGAGCCTCAGACTCTTCTGAGATAGGAACGGAGAGTGAATCAGGGCCCTCTCTGTGTTGACAGTGAGTGTATTTACCTCAGAGTGAGCCTCAGCGAGGAGCTGCCTGTGCTTTTATACCTCTCTCTCTACACACCCTCCCCGCGTTGTCAAGGAAACAGCCATCTGAGGTCCATTATGCTGCTGCAACATCCATTCAGAATAACCTCCCTCCGCCGGGAGGAAATATATGCTATTTGAACTGAATAATTACTCAAGGAGAAAAACATTGCTGCGTTTTTGATGTGTGCCAGGTTAAAGCGGCTGCAAAGGAGGTGCTTAAATCAGTCTCTTTCCCCCCCAGGTTTAATACCATTCTTTCACATACAGCTCTAATTAAATTTAGCACTCTCTCACATGGGTCAAAATAGAAAGCTTGGATTTTCTATTTATACCATTTCGTTGCTAAAGGTCAGCTAATCTTGCATGATATTAATGTTTTAAATAATGTATTATATTATGACTTATACATATGCATGATTATAGTTTCTTCTCTTACCAAAGTTTTGAGAGAATAATATAGTAAAGTCAGGTTTGGAGCACTGATTTAGCTTTTTAAGACAGAATGGAAATGTGAGTTTTCATCACTGCACAGGTGCCAAAAACACCATCCCACCCCTATGATACAGCTCCAGTGAATTGAGGTATTATTTACATACTGTAGCGACTCCCCTCTGCTTCCTTGTGCCAGGAAACCTGGCCCTCTCACTGCCTTTGATCCCTTTGATCTCTGTAATCAGTGACAAGAACTCTGTTTGTACGACAACGTCTATTATTTTTCCATGTAACCTGCTGCATGCTGTGATACTAATAATGTGTCATGTTCTGTCCACGTGACAGGAGAGAGGTCTCTGAACATGGCTATCGTGATGAATACTGTATTGAGGAAAATGTTTTTTCAATGCTTTATTTGTCCTGTTGAAGTGTTTTGCAACCAACTGATTTTTAAATCACTGTTATTTTTTGTTTTTCATATACACCGGGTTTAAAAACATTAGGAACACCTGCTCTTTCCATGACGTAGACTTACCAGGTGAATCCAGGTGAAAGCTATGGATGAATGGGCAAGACAAAATATTTAATTGCCTTTGAACGAGGTATAGAAGTAGGTGCCAGGCGCACCGGTTTGAGTGTGTCAAGAACTGCAACACTGCTGGGTTTTTCACGCTCAACAGCTTCTCGTTTGTATCAAGAATGGTCCACCACCCAAAGGACATCCAGCCAATGGCAGGCCAATGGTAAAAAAAATTGTAATTGATGAAAGAGGACAAAGAAGGCTGACAAATTGTGCAGCGCAACAGACTGGCTACAGATAGTCAACTGACAGTCCAGTACAACATTAGTGCCCAAAGACCCATAAAAGAATGTACAACTCGTCTTACCTTGACACGAATGGGGTATGGCAGCCGATGACCTCACAGAGTTCAACTTCTTTCAGCAAAAAACAAGAAACTGCGATTGCAGTGGGCTAAGGAATGAAAACACTGGACACTGGAAAATTGCAAAAACATTGTCTGGTCTGATGAATTTCACGCTGATGGGAGGACTAGGGTATGGCGAAAACCACATGAGTACATGCATCCATTATGCCGTGTGTCAACATTTCAGGCTATTGTTGGTGGTGTGATGGTGTGGGGTAGTTTCCATTGCACACATTGGGCGCCTTGATAAAAGTGGAGCAACATTTGAATGCCACAGGATATCTGAACATCAGTGCCAATCAGATGCATCCCTTCATGGGAGCAATGTATCCATCTGCAAATGTATTTTTTTCAGTAGGATAATGCCCAATGTCACAAGGTTAGGATTATACAGGAATGGTTCCGTGAACATGATGGTGAATTCCGCTTACTGCAGTGGCCTGCCCAGTCACCAGATCTCAATACAATTGAGAATCTGTGGGATGAGATGGAACGAGCTATACAGTATAGAGATCCACTGTAGGCCAACTTGTGGGAAGCATTGGAGCATTGGAAGCATCGGAGTCAACATGAGCCAGCATCCCTGTGGAATGCTTTCGACACCTTGTAGAGTCCATGCCCTGACAAATTGAGGCTGTTCTGATGGCAAAAGGGGATGCAACTCAATATTAGGAACATGTTCCTAATGTTTTGTACACTCAGTGTACATAGTTCATTCATTTGATGGTGTTGTTCAAAAACCTTATTCATGTTCCCCTCAGCAATTCCTTTCAACAAGTTTATTGTTTCAGGTTCAATGGCATTGACCTGTAAGAGCGCAGCAACCAGGCTCCTGGAAGAGGAGATTTAGATGAAGGAATGGGGATGAATCAGCCCATTCTCTCTGAAAGCCGCCCCACCAACATCACCAGACAAGCTCTTTCCTCGAACCTCCAAAGCCAAAGGAAACAAGTGTGCACGCTGAATACCTAGTAAAGGGAGCGAGCATGATGCAGACAACACCAAAAGAACCAGGCATGCTGAGGAATGCCCAAAGTAGGGTGCAATGGAGAGGAGCGATGGGCCCAAGTAAAGGAAGTAAACTTTCATTAACCTGTGACCATTCCAAAAATGTGTCAACTGGTGTAGTTAACCACCAGCAGTATAACATGTCTCCAACACACTAACACAACTTGTCCGGAATTCTAGTAAGTAGAAAATGCTTAAGGTAAAAAAGGCGATTTTTAACTCATGTCCAGCAGCACCGCCCTCCACACCTTCTGATGATTTTAATTAGGTTTTAATTGCTAATATAAAAGACAGCAGGAGCAAAGCCGGACCCAGATAGTGTAGGTGAGAGAAGCAGCACTTCCTTACTGTTCACCAGCCGGTCAACATGTCTCTTCATCAAAACCCACAGCAGGTCTCTGATGAGCCAAATCCATTATCTCACCATTACATCTAAGATTTCCCTTCAGATAGATTTGATCAGAGGCAATGTGATACAAATAGGACTGAAGCTTACTCATGCAGCGACTGACAGTAAGAGTTTATATCTGGTTGTATTTGTATTAGTATTTATTATGGATCCCCATTAGCTGTGTATAGTGCACATGCTATCATGTGTGTATGTATGCATATGTCTGTGCCTATGTTTGTGTTGCTTCACAGTCCCCGCTGTTCCATAAGGTGTTTTTTAATCTGTTTTTTAAATCTAATTTTACTGCTTGTATGAGTTACTTGATGTGGAATAGAGTTCCATGTAGTCATGGCTCTATTTAGTACTGTGCGCCTTCCATAGTCTGTTCTGGACTTCGGGGCTGTGAAGAGACCTCTTGTGGCATATCTTGTGGGGTATGCATGGGTGTCCGAACTGTGTACCAGTAGTTTAGACAGAGAGCTCGGTGCATTCAACATGTCAATACCTCTCATAAATAAAAGCAGTGATGAAGTCAATCTCTCCTCCACTTTGAGACATGCATATTATTTATATTAGTTACCTGTGTACATCCAAGGGCCAGCTGTACTGCCCTGTTCTGAACCATTTGCAATTTCCTTTTTTGTGGCACCTGACCACATGACTGAACAGTAGTCCATGTTCAACAAAACTAGGGCCTGTAGGACCTGCCTTGTTGACAGTGCTGTCAAGAAGGTAGAGCAGCGCCTTATCATGGACATACTTCTCCCCATCTTAGCTACGGTTGTATCAATATGTTTTGACCATGACAGTTTACAATCCAGCTTTACCCCAAGCAGTTTAGTCACCTCAACTTGCTCAATTTCCACATTATTTATTACATGTTTTAGTTGAGGTTAGGGTTTAGTGAATGATTGTTCCTAAATACAAAGCTTTTAGTTTTAGAAATATTTAGGACTAACTTATTCCTTGCCACCCAATCTGAAACTAACTGCAACTCTTTGTTAAGTGTTGCAGTCATTTCCGTTGCTGTAGTAGCTGACGTATGGTGTTGAGTCATCCGCATACATAGACACTCTGACTTTCCTCAAAGCCAGTGGCAATTCATCAGTGAAGACTGAAAAAAGCAATGGGCCTAGACAGCTGCCTTGGGGAATTCCTGATTCTACTTGGATTATGTTGGAGAGGCTTCCATTAAAGAACACCCTCTGTGTTCTGTTAGACAGGTAACACTTTATCCACAATATAGCAGGGGGTGTAAAGCCATAAAACATACGTTTTTCCAGCAGCAGACTATGATTGATAATGTCAAAGCCCCCACAATCTTTTCATCATCAATTTCTCTCAGTCAATCATCTGTGCCTTGACACGATCCTATCTCGGCCGTCTACGGACAATTCATTTGACGTCATAGCTTGGTTTTTGCTCTGACATGCACTGTCAACTGTGGGACCATGTATAGACAAGTGTGTGCCTTTCCAAATCATGTCCAATCAATTGAATTGATCCAGTTGTAGAAACATCTCAAGGATGCTCAATGGAAACAGGATGCACCTGAGCTCAAGTTCGAGTCTCATAGCAAAGGGAATACTTACCTGTATATAAATAAGGTTTATTATTTTTAATACATTTGCAAAAATGTCTAAAAACCTGTTTTTGCTTTGTCATTATGGGGTATTGTGTGTAGATTGATGAGGGCAAAATATATATTTTATCCATTTCAGAATAAGGCAGTAACGTAACAAAATGTGGAAAAAGTCAAGGGCCCTGAATACTTTCCGAATGCACTGTATATGTTATTATAAACTGGGGGGTTCAAGCCTTGAATGCTGATTGACTGATAGCCGTATATCAGACTGTATACCACGAGTATGACAAAACATTTATTTTTACTGCTCTAATTATGTTGGTAACCAGTTTATAATAGCAATAAGGCACCTCAGGGGTTTTTGGCATATGTCCAATATACCACAGCTAAGGACTGTATCCAGGCACTCCGTGTTGCGTCGTACATAAGAACAGCCCTTAGCCGTGGTATATTGGCCATATACCACACCCCCTCGGGCCTTATTGCTTAACTATAACACCAGAGAAGTAAAGAAAAAGCAAGAAGTTGAGCAATCATACATTAGCAATCATACAAACAAAAATCTATGAAGGCCTAAGCTCTATTTTCTTGCCACTCTCCCTCTGTGGGGCTTTCTCGGCTGCTCTGATTCAGTAGTGTCAATTTCCTGAGATACAGCTTTTCCCTTTAGGGGCGCTTTTCCCCTTCCTTTTGTAGCTGCCACAACTGTAGCTTCTGAGATGGTCTCTGGCACTTCCTGCGTGACAGTAGGAGACGGAGTAGTGCTAGTGGCCTCAATGGGAGCTGCATCAGTAGACTTTGCTCTTCGTGTTGTTTTCTTGACAAGTTCCTTTTTCAGATGGAACTGTTAGCAGGTAGAGGTGTGTCTGTGATGACTAATACAGCACGGCTTGGAACTCTGCTCCAATCCGTATCCAGGATCAAACAACCCATTTTATAATATATCATTGTAGTGCAGGTATGTAATAATGTGGTCTTAGCAAATATTTGAAAAAATATTTTAATTATGGTTCTACATTCACCCTCTTGATTTCAAGGATACATTTCCCCGTCTACCCTCAAATATTTTAGGCTTTTCCCTTCAAAAACAATTCTCAGTAACCGATCCCAAGGGGTAACTTAACTCCAGAGGACCTCAGTTGTATTTTCTGGTAAAAGCACAGACTGAGTGGTGTGTCAGCGCTGAATGTCCTCAGAGACAGCTGATTTATCCCTTTAGGTCCAGGACAGCCAGTGTCTCCGCTTCTCACCACCATCCTACTTTAATTACTGCTAACGCACGCTCTCCATACCAATGAGCCATTGTGTTTATGATGCAACCTCTGTCTCTTCCAATGCTGATAAGATCTTAATCAGGTCAATGTAATTCAGCAGATTCTGTAATTTAGCAATATAACCTAATCCCAGGAGGCCAAACTAGGTCAGGTCCATTTCCCTCAACCACAGCATGGTAGTAGATACATCACGACATGGCAGACCACGTTAGCGCAGTAGCATATTGAATAAAATATGAATAACTACTCATTGACAATAGTTCTTATCTCAGCAGAGGGAGCTAGTTAAAGCTAGACTCCTTAATTGAAACAATAACAAAGCAGCGAGCCAACCTCTGTATTGGTAAAAGGCTGAGGGATGGGCCTGGAGATGTATGTAACCACCCTTAAACTTATAGACAGAGCTATGGATGCAAGTACTGACCATCCATGATATCACAATTTATAGTTTTAACAATGTTTGGAGGCTGTAGAGTGTTTTTTTAAACATTTTAATTGTTTACAAACATTAGAGTAAAACAAGCTTATATTCTGGGTTTCGATGGGGTATGACAGTTGAACTAAGCTCATGATTAATTCATTAATTATATTCTTCAATAATCAATAGGTATATAAACTGTATCATTAATTAATCATTAATCATTAAGTCCAAAAATAGTTTTAGCAAAAAGGTAATTAAGCTAATTATATGAGTCATTGATAAACCATATATACAAAAGTATGTGGACCCCTTCAAATTAGTGGATTTGGCTATTTCAGCCACAGTATAAAATCGAGCACACAGCCATGCAATCTCCATAGACAAACATTGGCTGTAGAATAGCCTTACTGAAGAGCTCAACCTTTAACGTGGCACCGTCATAAGATGCCACCTTTTCAATAAGTCAGTTCGTCAAATTTCTGCCCTGGATGCAACGTCAGCACAAGAACTGTTCGTCGGAAGCTTCATGAAATGGGTTTCCATGGACGAGCAGTCGCACACAAGACTAAGATCACCATGTGCAATGCCAAGCGTTGGCTGGACTGGTGTAAAGCTATCCGTAATTGGACTCTGGAGCAGTGGAAACGCGTTCTCTGGAGTGATGAACCCCGCTTCAGCATCTGGCAGTCCGAATTATGAATCTGGGTTTGGAGGAGGCCAGAAGAATGCTACCTGCCCGAATGCATAGTGCCAACTGTAAAGTTTAGTGGGGGAGGAATAATGGTCTGGGGCTGTTTTTCCTAGTTCGGGCTAGGCCCCTTAGTTCCAGTGAAGTCTGAATGCTACAGCATACGATGACATTCTAGACATTATATATTCTGTGCTTCCAACTTTGTGGCTACAGTTTGGAGAAGGCCCTTTCCTGTTTCAGCATGACAATGCCCCTGTGCACAAAGCGAGGTCCAAAGCGAGATCCATGCCCGACCTCACAGCTGGAACGCTCTTGTGGCTGAATGGAAGCAAGTCCCCGCAGCAATGTTCCAACATCTAGTGGAAAGCCTTCCCAGAAGAGTGGAGGCTGTTATAGCAGCAAAGGGCAGACCAACTGCCCATGATTTTGGAATGAGATGTTCGATGAGCAGGTGTCCACATGCTTTTAGTCATGTAGTGTACAAACAAGCCCACCTTGTAGATTATGACTTAGTGGAAAGTTGCACAGCAGGCTGCTTGATAAAAGTTGTGCTCTCCATGCTCTTATCTGCTATTCCAGTGGAATGCTTGCAGCCCTTGGCGACTATTTCAGAGCTGGGTTCCTCCAGAAATAGACTTGAGCTCTCAGACTAAAGTGAATCCTAGCAGGGAGTCTGCAGGCTGTGCTTGAGTTACTGTGTTGGCTCTCACACTTCTCTCCAACTTCAGATAATCTGTAGGCCTACTTGTTGATATTTCCAGCTGTGCCTTTTGAGGTGCGTAATATTACAAATATATTTTAAGAGAGGTTGAAATGTACACAATAGTTACCTGGAGGAAAATGGTGGAGTTTCATGCTTTTTCAATTTCAGACAGGGAGGGTTTAGTGTTTATTTTTTTAGTCTAGAGGAGGGTCATGTAATTTGTAATGAATGAAATGTCATATTGATCAGGGTTTGATAATTAGTTGCTTATTGTCTCATGTGTGCTCGATGATGCCCCGAATCCCTGATTCTCTGCTGGGCGTGCAATATCAAATGCGCCTAGTGTGGTCTCAATAAAATTATCCATAGCCTATAAAAGCCCTTCTCAAACCCCGGTCCGTGGACCGACACCAATCTGTTGAGGATGCTTGCTGGTCTGCAGCATACAGTGCATTCGGAAAGTATTCAGGCCCTATTGGAGCTGTCCTGTGACCAAGGCCTGCTTGCTCGTTTTAATGAGATGCGCCTATCCACATTCTAACTGTTCAGCAGCGGAGAATACCAGCAACTCTGCGAGATGGCAGTGAAGACATAAATCCCCATTCATTGTACCTACTTATGTGAGACCAGTTTCTCCTCTCTTGCTGCAACAACATCTAAATATCGCAACAGACTGGCTGTTGAAAACACCTTGACACCTCTGGACTGTTCCTGGCACAAAAACGTTTGAGAAAGGCTGGCCTATACTGTAGATAAGCCATATTCAAATAATTTACATGAAGTGGCCACCGTGGAGCTGGAAAGCACATTGGTGCTGAAGGTAGGCTAATTCGAGAAGACCTAATTAATCTAAACAGCCCTCATTTTCATTTTACAACAAGATAGCTTTGTGCTGGACCCTATTTCTTCCTATTCAAGAAATAAGAGGTAGGCCTTGTCATGACTTCAGCCGAAGTCGGTTCCTCTCCTTGTTCGGGAGGCGCTCGGAGGTCGGCGTCATCAGTCTACTAGCCATCGCCGATCCACTTTTCATTTCCATTTGTTTTGTCTTTGTTTCTACACACCTGTTTTTCATTCCCCTAATTATTGTTCATGTATTTAACCCTCTGTTTCCCCCATGGTGTTGTGCGGGATTGTTTTATGTCATGTTCGGTAATGTTGGTGACTGGTTATTTCGACGGGTGCTGTTTCTTGCCCATGCGTAAAAGTTGATGTTTGTGTTTGGGCAAGTGTATTGTTTGACCTTGCACCATTCATTATTCTGAGTAAAGTTACGTTCTGCTCTCCTGCGCTTGACTGCATTTGACTGCATTTTGTCAGCCAATTCAGTCACCAAGAACTCCTTAAATATCTCAGTGTCAGTGAAGAGCTTGGTGTGTTAAGTTAAATCCAGTGCTCGAATTGAAGGAGTATGTGAGGGTATTGTGGCTTTTAAAGAAAACGGCTAAAAGCATAGGCCTACCCCTTGTTAACTTGAGATTTTGAAAAAAATGTAATGGATCTGATCATGTAAAGTGATCTATAACGACGCTTTAATCCGCAATGCTTTATGCTAGAAACAAGTTGTAAAATGCCGGGGAAAGACGTGATTCTGCTGAATATGGGATATATTTGGTTTGTCTCTACGACATTCAGAGCCTTCTATAGCCGATGAGGAGACAAAACATGTACTTTGTATGGGAAGTAATGATTCTGTTCGACATTGATTTTCGACATTGACATTCGACCTTTCAACAGACTGTTAAACAACATACTAACTCTAAATCAGTCAGGAGCAAGCCAGATGGCCTAAGGAATTGTAATGATCGTCGTAATGTGGAAGAGAGGAGGACCAAATCGCAGCGTGGTATGTATCCATATGTATTTGAATACTTTTCAATACGAACAAAACAATAAACAGAACGAAACCAACGACGCTACAATCCTGAACTAGTGAACATAGAAAAAACAATGAACGCACGAACAGGAACAATCACCCACAAACAAACAGTGAAAACAGCCTACCTTAATGTGGTTCTCAATCAGAGACAACATAAAACACCTGCCTCTGATTGAGAACCATATCAGGCCAATAAGACACACCTAAACCAATGAAACACAAAACATAGAATATACCCACCCAGCTCACGTCCTGACCAACTAAACAAAGACTAAACAAAGGAAATAAGGTTAGGAACGTGACAGGAATGAAAAATTATTATTTAGGCTATATTATTATTATTTCAAAGCTATAGCCTGCCATTTAAGAAATCAATTGTACAGCATTTGTGACACGCTACAGGCTGGCAGGAACGCTCAGCCTTTCAACAACACATCAACAACAGCACTTCAACAACATGCCTATATATTTAGCATTTATGCTATATACAATGACATTTAAAAAATAGAATTACTTAGAATTGAATAATAATGAAACGGAAAATGCCTTATTAGGCTATACAGTCATTCAACAGCGCCTTTGAATTCAGTTTTAGAAACTCGAGTTTGGCCAGTCTTTGGTTTGAGGATCATGTGGTGAGCTATGCATGCCTAGTTTATTAAATTCAGCTTAGCAAATGCTCTTAAATTCCCATGGCCTAATCACAGTCAACACATATCTATTTTGTAATAACAATGTCATGGCATAAAATTGAATAAATTCGAAAATGAAATTTTCCCAAATTATATTTTTTACAAGTCAATATAGGCCAACCTGATGATATGTGGCTGATGTGTTAAACAATTAATGGCTTTTTCATTGATGATCAGATACTTCAGTTGTAACTGGTTCTGTTGCCTACATTTTTACAGTTGATAGACAACTTTAGCACTGTTCCAAACTTAGACTATCCTCTTTTTTAACAATAGCCTGTATAGAAATCAAAACTTCGCCGTTGCTGCAGCATGCACTCATTCGTTGTCATGCTCTGTTGTGGTGTTAAAAAAGATTCTGCTTGTCTCCAGTCATGTAAAATTAATTGCATGAAATGTGTTTATAAAAGGCATGATTGATTCATGCAGTGCTTTTATTATAATGGATATCTTTTCACCCTTGTCCACGGTGATCTGCAAATCCACAACCATCTGGCTACTTTGTCATGTAATGTTTACCAAACAAAAAACAGTTTCTAAAACTGTCCCGCCCTGATCTGTTTCACCTGTCCTTGTGCTTGTCTCCACCCCCTCCAGGTGTCTCCCATCTTCCCCATTATCCCCTGTGTATTTATACCTGTGTTTTCTGTCTGTCTGTGCCAGTTCGTCTTGTTTGTTCAAGCCTACCAGCGTTTTGTGTCTCAGCTCTTGCTTTTTCCAGTTTCTCTTTTCTCGCCCGCCTGGTTTTGACTCTTGCCTGTCCTGACTCCGAGCCCACCTGCCCGACCACTCTGCCTGCCGTCTTGTACCTTTGCTCCACCCCTGGATTACTGAACTCTGCCTGACCCTGAGCCTGCCTGCCGTCCTGTACCTTTGCTCCTACTCTGGATGATCAACCCCTGCCTGCCTTGACCTGTCCTTTGCCTGCCCATGTTACAATAAAACATGGTTACTTCACACAGTCTGCACTTGGGTCTTACCTTGATCCCTGAAAAAACGTCATATCTAAGGCTCTGGTCTATCCTAAGAGTGAGGATAAGCAGTAGTCATGTTATCTGCTATCCAGTTTATGTTTTAATAATTATTTGGGGTATAGGGGAGGGTCAGTTGTTTTTTTCAAGCGTTCAGGGAGGGTAGGGTAAAAATATATTTTACTAAAGGGAGGGCCATCCATTTTCATTTTAGAGTGTAGGTATCCAGGTATCCCTCATTATACATAACGTACAGTCCTTAATACAGAAATAGCTCAGGATCGGTGGTGGCATGCCATTCTATATGTACATAATTTTCATGTATCATTTTCCTAGGCTTTGACAAAATGTGCAATTGCATGTGGTTAGAATTTTAAGTGATCCAAAAGAGTGCAGAATAAGAATTGTCATTGAATATGTTCAGAGATGATAGAAATGCACAGGGATTGCATTTGTCATTAAATACACTATACCTTCCATTCAGATAATAGACTGAAAGGGATATAGTTTAAATATGCAGAGTCTGAATGAGCAGGACCCATGAGGCTGACTAATTGAACAGATGTATGCGGAGAAAGCAGAGATGCCAGGATAAATACTCTATCTCCCATTCCCTGCTCGCTCTCACCCAGCTGCAGCCCACTAGAATGGCTTATCAAAAATTAAGGCTCATGTAAAGCCAGTTTGTTATTATCAGTCATAATGACTGAATTAGTCTCTAGGGAGAGGACACGTCCACAGATACTGAATCAACAAGTCTCTCAAGGCACAGCAGAGAAAAATAACATAGCTACTTGTGGATGGTAAAGAATCCTCACACAACATGTATGATAATTTTTTTATAGAAATCATGAACAGGAGTTAGTCTGGGACCTGATTAAACCAGACCTTTTCATTTTACCTGTAAATTCCAAAAGGCACACGGCCCATTAGGAGTGTTTCATCATGTCTGTCCTAATTGGAGCACACCTGAGGATGCCTGCCTGGGTCTGGGATTACTCAGATCACACTGAGGAAAACAAGATGTACTCCTTCACTATCATTATTCTGCTTCTCCCTCGACAACTTCCCGACGAGAAAAATAAGACAAGCCGGGCCATAACGAAGGGCCCTCCAGATTAATTAACTAAGCTTCATATTCCGACATGGTACAGTATTAACTCCCTGGGATGCATACAACCATCGCAGTTCAGCAGATTTTGTTGTGAGGAAACAGAATCAATGGACCATTTGTTCTGGTATTGCCCTCAGGTAGCCTGCTTCTGGTCTCAGGTTCAGAAATAGCTGAAAAAGCATAACAAGTATCTAAAATTAACCCTGGTAAAACACTACATGACCAAAGTATGTGGACACCTGCTCATCGAACATCTCATACTAATGGAAGTTAATATGGAGTTGGTCCTCCCTTTGCTGCTATAACAGCCTCCACTCTTCTGGGAAGGCTTTCCACTAGATGTTGGAACATTGCTGCAGGGACTTGCTTCCATTCAGCAACAAGAGCATTAGTGAGGTCAGGCATGGACCTTGCTTTGGACGTCGCTTGTGCACAGGAGCATTGTCATGCTGTTACGGGAAAGGGCCTTCCCCAAACTGTTGCCACAAAGTTGGAAGGACAGAATCATCTAGAAGGTCATTTTACAGTGCATTCGGAAAGTAATGTACAGTATATCACAAACGTGAGTACACCCCTCACACTTTTGTAAATATTTGAGTATACATTTTCATGTGACAACAATGAAGAAATGACACTTTGCTACAATGTAAAGTAGTGAGTGTACAGCTTGTATAACAGTGTAAATTTGCTGTCCCCTCAAAATAACTCAACACACAGCCATTCATGTCTAAACTGCTGGCAACAAAAGTGAGTACACCCCTAAGTGAAAATGTCCAAATTGAGCCCAAAGTGTCATTATTTTGTGGCCACCATCATTTTCCAGCACTGCCTTAACCATCTTGGGCATGGAGTTCACCAGAGCTTCACAGGTTGTCACTGGAGTCCTCTTCCACTCCTCCATGACGACATCATGGAGCTGGTGGATGTTAGAGACCTTGCACTCCTCCACCTTCCGTTTGAGGATGCCCCACAGATGCTCAATAGGGTTTAGGTCTGGAGACATGCTTGGCCAGTCCATCACCTTTACCCTCAGCTTCTTTAGCAAGGCAGTGGTCGTCTTGGAGGTGTGTTTGGGGTCGTTATCATGCTGGAATACTGCCCTGCGGCCCAGTCTCCGAAGGGAGGGGATTATGCTCTGCTTCGTATGTCACAGTACATGTTGGCATTCATGGTTCCCTCAATGAACTGTAGCTCCCCAGGGCCGGCAGCACTCATGCAGCCCCAGACCATGACACTCCCACCAC
This sequence comes from Salvelinus fontinalis, assembly GCF_029448725.1. NCBI lineage: Eukaryota > Metazoa > Chordata > Actinopteri > Salmoniformes > Salmonidae > Salvelinus > Salvelinus fontinalis. Next base: position 24,324,740 of record NC_074679.1, on the reverse strand, counting down.
CATGCTAGATTGTAGGCAAGACACACTTGTCTTTGTACTCCTCACCTGGTTGCCGCCACACACGCTTGACACCATCTGAACCAAATAAGTTTATCTTGGTCTCATCAGACCACAGGACATGATTCCAGTAATCCATGTCCTTAGTCTGCTTGTCTTCAGCAAACTGTTTGTGGGCTTTCTTGTGCATCATCTTTAGAAGAGGCTTCCTTCTGGGACGACAGCCATGCAGACCAATTTGATGCAGTATACGGCGTATGGTCTGAGCACTGACAGGCTGACCCCCCACCCCTTCAACCTCTGCAGCAATTCTGGCAGCACTCATACGTCTATTTCCCAAAGACAACCTCTGGTTTGAGTCCACGCTGAGCATCGTGCACTCAACTTCTTTGGTTGACCATGGCGAGGCCTGTTCTGAGTGGAACCTGTCCAGTTAAACCGCTGTATGGTCTTGGCCACCGTGCTGCAGCTCAGTTTCAGGGTCTAGGGCAATCTTCTTATAGCACAGGCCATCTTTATGTAGAGCAACAATTCTTTTTTTCAGATCCTCAGAGAGTTCTTTGCCATGAGGTGCCATGTTGAACTTCCAGTGACCAGTCAGTATGAGGGAGTGTGAGAGCGATGACACCAAATTTAACACACCTGCTCCCCATTCACACCTGAGACCTTGTAACACTAATGAGTCACATGACACCGGGGAGGGAAAATGGCTAATTGGGCCCAAAACGAACAATATGTTACGAATTTGCTAAACTTAAATTCTAGCTAGGCTGTTAGTCTAGAGCAGGGGTGTCAAACATACGGCCCGCGGGCCGGAACCGGCCCCCAAGGAGGTTCGATCAGGCCCGCAGGATAATTTGAAAGTGGAAAAAATGCATAAAAGACATGGAATTAATATTTTTAATTCGCTGCAATTCATGGATTATCCGCTAAGGGGCGCACTCTTTCCATCAGAGTAGAAGACAAGCCGCATCACTGAGACAGACTGAAAACAGCAGACGGTATCAATGCGCCATCTGCTGCTTGTTACGACGTTGTTAATACCTTGGTCTCTACCTCTCCGCTACACCCTCATTAGCCAAAATGTCGTTATCCAAACGGAGAAAAGTAGATAAGGAGTGTAGAATTTTCAAAGAAAAATGGACCACGTCCTATTTATTTACAGAGATGCATGGAAAACCTTCGTGCTTGGTGTGTTTGCAACAAGTTTCGGTATTGAAGGAATATAATATTCGACGCCACTACGAGACTCATCACAGCGAAAAATATGACGGCTTGCAAGGACAACTGAGAAGAGATAAGATTAACGAATTGCTGGCGGGTCTGAGGAAACAGCAGTCAACTTTCATCCAGAGCCGAGAAGTCAGTGAAGCAGCGGTAAAAGCCAGCTACCTAATTGCTAGCGAAATAGCATTAGCATCGAAGCCGTATTCCGACGGTGACTTTGTTAAACGATGCATGATGAAGGCGGCTGAACTTGTATGTCCCGAGAAGCGACAAGCTTTTGCCAATATTAGCCTGACGAGGAATACTATAGCAGAGAGGATTTCGGAACTATCGGCAGATTTAGACAGTCAATTGAAACAGAGAGTCAAGTCATTTATTGCATTTTCCGTGGCAATTGACGAGAGCACTGACATCACAGACGTGGCCCAACTGGCCATATTTATTCGAGGAGTTGATGAGACATTGACTGTTACTGAAGAGTTTCTTGAGTTGGTGCCAATGATGGACACCACAACAGCCGAGGACATTTTCGGCTCTGTCCTTGCTGCATTGGACAGAGTTGGAGTGGACTGGTCCCGCGCTGTCAGCCTGGCTACAGACGGCGCGCCATCCATGGTCGGAAAGAAAGCAGGTGTCGCGACAAAGTTCAAAGACAAAGTACAAGCCCTTAATGGAGGAGATCGTTTCTGGACATTTCACTGTATTTTGCACCAGGAGGCATTGTGTTGCAAGTCGCTGAAAATGGACCACGTCATGGAGGTGGTTGTTCGCACTGTAAATTTCATCCGGTCCAGAGGTCTGAACCATCGTCAGTTTGACAAACTTCTCAGCGACAGCAACATTACCCACAGCCTGCCATACCACACTGAAGTGAGATGGTTAAGCCGAGGCGCTGTGCTGAGGCATTTCTTTGATCTACGAGAGGAAATCGGACAGTTCATGGAGAAAAAAGGAAAACCGGTGTTGGAATTACAATCTCAGGAATGGCTACGGGACCTTGCATTCTTGGTTGATATTACTGAACACTTGAACAATCTGAACAAAATGTTGCAAGGCCGCAAAAAAGTTGTCACACAGTTTTCTGACAACATACATGCATTTAAGTTGAAGCTGACTTTGTGGGAGATGCAACTGGCAAATGGCAACCCTGCTCATTTCCCCTGTCTGAGAGATGTGTGTGTGACCAGACCTGATGCGGACATGAAACGGTACAAAGACAAAATTGCAGGACTACTGCGAGAGTTTGAGAAACGTTTTCAGGTATTTGGTGAACTTGAGACAGAATTTTCAGTTTTTCGCTCACCTTTCACAGTTAAAGCTTCTGATCTGCCGGTCGAAATTCAGCTAGAGATAATTGATTTGCAGTGTGATGCAGATTTGAAGGGCAAATTTGCCTCTGTAGGTCTGGACAGATTTGATCAGTATCTACTACCAGGGTACCCCAAATTAACAGCCCTGGCTGCTAAAATTTTGTGCATGTTTGGGACAACCTACCTTTGTGAACAAATTTTCTCAGTGATGAATATCAATAAAACAAAAATGCGTTCAAGGCTCACAAACAAGCACTTAAATGACATTCTGAAAGTGACAGCTAGTCAGGACATGACACCTGGTGTTGATGCACTTGTACAGGCCAAAAGATGCCAAGTTTCAGGAACAAATACAAGTCCAGACTAGACTAACACCTTTAAAATGCTGCCTTAGATACTGTTTACATTGAAAGAATACAGCTCTGTGAAGATGAATCCTTACTGTGGTGATTTAAAAAATGTGCACTTTAATGTTAGTCAGCAGCTTCAAAACAAAAGTTGTGTGATGGAATTCTACTGTTCATACAACTCCATAAATGTTCAGTATTTATTGTATGTGTATGTATGTTTCATGTATGAAGTTTACAGATTTACAGGACAGGCGAACACTTTCTTCATTACACATTTAAAATCACTCTCCTTAGTTTGTAAGGTGTACGCAGGGATTACATTTAGATTTTATATGCGTATGTGTAAGTGGCTTAAAAATTTCTTTCTTTAAAAGTCTCATTTAATCTTAAAGTGCATTACTATATTTTTCAGTACCAATTAAAGTTTTGTGCCTTTGTACAATCAGTGGGATCAGTTGCAATGCATATTTGTGAATGATAAAAGTAAATTGCACATTTGTCTAAGGAAATATGAGGTGTTTCATGAAATGTTTTGTAAAAGGATAGTTCATTAAATTTCAATATTTTCCTAATGTTCTTGTGCTTCTTTACACCAAAAAAAAGGAAAGACATGATATTTTGGTTATTTATAGCAGAGTATGGTATAATTTTAATGGTCCGGCCCACTTGACATCTCCCTAGGCCGTATGTGGCCCACGATGCGAAATGAGTTTGACACCCCTGGTCTAGAGGTTAGGGTTACTGGTTAAGGTTAAGTTTAGGAGTTAGATTAAAGGGTTAAGTAACCATCTGTCTTATGTAACCATACCAAACGGAACACACTGTATTCACATCCTACCATACCTTTGTCTGTACATTATGCCTTGAATCTATTCTACCGTGCCCAGAAACCTGCTCCTTTTACTCTCTGTTCTGAACGTACTAGACAGTTTGCATCCTGTAGCATTGACTCCAAAAAGTTCTGGGACACTGTAAAGTCCATGGAGAATAAGAGCACCTCCTCCCAGCTGCCCACTGCACTGAGGTTAGGAAACACTGTCACCACTGATAAATCCACTATAATTGAGAATTTCAATAAGCATTTTTCTACGGCTGGCCATGCTTTCCACCTGGCTACCCCTACCCCGGTCAACAGCCCTGCACCCCTCACTGCAACTTGCCCAAGCTTACCCCATTTCTCCTTCACCCAAATCCAGATGGCTGATGTTCTGAAAGAGTTGCAAATCTGGACCCCTACAAATCAGCTGGGCAAAACAATCTGGACACTCTTCCTAAAATGATCTGCCGAAATTGTTACAACCCCTATTACTAGCTTGTTCAAACTCTCTTTCTTATCGTCTGAGATCCCCAAAGATTGGAAAGCTGCCGCGGTCATTCCCCTCTTCAAAGGGGGAGACACTCTAGACCCAAACTGCTACAGACCTATATCTATCCTACCCTGCCTTTCTAAGGTCTTCGAAAGCAAAGTTAAACACTTCTTTGGGATAGGGGGGCAGTATTTTCAAGTTCGGATGAAAAGCATGCCCAAAGTAAACTGCCTGTTACTCAGGCCCAGAAGCTAGGATATGCATATAATTAGATAGAAAACACTCTAAAGTTTCTAAAACTGTTAAAATTATGTCTGTGAGTATAACGGAACTGATATGGTAGGCAAAACCCCGAGGACAAACCATCCCAAAAAAACATCAATTCAGCTTACAAATATTTTCAATGGCTAGTACATTATAAGCCCAAGTCCTCCCAGATTGCAGCTCCTAGGGCTTCCACTAGATGTCAACCGTCTTTAGAAAGAGTTTCAGGCTGGTTTTTGGATAAATTAGGCAGAAATTTGAGTTTTTCTAGGTGGAAGAAAGTGCGTTCTTTCTTATTTTTCTCCGGTAATGAACATACTATTCTCCGTCTTAAATTTGATCATTTATTTGTGTATTAGGATACCTAAGGTTTGACTTGTTTAAAAAGTTTATTAGTAACGTTTGGGATTCATTTTGTAAGGATTTTGATGGAGGGAAACTGGATGGATTATTGAATGAAGTGCGCCAGCTAAACTGAGTTTTTATGGAAGGACATTATCGAACAAAAGGACCATTGGTGATGTAACTGGGACCTTTTGGAGTACCAAAAGAAGAAGACCATCAATGGTAAGGCATTTTTTATATCGCTATTTCTGACTTTCGTGTCGCACCTGCCTGGTTGAAATATGTTTTTCATGTGTTGGTAAGCGGGGCGCTGTCCTCAGATAATCACATGGTGTGCTTTCGTCGTAAAGCCTTTTGAAATCTGACATGGCGGCTGGATTAACAAGTTAAGATGTATTTTGTTGTTCTACACCTGTGATTTTATGAAAGTTAAATATTTATAGTAATATAATTTGAATTTGGCGCTCTGCAATTTCACCGGATGTTGTCGAGGTGTCCCGCTAGCGGAACGCCTTTCCCAAACACATCACCGACCATTTCGAATTCCACCGTACCTTCTCCGCTATGCATCGGGTTTCCGAGCTGGTCATGGGTGCACCTCAGTCACGCTCAAGGTCCTAAACAACATCATAACCGCCATCTATAATAGACATTACTGTGTAGCCGTATTCGTCGACCTGGCCAAGGCTTTCGACTCTGTCAATCACCACATTCTTATCGGCAGACTCAACAGCCTTGGTTTCTCAAATGACGGCCTCGCCTGGTTCACCAACTACTTCTCTGACAGAGTTCTGTGTGTCAAATCGGAGGGTCTGTTGTCCGGACCTCAGGCAGTCTCTATGGGGGTGCCACAGGGTTCAACCCTCGGGCCGACTCTTTTCTCTGTATACATCAATGATGTCGCTCTTGCTGCTGGTGATTCTCTGATCCACCTCTACAAAGACAACACCATTCTGTATACTTCTGGCCCTTCTTTGGACACTGTGTTAACCTGTTTGGGCTGCAGGGACATTATTGAGTAGCCAGATAAAAGGTGCCCATTTCAAATGGCCTCGTACTCAATTCTTGCTCGTACAATATGCATATTATTATTACCATTGGATAGAAAATACTCTCTAGTTTCTAAAACCGTTTGAATTATATCTGTGAGTCAAACAGAACTCATTTGGCACAAACTTCCTGACCAGGAAGTGGAAAGTCTGAAATCGAGGCTCTGTTCTACTTCCTGCCTATAAATGGGCATGACACGTATTAGTATACGTGCACTTCTTAGACCTTCCCCTGGATGTCAAGAGGCGGTGAGAGAAGAAATTTTGTGTTTATCTTGGTCTGAAGTGGAATACAAGCTCTTTGTATGACGTGTCCCCCATTTCTTGTTTTCTGGAGAGCGCGAAGAGGGACTTGGATTTGCCTTCTGTTTAGCTGCCGTTATAGGCAACTAATATCTCCGGCTTTGATTTTATTTGATACATGTGACCATATCATCGTAAAGTATGTTTTTTCAATATAGTTTCATCAGATTATTGAATTTTTTTCGGGAGTTTTGCCGTGTTCCGTTCTCTTCCGTTTGTTGACATGGAGAGTGTCGTGCCACTTGGCTAGTGTGCTTGCTAATTCAAGAGGGAAAATGGACGTTCTAAATCCAAACAACGATTGTTCTTGACAAAGGACACCTTGTCCAACATTCTGATGGAAGATCAGCAAAAGTAAGAAACATTTTATGATGCTATTTCATATATCTGTCGTACATGTGAACTAGTCGCCGGCGCCCAACTTTGGGGTACTCTAGCTATACCGAAGCTGGATGTCGTAATGAAGTTATTTTTTAGAATTCTAACACTGCGATTTCATTAAGAACTAATGGATCTATCATTTCCTATACAACATGTATTTTTTAGTTATGTTTATGAATAGCTATTTGGTCAGAATATGTGTGTCAGAAAAAGTGTCAGAAAAATATCGTTGCTGTTTAGACGTTGTGGAAAAAGTAGCTACGATAGCAACATGTATAACCACTGATTTCAGCTCTAAATATGCACATTTTCGAACAAAACATAAGTGTATGTATAACCTGATGTTATAGGACTGTCATCTGATGAAGAATATCAAGGTTAGTCCAAAAATATATATATTTTACTGGTTTGTTACGATCGCTAACTTTTGCTACTGGGAAATGGCTTGTCTTTCTGGCTATTGTGGTAAGCTAATATAACGCTATATTGTGTTTTCGCTGTAAAACACTTAATAAATCGGAAATATTGGCTGGAATCACGAGATGCCTGTCTTTCATTTGCTGTACACTATGTATTTTTCAGAAATGTTTTATGATGAGTAATTAGGTATTTGACGTTGGTGTCTGTAATTATTATGGTTGCTTTCGTTGCAATTTCTGATTGTAGCTGCAATGTAAACTATGATTTATACCTGAAATATGCACATTTTTCGAACAAAACATATATTTATTGTATAACATGTTATAAGACTGTCAACTGATGAAGTTGTTTGTTGGTTAGTTTGGTTGGTTGGTTCTTGGTTAGTTAGGTTGGCTTTGTGCATGTTACCTGTGCTGTGAAAAATGTCTGTCCTTTTTTTGTATTTGGTGGTGAGCTAACATAAATATACGTGCTGTTTTCGCTGTAAAACATTTTAAAAATCGGACATGTTGGCTGGATTCACAAGATGTGTACCTTTCATTTGCTGTATTGGAATTGTTAATGTGTGAAAGTTAAATATTTAAAAAATATATATTTTGAATTTCGCGCCCTGCACTTGAGCTGGCTGTTGTCATATTGTGGGCGGCCTCGGGCTTGCAGCCATAAGAAGTTTTTAACTAACCTGCAGACGAGCTTCAATGCCATACAACTTTCCTTCCGTGGCCTACAACTGCTCTTAAATGCAAGCAAAACTAAATGCATGCTCTTCAACTGATCGCTGCCCACACCTACCTATGCTCTGGACAGTTCTGACTTAGAATACGAATGTGGACAACTACAAATACCTAGGTGTCTGGTTAGACTGTAAACTCTCCTTCCAGACTCACATTAAGCATCTCCAGTCCAAAATTAAATCTAGAATCGGCTTCCTATTTCGCAACAAACTGACTCTCCTACCGATCCTTGACTTCGGCGATGTCATTTACAAAATAGCCTCCAACACTCTACTCAGCAAATTGAATGCCGTCTATCACAGTGCCATCCGTTTTGTCACCAAAGCCCCATATACTACCCACCACTGTGACCTGTATGCTCTTGTTGGCTGGCCCTCGCTTGTTGGCTGGCCCTCGGTCATCTCTAAGTCTTTGCTAGGTAAAGCCCTGCCTTATCTCAGCTCACTGGTCACCATAGCAGCACCCAACTGCAGCAAGTGCTCCAGCAGGTATATTTCACTGGTCACCCCCAAAGCCAATTCCTCCTTCGGCCGCCTTTCCTTTCAGTTCTCTGCTGCCAATGACTGGAACGAACTGCAAAAATCACTGAAGCTGGAGACTCATATATCCCTCAATAGCTTTAAGCACCACCTGTCAGAGCAGCTCACAGATCACTGCACCTGTAAATAGCTAATCTGTAAATAGCCCATCCAACTACCTCATCACCATATTGTTATTTATTTTGCTCCTTTGCACCCCAGTAACGCTACTTGCATACTCATCTTCTGCACATCTATCACCCCAGTGTTTAATTTACCATACTGTAATAATGTCACCACTATGGCCTAATTATTGCCTCACCCCCCTTATCCTACCTCATTTGCACACTGTATATAGACTTTCTCTACTGTATTATTGACTGTATGTCTGTTTATTCCATGTGTAACTCTGTTGTTTGTGTCGCACTGCTTTGCTTTATCTTGGCCAGGTCGCAGTTGTAAATGAGAACTTGTTCTCAACTAGCCTACCTGGTTAAATAAAGGTGAAATAAAATAAATAAAAATAAATATAAATATAATAGTAATTTGGGTGTCCTGGATTTAGATTTACTATGTGACATCTAGTCTATGAGACCAGGCTGGAGTGAGTTAAAATGAAGGTAAAACATTTACAAAAATAAAGAAATAATACAATATTTAAAAATTACACAAAAAAACGAGAGTACATCCAATGCCTATTTGCCTGAGGCTGATGCCATGCAAGCGCTCGTACGCACACACACATGCACTCTCATTCAAATGTTTTGAGGAGGGGGGACTGTGGGGGGGTCTTTTATAGTTGTGCAGCTTCACTGCAGTTGCATTGTGTTTTAAATTCAATTTAAAAAACGAAAATGAGATGCTAATGTTGCACCATTATTTAACACATCCTCTAAGTCTTACACCACCCAGCACGGAAGTTTTCAATGTGTCCGTCAACAACATCAGATTATACACCATCTTGTATAAATCAATGTGGACAGGGCAGAACACCAGTCCATATGTGCTTTGTGCAAAGATCCCTGTGTCTCCCTGTGTTTTTCCACTGCTACATATTAGTTGAACACTACCTCTCTGGTTGTGCGCTGGTAGATATCTGAGCGGGGCTCACTAGATTGATCTCGCTGTATGCAGTGGAGAGGAGCCTGCTCGAGTGTCTTGCTTTCCTCATCTCTTTCTAATTCCACTAATGGCCTTTCATTTGGTACGAGGACACAACAGCTTGAGTTCAGGCAAAGTTTTCACACACAGGGAGGAAGCAGCAGGCCTCCTGTCATGGGGCTGGTCCATGTCTCTCTCTGAGGAGACTTAGCGGAGGTCAGTTCTACTGTCGGCAGCACACTACAGAGAGAATGTCCTTTTCAACTGCACAGCCTCGCTTGTGGAAATGTTTTCCCAACTTTGATAAAGAAGGTTCACCTCTAGCATTCAGTGTTTACTTCACAGGAATAAAAGATAGAGGAAGTCAGAGTGCGTTGTTGTTGTTTAGGGTTATATTTTAGTGAAGGAACCCAGGCCAGGCCAGCACAGTGCTGACTGAGAGGACAATTAGAGAGTTACAGGCTTTCAGATGAGGAGCCTGGCAGCATGCTAGGACCTGTCAATCACAGGGGCCTCAGCATGTTGTTGACCATGAAGTTGAGCCCCTCAGACCCCCGCTCCCTCTGCTCTCCCATCTATTATTGCCTCTCTCGTCCCCACCATGGCCAGATGGTAATTACAAGGCTGTGTCATCACCCTAGCATCAGCTCTCTCACTGAGGCACTTTGGAAAACCAGGAATTAGACACGCAAATGCAATGTGTGCATTTCCTTGCATTCAGCGAGCAATGGATAATAACATGATTAAAAGTATATTCAAAACATCATTCCAGACAAAATTATGTTTTTGTTTTGATCACACACACTCCAATGGTGTCTGCCTTGATTATCAACATGTCTGGACATTTGTCTTCCTATTGACTGTGTTGGAATCCAGCCTTGTCTGAAAAAAACAGTTGTGTGGCTCTTATCAAGCGGGGTTTTATCAACATCCTGTCACGAAGTTGGTCCCTCTCCTTGTTCGTTCGGCGGTAGACGTCACCGGCTTTCTAGTCGCCACCGATCCATGTTTCATTTTCGTTTGGTTTTGTCTTCATTATTACACACCTGATTTCTATTCCATTAATTATGTTCCTTATTTAACCCCCTGGCTTCCCTCTCTGTTTTGTGCGTTATTGTTTGTCATGTGGGTTCGTGTTATTTGTGCTCTGGATTTTGTGTTCCGTGTTGGAACATTATTCTCTCATTTTTTGAGTAAACTATCGGACTAAACTCATCTCTGTGTCCTGCGCCTGACTCCACCTTTCTCCATTTCACCAACACCCTCACACATCCCTTACCATTCTCCAAATAACTCATTTTAAAATCAAATGATTGCCTTAAAGACAGGATTCTCAATGGAACATCTTGATCAATTTGACACACCCACATTGTTCTAACAAGTCAGATCAATACATTCTGCATTTCTGTAGAACAAAAACACCTGAATCTGTTAGTATTATAACATCATTAACAACAAACACAAGGCCCTTTGTTCGATGATTCCCTGCCTGTCTTTGGATGCACTCTGAGGATGAGACAGAGGCCCGCAGAGCCTCCTCTACATCTTGGCCCCTGGCAGGCCCTGTTTGTGGCCTTCCACTCTCGCTTGCCAGTGACAGCTCAATGAATTGGACAATTGGATAACAAATGTATTTCTGTGATGGCCACATCGTTGGGAGACGGGCCATGCTTGGCCGCACCTGGAGTAATGGCCTGCAAGGTAATCCCAATCACGCCAGAAGATGTTGTGGCGGCTGGTGACAATGGCACACAGTCTCTGGCTGGGGCAGAACAGAATAGACAACATACACATCGCCTTAAAACACTGTCACGTGTAGCTCACATGTCTCTGTGACTAATGCCAGTAGATGCAGTAACATTCCCAGACGTTGTGGGCTGTGTACACACCCCGGTCTGTGAAGGAGGTAGATGTTGAGCATGCTATGGTTGAATGCAGATCAGAGAGAATGTCACTCAAGGAGGTGGATCATTTTTGATAAATCAATTGACACAAAAATGGATGAAACGTTATTTTGAATTGTCAAATGCAATGCTCATGGCAGCTTGACAACATAGCAACAGTTCTCTATTTAAATTCGTAACAACTTTATTTTGATAAACACATAATGCAAAATGTAAATACATTGAGATTCTAAATGCTTCTAAATATTTCAGGTTTAAGGAAATTGTCTGGCTTAGTAAAGGACTGGAATTTAGGATGGTTTAATACATCTCCCTCCCATCCTGTGAGATGGAAACATTGCTATTGTATTGGCTGAAAAGGAATAACACATTTCTAGAAGAAAGGCTCTTCGGGTCTTTTTAATGATATGAATGAATCAAAATGTCAAGGGGCACAACAAGCATTGTACAGTATGCTGGCATGTTCATTTCTACAAGATACATTCTGTGCAATAAAACTCTGTTGATGATGGAAAGCAGTGATGTAGTCAAGTCACTAAACCTCGAGTCTGAGTCGAGTCTCAAGTCCCGAGTGTAAGAGTCTGAGTCCATGGCCAGGTCCTTTATACTTGAGTCATGAGTCCCTTGGTAGTGCTAAAAGTTGCTGTCCAACTATTTTTTAAGCTAAATTTCATTACAGTGTTACACATTTCTAAGGTTAAATAGATAATACAGCTATCTAACATTTGCTGTTTTAGCTAGTATGTTGAATTATGAAAAATAGAGAGTTTGACAACAAAGTTACAAGTAGTTGAGTCCGAGTCACCACTGGTCGAGTCATTTGCAAGTCGTAGGCTCGAGTTCTACAACACTGATGGAAAGGTTTTTCAGACTGCAACAGCACAACGCTTAGTTAATGGCTGGAATACAGCTCTCTGAACACTCTCTAGAGCACTTGTCAAACTCATTCCGCGGAGGGCCGAGTGTCTGCGGGTTATCGCTACACTCTTGTACTTGATTGATGAATTAAGGTCGCTAATAGTAAGGACCTCCCCTCACCTGGATGTCTAGGTCTTAATTAAAAGGATTTTACATATGTTGCTCTTACCTGTCTTGTAACACTGTATTTTCTCTTGTAACAACATTCATTGCTTTGTTCTGGCATAGCAGTGGAGTTCAGTACGCTGTGTTGTAACATGAAAAGCTGAAATTCTTGTGTACAAATAGATTTGAACAAAAGTTTCTTTACTTTTCTGACAGCTTGGAATCCTACTGTGGCCACTTGCAACAATAAAAGCTTTCAAGTGCTTTGAAATAGAGGCATGATAAAAAAGCTTATTTTAGCCCCACTTCACACAGCGACTGAAAAGGCTTTTAGTTGTTACAAAGACTCAAAAGCTTGCTTGACATTTCTGACATTTCTTGCCAACTCTTTTTTAAGCATCGACAGAACATTACTTTATGAGTATGCTATTAATATAATATGAAAATTATATATTTTTTGTGTTAATGGTATGGATGTTTTTGAGTTTCACTTCTACGTCAGTCTCCGTTTCCACTCACCTGAGATCTGCACCTTTTATATATATATTATTATATATATATAATATATAATTATATATATATAACCTTGGCGTGATCCTGGACAACACCCTGTCGTTCTCAACTAACATCAAGGCGGTGACCCGTTCCTGTAGGTTCATGCTCTACAACATTCGCAGAGTACGACCCTGCCTCACGCAGGAAGCGGCGCAGGTCCTAATCCAGGCACTTGTCATCTCCCGTCTGGATTACTGCAACTCGCTGTTGGCTGGGCTCCCTGCCTGTGCCATTAAACCCCTACAACTCATCCAAAACGCCGCAGCCCGTCTGGTGTTCAACTTTCCCAAGTTCTCTCACGTCACCCCGCTCCTCCGCTCTCTCCACTGGCTTCCAGTTGAAGCTCGCATCCGCTACAAGACCATGGTGCTTGCCTACGGAGCTGTGAGGGGAACGGCACCTCCGTACCTTCAGGCTCTGATCAGGCCCTACACCCAAACAAGGGCACTGCGTTCATCCACCTCTGGCCTGCTCGCCTCCCTACCTCTGAGGAAGTACAGTTCCCGCTCAGCCCAGTCAAAACTGTTCGCTGCTCTGGCACCCCAATGGTGGAACAAACTCCCTCACGACGCCAGGTCAGCGGAGTCAATCACCACCTTCCGGAGACACCTGAAACCCCACCTCTTTAAGGAATACCTAGGATAGGATAAAGTAATCCTTCTAACCCCCCCCCCCCCCCCCTAAAAGATTTAGATGCACTATTGTAAAGTGGTTGTTCCACTGGATATCATAAGGTGAATGCACCAATTTGTAAGTCGCTCTGGATAAGAGCGTCTGCTAAATGACTTGAATGTAAAATGTAAATGTATTTTGCTCAGCCATCCCGGGCCAACGCTTTTGAACCTAACCTGCCAGGAAATAGGGTTGGCACCGTTCCATTATGATTGGATAATGGAACGGTCCCATTATGATAGGATAATGGAACGGTCCCGTGTGGCTCAGTTGGTAGAGCATGGCGCTTGCAATGCCAGGTTTGTGGGTTCAATTCCCACGGGGGGACCAGGGTTCAATTCCCACGGGGGGACCAGGATGAATATGTATGAACTTTCCAATTTGTAAGTCGCTCTGGATATTTAACCAGGTAGGCTAGTTGTGTCACGTTCCTGACCTGTTTTCTCTTGTTTTTGTATGTGTTTAGTTGGTCAGGGCGTGAGTTGCGGTGGGCATTCTATGTATTGTGTTTCTATGTTGGGTTTATTGTGTTGCCTGATATGGTTCTCAATTAGAGGCAGGTGTTTGACGTTTCCTCTGATTGAGAACCATATTAAGGTAGGCTGTTCTCACTGTTTGTTTGTGGGTGATTGTCTTCCGTGTCTGTGTATGTTGCACCACACAGGACTGTTTCGTTGTCGTTCGTGTATGTAGTCTGTTCCTGTTCGTGCGTTCTTCGTGTATTTGTAAGTTCTCATGTTTAGGTCAGTCTACGTCGTTTATTTGTTTTGTAATTTTCAAAGTGTTTTTCGTGTTTGTCTTTGTCGTTAAATAAATCATTATGGATTCAACTAACGCTGCATTTTGGTCCGACCCTTACTCCTCCTCCTCATCTGAGGAGTAGGAATTAGACAACCGTTACAGAATCACCCACCAACCAAGGACCAAGCGGTGTAACAAAAAGCAACAGCGATCGCAGGATTTCTGGACATGGGAGGAGATACTGGAAGGTAAAGGTCCATGGGCTCAACCTGGAGAATATCGCCGCCCTCGTGAAGAGCTGGAGGCAGCTAAAGCCGAGAGGCGGCGGTATGAGGAGGCAGCACGGAAACAGGAGAAGGATCTGGGCTACACTACGTGGGAGGAGATCGACAGGTGGGCGATCGACCCTAAGAGAATGCCGGAGCCCGCCTGGGATTCTTTGGCACAGTGTGAGGAGGGATACCGGCGAATGGAGGCAGCACAACGACGCGGTAGGAAGCCTGTTAGGCAAGCCCAAAAATTTATTGGGGGGGGTTACAAGGGAGTGTGGCGAAGTCAGGTAGGAGACCTGCGCCAACTCCCCGAGCTTACCGTGGAGAGCGAGAGTACGGGCAGACACCGTGTTATGCGGTAGAGCGCACGGTGTCTCCTGTACGTGTGCATAGCCCGGTGCGGGTCATTCCACCTCCCCGCACTGGCAGGGCTAGATTGAGTATTGAGCCGGATGTCATGAAGCCGGCCCTACGCATCTGGCCACCAGTGCGTCTCCTCGGGCCGGCATACATGGCACCAGCCTTACGCATGGTGTCCCCGGTTCGCCTACATAGCCCAATGCGGGTTATTCCACCTCCCTGCACTGGTCAGGCTACGGGGAGCATACAACCAGGTAAGGTTGGGCAGGCTCAGTGCTCAAGGGAGCCAATACGCCTGCATGGTCCGGTATATCCGGCACCACCTCCTCGCCCCAGCCCAGTACCGCCAGTGCCTACACCACGCACCAGGATTCCTGTGCGTCTCCAGAGCCCTGTTCCTCCTCCACGCACTAGCCCTATGGTGCGTGTCTCCAGCCCATTACCACCAGTGCCTACACCACGCACCAAGCCTCCTGTGCGCCTCCAGAGTCCTGTGCGTCCTGTTGCTGCTCCCCACACTAGCCTGAAGGTGCGTGTCCTTAGCTCGGTACCTCCAGTTCCGGCACCACGCACCAGGCCTACAGTGCGCCTCAGCCGGCCAGAGTCTGCCGTCTGCCCAGCGGCGCCTGAACTGCCCGTCTGTCCAACGCCGTCTGAACTGCCCGTCTGTCCAACGCCATCTGAACTGCCCGTCTGTCCAACGCCGTCTGAACTACCCGTCTGCCCAACGCCGTCTGAACTGCCCGTCTGCCCAACGCCGTCTGAGCTGTCCGTCTGCCAAGCGCCGCCTGAACTGCCCGTCTGTCATGATCCTTCAAAGCCGCCCATCTGTACTGAGCCTGCAAAGCCGCCCGTCTGTACTGAGCCTTCAGAGCCGTCCGCCAGACAGGAGCCGCTAGAACCGTCCTCCAGACAGGAGCAGCCAGAGCCTTCCGCCAGACAGGAGCAGCCAGAGCCTTCCGCCAGACAGGAGCAGCCAGAGCCTTCCGCCAGCCATGAGCAGCCAGAGCCGCCAGCCAGCCATGAGCAGCCAGAGCCGCCAGCCAGCCATGAGCAGCCAGAGCCGTCAGCCAGCCAGGATCCGCCAGAGCCGTCAGCCAGCCATGACCAGCCAGAGCCGTCAGCCAGCCATGACCAGCCAGAGCCGTCAGCCAGCCATGACCAGCCAGAGCCGTCCCTCAGTCCGGAGCGGCCGTCCGTCAGTCCGGTGCTGCCCCTTAGTCCAGTGGGGTTAATTTGGAGAGTGGTCATTGGAAGGAGGCTACAAAAGCGGGGATTGACTATGGTGGGATGGGGACCACGCCCAGAGCCTGAGCCTCCACCGTGGACAGATGCCCACCCAGATCCTCCCCTAGACTTTTGGTGGTGCGCCAGGAGTTCGCACCTTGAGGGGGGGGGGGGGGGTTTATGTCACGTTCCTAACCTGTTTTATCTTGTTTTTGTATGTGTTTAGTTGGTCAGGGCGTGAGTTGGGGTGGGCATTCTATGTATTGTGTTTCTATGTTGGGTTTATTGTGTTGCCTGATATGGTTCTCAATTAGAGGCAGGTGTTTGACGTTTCCTCTGATTGAGAACCATATTAAGGTAGGCTGTTCTCACTGTTTGTTTGTGGGTGATTGTCTTCTGTGTCTGTGTATGTTGCACCACACGGGACTGTTTCGTTGTCGTTCGTGTATGTAGTCTGTTCCTGTTCGTGCGTTCTTCGTGTATTTGTAAGTTCTCATGTTTAGGTCAGTCTACATCGTTTATTTGTTTTGTAATTTTCAAAGTGTTTTTCGTGTTTGTCTTTGTCGTTAAATAAATCATTATGGATTCAACTAACGCTGCATTTTGGTCCGACCCTTACTCCTTCTCCTCATCTGAGGAGGAGGAATTAGACAACCGTTACAAGTTGAGAAAAAATTCTCATTTACAACTCCGACCTGCCAAGATAAAGCAAAGCAGTGTGACACAAACAACAACACAGAGTTACACATGGAATAAACAAACGTACAGTCAATAACACAATAGAAAAAATATATATCTATATATAGTGTGTGCAAATGAGGTAAGATTAGGGAGGTAATGCAATAAATAGGCCAAAGCGGCGAAGTAATTACAATTTAGCAATTAAACACTGGAGTGATATGTGCAGAAGATGAATGTGCAAGTAGAGATACTGGGGTGCAAAGGAGCAAAACAATTTATAATAATATGGGAATGAGGTAGTTGGATGGGCTATTTACAGATTGGCTATGTACAGGTGCAATGATCTGTGAGCCTCTCTGACAGCTGATGCTTAAAGTTAGTGAAGGAGATATGAGTCTCCAGCTTCAGTGATTTTTGCAATTCATTCCAGTCATTGGCAGCAGAGAACTGGAAGGAAAGGCGGCCAAAGAGGAATTGGCTTTGGTGGTGACCAGTGAAAAATACCTGCTGGAGCGCGTGCTACGGTTGGGTGCTGCTATTCTGACCAGTGAGCTGAGATAAGGAAAAAACTTATAGATGACCTGGAGCCAGTGGGTTTGGCGACAAATATGAAGCGAGGGCCAGCCAACAAGAGCATACAGGTCACAGCGGTGGGTAGTATATGGGGCTTTGGTGACAAAACGGATGACAGTGAGATAGACTGCATCCAATTTGCTGAGAAGAGTGCTGGAGGTGTGGGAGTGAATGATACATTTGGGGACAGACATGAGTGAATGGATACAGGCTGGTAAAAACAGCTGAACACTAAAACAGACTACAGGAAGAGAAGGTGACACATAGGCGCCCAGGACAACTGGACACACTAATGATAGAAGAGACACATAGTCTGCTGCTTCTAATAAAGGCAAACATAACAAAGAGTACATTAACACACTAATGATAGAGGGACACATAGTCTGCTGCTTCTAATAAAGGCAAACATGCCAAAGACGTAGGCCTATAGGATAGACAGACATATATTATTTTTAGGACAAGAAAGGGTCCTGTTACCATTATAACCTAACTGAAATCAGACATGGGCGTTATTGGGCGTAAACAAGCAGGAAGCCTAAATTAAAAGATAATGGTGGGAAGTATCTTCGTTTGCATATGTGAGGGACTCATATGCTGTATGTGTATAAATACAAGAGCCAGGGCTCTGGGAAACGGTGTGTGATCCGCGGACCATCCCGGCTTGTGATACGTTGTATTAAAAGCCTAAATTGAATTTACAAGTTCTTGTAAGCGTTATATTTTGAACCGATTTTCCACGACAGAGGCTATTTAGTAAATGACATCGCCAAAGTCAAGGATCGGTAGGATAGTCAGTTTTACGAGGGTATGTTTGGCAGCATTAGTGAAGGATGCTTTGTTGCGAAATAGGAAGCCGATTCTAGATTTAATATGGGATTGGAGACGCTTAATGTGAGTCTGGAAGGAGAGTTTACAGTCTAACCCGACACCTAGGTACTTGTAATTGTTCACATATTCTAAGTCAGAACCGTCCAGAGTAGTGATGCTGTATGGGCGGGCAGATGCGAGTAGCGATCAGTTGAAGAGCATGCATTTAGTTAAACTTACATTTAAGAGCAGTTGGAGGCCACGTAAAGAGAGTTGTATGGCATTGAAGCTCGTCTGGAGGTTAGTTAACACAGTGTCCAAAGAAGGGCCAGAAGTATACAGAATGGTGTCGTCTGCATAGAGGTGGATCAGAGAATCACCAGCAGCAAGAGCGACATCATTGATGTATACAGAGAAAAGAGTTGGCCCGAGGATTGAACCCTGTGGCACCCCCATAGAGACTGCCTGAGGTCCGGACAACAGACCCTCCGATTGGACACACAGAACTCTGTCAGAGAATTAGTTGGTGAACCAGGCGAGGCAGTCATTTGAGAAACCAAGGCTGTTGAGTCTGCCGATGAGGATGTGGTGATTAACAGAGTCGAAAGCCTTGGCTAGGTCGATGAATACGGCTGCACAGTATTGTCTTTTATTGATGGTGGTTATGATATCGTTTACGACCTTGAGCGTGGCTGAGGAGCACCCATGACCAGCTCGGAAACCCGATTGCATAGCGGAGAAGGTACGGTGGGATTCTAAATGGTTGGTGATCTGTTTAATAACTTGGCTTTCGAGGACCTTAGAAAGGCAGGGTAGAATAGATATAGGTCTGTAGCAGTTTGGGTCTAGAGTGTCTCCCCCTTTTGAAGCTTTCCAATCTTTGGGGATCTGAGACGATACGAAAGAGAGGTTGAACAGGCTAGTGATAGGGGTTGCAACAATTTCGGCAGATAATTTTAGGAAGAGAGTGTCCAGATTGTCTAGCCCAGCTGATTTATAGGGGTCCAGATTTTGCAACTTTTTCAGAACATCAGCTATCTGGACTTGGGTGAAGGAGAATCTGGACTTGGGACTTGGGGACATTTTGGGCAAGTTGCTGTGGGGGTTGCAGGCCTGTTGACCAGGGTAGGGATAGCCAGGTGGAAAGCATGGCCAGCCGTAGAAAAATGCTTATTGAAATAGTCAATTATCGTGGATTATCAGTGGTGACAGTTATTCCTAGCCTCTGTGCAGTGGGCAGCTGGGAGGAGGTGCTCTTATTCTCCATGGACTTTACAGTGGACCAGACCTTTTTGGAGGAGGATGCAAATTTCTGTTTGAAAATGCTTACCTTTACTTTCCTAACTGGCTGTATATTGGTTCCTAACTTCCCTGAAAAGTTGCATATCACGGGGGCTATTTGATGCTAATGCAGTATGCCACAGGATGTTTTTGTGCTGGTCAAGGGCAGTCAGGTCTGGAGCGAACGAAAGGCTATATCTGTTCTTGTTTCTCAATTTTTTTGAACGGGGCATGCTTATTTAAGCTGGTGAGGAAAGCACTTTTAAAGAATAACCAGGCATCCTCCACAGATGGAATGAGGTCAACATCCTTCCAGGATACCCGGGCCAGGTCGATTAGAAAGGCCTGCTTGCAGAAGTGTTTTTAGGGAGCGTTTGACAGTGATTAGGGGTGGTCGCTTGACTGCAGACCCATTACGGATGCAGGCAATGAGGCAGTGATCGCTGAGATCCTGGTTGAAGATAGCAGAGGTGTTGTCACGTTCCTGACATATTTTTATGTTATTTTGATTATGTTTAGTTGGTCAGGGCGTGAGTTGGGGTGGGCATTGTATGTTGTGTGTGTTTGGTTAGTCTATGGGTGTTATATGTGTATGGGATAGTGTTTGTTAGGTCGTCTAGTTATGTCTATGGCTGCCTGGATTGGGTCTCAATCAGAGACAGCTGTCATTCATTTGTCTCTGATTGGGAGCCAGATTTAAGGTAGCCATAGGCAGTAGGCTTTTGGTGGGTGTTTGTTCCTGTGTCCTCACAGGACAGTTGAAGGTTAGTCTCATTTGTTGTTTTGTAGTTTTGTAGTGTATTGTTTTGCTGTTTTGATTAAAAGATGGCTTATTTCCCTCAATCCGCATCTTGGTCCTATCCATGCTCCTCCTCGTTTGAGGAGGAGAACAACATTGACTGCCTTTACAGAAACACCCACCACAACAGGACCAAGCGGATTGAGGAGAGAGAAAAAGAACTAAAGCAATGGAGAGAAGAGGAATGGAGTTGGGAGCAAATTTTCAATGGAGAAGGACCCTGGGCTAAGGTGGGAGAGAATCGCCGCTCTCGGGAGGAGAAGGAGGCAGCCACAGCCCAGGAGCGCTGGTATGAGGAGGCAGCACGTATGAGAGGCTGGAAGCCCGAGAGGCTCACCCAAAAATTTCTTGGGGGGGGGGCTAAAGGGGAGTGTGGCGAAGCCGGGTAGGATACCTGAGCCAACTCCCCGGGCTTGCCGTGGAGTGAGAGGGCGTCGTACTGGTCAGACACCGTGTAATGCGGTAAAGCGCACGGTGTCCCCAGTACGCGTGCTTAGCCCAGTGCGGGCTATTCCACCTTGCCGCACTGGGAGGGCTAGGTTGGGCATCGAGCCGGATGCCATGAAGCCGGCCCAACGTATCTGGCCTCCAGTACGTCTCCTCGGGCCGGCGTACATGGCACCAGCCTTACAGGTGGTGTCCCCGGTTCGCCTGCATAGCCCAGTGCGGGCTATTCCACCTCGCCGCACTGGCAGGGCTACGGGGACCATTCAACCTGGTAGGGTTGGGGAGGCTCGGTGCTCAAGAGCACGTGTCCTCCTTCACGGTCCGGTATATCCGGCGCCACCTTCCCACCCCAGCTCAGTACCACCAGTGCCTACACCACGCACCAGGCTTCCAGTGCATCTCCAGAGCCCTGTTTCTCCTCCACGTACTCTCCCTATGGTGCGTGTCTCCAGCCCAGTGCCTCCAGTTCCGGCACCACGCACCAAGCCTCCTGTGCGTCTCCAGAGCCCTGGACGCACTGTTCCTTCTCCCCGCACTCGCCCTGAGGTGCGTGCCCTCAGCCCGGTACCTCCAGTTCCGGTACCACGCACCAGGCCTAGAGTGCGCCACGAGAGTCCAGTGTGCCCTGTTCCTGTTCCCCGCACTCGCCCTGAGGTGCGTGCCCTCAGCCCGGTACCTCCAGTTCCGGTACCACGCACCAGGCCTATAGTGCGTCTCAGCCGGCCAGAGTCTGCCGTCTGCCCAGCTCCGTCTGAGCCATCTGTCTGCCCAGCGCCGTCTGAGCCATCTGTCTGCCCAGCGCCGTCTGAGCCATCTGTCTGCCCAGCGCCGTCTGAGCCATCTGTCTGCCCAGCGCCATCTGAGTCATCCGTCTGCCACGAGCCATTAGAGCCGCCCGTCTGTCCCGAGCCAGTAGAGCCGTCCGTCAGTCAGGAGCCGCTAGAGCCGCCCGTCAGTCAGGAGCTGCCAGAGACGTCAACCAGTCAGGAGCTGCCAGAGACGCCCGCCAGTCAGGAGCTGCCAGAGACGCCCGCCAGTCAGGAGCTGCCAGAGACGCCCGCCAGTCAGGAGCTGCCAGAGACGTCCGACAGTCCGGAGCTGCCCTACAGTCCGGAGCTGCCCTACAGTCCGGAGCTGCCCTACAGTCCGGAGCTGCCCTACAGTCCGGAGCTGCCACTCAGCCCGGACCTGCCGGAGTCCCTCAGCCCGGACCTGCCGGAGTCCCTCAGCCCGGACCTGCCGGAGTCCCTCAGCCAGGACCTGCCGGAGTCCCTCAGCCAGGACCTGCCGCCCCTTATCCCGGTGCTGCCCCTTATCCCGGTGCTGCCCCTTATCCCGGTGCTGCCCCTTATCCCGGTGCTGCCCCTTATCCTGGTGCTGCCCCTTCATTTAGGTGGGGTTAGTGGGAGGGTGGTCATTGGGAGGGGGATAAAGAAGTGGGGATTGATTATGGTGGGGTGGGGACCTCGTCCACCGCCAGAGCCGCCACCGTGGACAGACGCCCACCCAGACCCTCCCCTAGACTTTGTGCTGGTGCGCCCGGAGTACGCACCTTAAGGGGGGGGTTCTGTCACGTTCCTGACATATTTTTATGTTATTTTGATTATGTTTAGTTGGTCAGGGCGTGAGTTGGGGTGGGCATTGTATGTTGTGTGTGTTTGGTTAGTCTATGGGTGTTGTATGTGTATGGGATAGTGTTTGTTAGGTCGTCTAGTTATGTCTATGGCTGCCTGGATTGGGTCTCAATCAGAGACAGCTGTCATTCATTTGTCTCTGATTGGGAGCCAGATTTAAGGTAGCCATAGGCAGTAGGCTTTTGGTGGGTGTTTGTTCCTGTGTCCTCACAGGACAGTTGAAGGTTAGTCTCATTTGTTGTTTTGTAGTTTTGTAGTGTATTGTTTTGCTGTTTTGATTAAAAGATGGCTTATTTCCCTCAATCCGCATCTTGGTCCTATCCATGCTCCTCCTCGTTTGAGGAGGAGAACAACATTGACTGCCTTTACAGGTGTATTTAGAGGGCAGGTTGGTCAGGATGATATCTATGAGGGTGCCCGTGTTTACATATTTGGGGTTGTACCTGGTAGGTTCATTGATAATTTGTGTGAGATTGAGGGCATCTAGCTTAGATTGTAGGACGGACGGGGTGTTAAGCATGTCCCAATTTAGGTCACCTAACAGTACCTACAACGGTAGGAGACTTGTTTCTGGAGAGGTGGATTTTTAAATGTAGAAGCTCGAATTGTTTGTGCACAGAGCTGGATAGTATGACAGAACTCTGCAGGCTATCTCTGCTGTAGATTGCAACTCCGCCCCCTTTAGCAGTTCTATCTTATCGGAAATTGTTATATTTAGGGATGGCAATTTCAGGATTTTTGGTGGCCTTTCTAACCCAGGATTCCAACACGACTAGGACATCCGGGTTGGCAGAGTGTGCTAAAGCAGTGAGTAAAACAAACTTAGGGAGGAGGCTTCTAATGTTAACATGCATGATGCCAAGGCTTTTACGGTTACAGAAGTCAACAAATGAGAGCACCTGGGGAGTGGTAGTGGAGCTAGGCGCTACCTCTACATCACCAGAGGAACAGAGGAGGAGCAGGATAAGGGTACGGCTAAAGGCTATACGAACTGGTAGCCTAGTACGTTCGGAACAGAGAGTAAAAGGAGCAGATTTCTGTGCGAGGAGAATAGATTCAAGGCATAATGTACAGAGAAGGGTATGGTAGGATGTGAATACAGTGGATGTGAACCTAGGCATTGAGTGACAATGAGAGAGGTTTTGTCTCTAGAGACATCATTTAGTCCAGGTGTGGTCACCGCATATGTGGGAGGTGAAACAAACGGGCTAGCTAAGGCATGTTGAGCAGGGCTGGAGGCTCTACAGTGAAATAAGACAGTAATCACTAACCAAAACAGCAATGGACAAGACATATTGACATTAGGGAGAGGCATGCGTAGCCGATTGATCAGAGGGACCAGTGGATAGCTAGGCGAGCTGGAGACACGGCGATTCAGACAGCTAGCAGGCCGTGGCTATCAGGCTAGCAGAAGAGCCTTATTGGGACGTCGCGACAGAAGAAGTCTGTTGTTGCCCCCTCGGACAGTTACGGCGGCAGACCAGTCGTGTTGGATTGGCAGGTCTCCATGTAGGCAGTAAAAGATCCAGGTCAATTGGCAAAATAGGTATTGTAGCCCAAGGAGTGGCTGATGGTCCTCTTCAGCTAACAGTCCGATATGCTCTAGACAGCTAGCGGGCCGCGGCTAGCAGATGGGCCTTCAGGGGACTTCGCGACGGAGGAGCATGTTGAAACCCCTCGGGTGGATTACGTCGGTAGACCAGTCGTGATGTAATCGGTGGGGCTCCGTGTCGGCAGTAAAAGGGGTCCAGGCCAATTGGCAAAATAGGTATTGTAGCCCAAGGAGTGGCTGATGGATCTCTTCAGCTAGCCGGGAGATAGGCCTAGCACGAGGCTAGTTTCAGGCTCACTGGTGCTTGCTTCGGGACAGAGACGTTAGCCAGGGGGTAGCCACTCAGATAGCAGCTAGCTAGCTGCGATGATCCAGGTGAAAAGGCTCAGAGCTTGCGGAAGGAAATCGGAGATGTGGAGAGAAAGCAGTCCGGTATGCGCTGGGTTGAATCGCACTGTGCAGACTGGCAGGAGTTGACCGGACTAAGGTTAGCTGAATACCGCTAGCAGTGGCTAACTGATTACTAGCTAGTCGCTAGTTAGCTGACTAGCCTCTGTTTGGGGTTCCGGTTCTAAAGTATAGAAAATAGCAGATACATACCACATTGGGTGAGGCGGGTTGCAGGAGAGTATGTTGAAACTGAGGTTAAAAATAAAAAATATATATTTGAAATATATTAGAAGGAAAAAAAGATATATATACGTGGGACACGACAAAGACAAAGACGTCTGAACTGCTACGCCATCTTGGATAGACCTGCCAGTCATACTAATTGGTTTCCCACCATGAATTACATTAATTCACTCTTTCAAACCCTTACTATTTTTAACCATGCATCTCATGCGGGTAATGTACAGCTCTCCCAGCTTCCAATTGGCAATTGGCTGTTAAGGCTGTCGCTTTCCTCATCCTCAGATGAGGTGAGGAGAGAAGGATCTTCTAACCAAAATGCGGAGTCAGGGAATCTTTTATTTTATAACAACGAAAACTGAATGATGATGGCAATACGAAAAAACAAACACTTTAACAAACTTACAAAATAACAAAACGACGTTGACGCAACCTGAACATAAACTTACATAGACAAACGTAAACTCACGAACAGGAACGTACATCGAAACATACGAACAGCCAAACAGCTCCGAAAGTGAATACATCGAACACAACGACGAAAGACATCACAGGAGACAATCACCCACAAACAAACAGTGAGAATGCCCTACCTAAATATGACTCCTGATTAGAGGAAAACGCAAACCACCTGCCTCTAATCAAGAGCCATACCAGGCAAACCAAAACCAACATAGAAACAAATAACATAGACTGCCCACCCAAAACTAACGCCCTGACCATAAACACATAAAAACAACATAAAACAGGTCAGGACTGTTACATTGGCTTGGAGAACTAAAGCACTCTTTGACTGGGACTTCGTGCTATCGAAGTCCCAGTCAAAGAGCTACAAATATCACACTCTCGTTGGAATCATGACCTCACCAGGGCCACTGTGTGTAACTGTTGTTGTTTTAGCTACTCTGCTCACTGTGAGTCATGGGCCCATTAAAAAAGGAGCTTGGAGCCATTATGGAGGTATCACTAGGCAACAGTGTTTCCAGATGGTGCAGGGAGGCAGAGGTAGAGCAGAATTAATCACCTGGGCAGGTCTGAGGGTAAATATTACAGGGGAAGGACCTCCCTGGCAAACAGGAGGGGGGGCATTAGGATTTAAACCATAGGTGGGACCAAGAAGTCACTCATTCGAGTCACAAGTAAAGGCTAAATCATAAGGTCTGAGACCTTGCAAAAATGGGAAAGCATTTATTTGATAGAACTAGAGGAGATGGGCCTGTTAAAATCCACTTATTTAACAATATGCCTTGGGTTGTTAATTTGATTGGACTTGAAAACCCCGTTCATCCTTGGGCTGTGAATGTATTGCCCTTTTGTGTAGGATGGTGTGGGGTGCTCATATCCCTCTCCACCCTACACATGGTGTTGTTCATAACCCGCCCCTCCCAGCCCACACAGGCTAACACACATCTTCAGCGGGAGAGAGAAACCTTGCACCTTCTGTCATGTCCTTTACTCTCTCTCTCTCATTCACACTCTCCTTTCCTATCTGCTTTATTTCTCTCTCATACCACCCATCTATTCAGTCAACTGAAATGATCATGTCTTTGATGCTTTCTCTCTTTCTTTCTCTCTCTCTCTTTCTCTATCATCGACAGAGAAATCAAATCAAAATCACAAACACCACAGATAATTTAATTCTGATTGATTCTCAAAAGGGAGGTGCAATTCCAGAGAGGAATTTATCTGTCCCACAGTTTTTGATCACCAAAGCGATTGATTGATACACCTAATCTAGTACTGTGTTCCCTGGACTGTGAGCTGTCCACGGTGTTGCCTGGACAGTGCCTGCCTGGGCCCTTCGCCCTCCAGCTGGTGGGTGAGTTTCTGCTGGTCCTTATGTAACATTATGATAGAAGTGACTCAAGGCTGAGTGGTATCACACATTCAGCAGTATGTGAGGTGACAGTAATCTCAGGCTCAAGCTGTCCTGAGCAAATGGCCTGTGGACACTGATATCCTCTTTTTTTTTAAATGTCAAAGCTTTAGAAGATGGGAGAAGTCCAATTGGGGAATGGAAGTTCCAACCTTCTGGACCTGGAGCATGGACATTAGCTACATTGGAAGTGCTTATAACGTGCATAACAAAGAGAGGGTTTATACAATACATTGCTTTCTGTAATGATGTAGAATTGCATTACGCCACATAATCTACAGTACAGGGCTTGATTTATTCCACATTTTGTTGTGTTACAGCCTGAATTCTCACCCGTCTACACACCATACCGCATAATGACAAAGTGAAAGTGTTTTTAGAAATTGTTGCAATTGTATTGAAAATTAAATACAGAAATATCTAATTTACATAAATATTCATACCCTTGAGTCAATACATGTTAGAATCACCTTTGGCAGCGATTACAGCTGTGAGTCTTTCTGGGTAAGTCTCTAAGAGCTTTCCACACCTGGATTGTACAATATTTTCCCACTAATATTTTCAAAATTCTTCAAGCTCTGTCAAATTGGCTGTTTATCATTGCTACACAACCATTTCCAAGTTTTGCCATAGATTTTCAAGCAGATTTAAGTCAAAACTATAACTCAGCCACTCAAGAACATTCACTCCAGTGTAGATTTATCCTTGTCTTTTAGGTTATTGTCCTACTGAAACGTGAATTAATTTCCCAGTGTCTGGTGGAAAGCAGACTGAACCAGGTATTCCTCTAGGATTTTGCCTGTGCATAGCTCCATTCCATACATTTTTTTATCCTGAAAAACTCCCCAGTCCTTAACCAGTTAAATGTAACTGAAAATGTAATCTACATAATCCCCAAAATGAATTATTTATCATGAGAGTGCCATAAACAATTACTAGTAATGCTGCTCAAAAAAAGGTTAAAGGTCTCACCTTTCTGGTACAAATTGTTATAAATGACTGAGGTGTAGTCACTTTTGAGGACACAAGCTCAAGTCCACAGTACAAATATGATAAAATATGAAATATTTGATATGATGTATTTCCTATTCAACAAAACTGTATGAGCAAGGCTTGCAATGACTTATATGCTTTCTAAATATAGCATAATTGTAACGTATATGCAGGGAGTCTGGAAGCAGGTGCAGATAGTGAGTTTCATAATAATACTAAACAGGAGATACGTACTGAACGTACCCAAAAACCAACACAGCCTGATGACCGAGGCAACTGAGGGCTATATGAAGGGAGAGTAATCAGGGTGATGAAGTCCAGGTGTGCATAACAATGGGGAGCAGGTGTGCGCAATGATGGTTGCCAGGTGTGCGTAATGTGGGTTGCCGGTGTTGTGCCGAAAAGTATTATTTATTTTCTATTTTGCAGCTCAGGCAGTTATTCTAGACAAGGCTTTTCTGTGTCTTTATCATTCTAACACAAGTCATTTTCTGAAGGCCCAAGCCTATACTACGCCATCTACTGGTATAACATCATTATTGAATGCAGTTCTAAAACAAGCTCTAGACTTTTATTTTGGAAATTAAACTGGAAGCTGCAAAGCAACTCTAATGTCTGGGCTAGAGTTGCTTGATTGACTAGCTAACTTCAACTAGCTACAGTACGTTCGGTTCATGTCCTTTGCAGGTGCCACATTACTGACAAAAGTTTGTACGCATAAAAAAGATCTGTAACCGAATAAAGGGAGATGTAAAGTTAGAATTGAACATGTAAATGTTAATTCATAGTTGTAACATAGGGTTTGTGCGTTTACAGATCTAATTTAATCTTTACGTTTCATACATGGCTTTTCATACTATCCTAACAATTTACTTATGGATTTTCTTATGATCTTAATGATAGGTACATTCAACCTTTTGGCAGCTATCGCACTCCATACATGTGCTTTGTCAGTGGTTGCAAAGTAGGGTTCAGCCAGGAGGTGATGGACAGTCGGAAGAGAGAATGAAATTGTAGGAGGGACATACCAGCTTCTAGTGGTTTCAAATTTCACATACTATGTCACACGGGCTCAGATATACTACTGTGTTCGTGGGAACCAGGGCTATCGCTCAATGCAAGCAATTTTGATCTACTGTGTCCACAGATCGACTTATAAGGGAAAATATCGGTCAGAACTGGTACCAGAACCACGTAGGTCCCCTGCATCTAGGAGTGATTCAAATCATACCCATAACATGAACAGGGCTCCGGGCAGCCGAGCGGAAATGGAGGAAAACTCGCCTCCCTGCGGACCTGGCATCCTTTCACTCCCTTCTCTCTACATTTTCCTCTTCTGTCTCTGCTGCTAAAGCCACTTTCTACCACTCTAAATTCCAAGCATCTGCCTCTAACCCTAGGAAGCTCTTTGCCACCTTCTCCTCCCTCCTGAATCCTCCTCCCCCTCCCCCCCCCCCTCCCTCTCTGCAGACGACTTCGTCAACCATTTTGAAAAGAAGGTCGACGACATCCGATCCTCGTTTGCTAAGTCAAACGACACCGCTGGTTCTGCTCACACTGCCCTACCCTGTGCTCTGACCTCTTTCTCCCCTCTCTCCCCAGATGAAATCTCGCGTCTTGTGACGGCCGGCCGCCCAACAACCTGCCCGCTTGACCCTATCCCCTCCTCTCTTCTCCAGACCATTTCCGGAGACCTTCTACCTTACCTCACCTCGCTCATCAACTCATCCTTGACCGCTGGCTACGTCCCTTCCGTCTTCAAGAGAGCGAGAGTTGCACCCCTTCTGAAAAAACCTACACTCGATCCCTCCGATGTCAACAACTACAGACCAGTATCCCTTCTTTCTTTTCTCTCCAAAACTCTTGAACGTGCCGTCCTTGGCCAGCTCTCCTGCTATCTCTCTCAGAATGACCTTCTTGATCCAAATCAGTCAGGTTTCAAGACTAGTCACTCAACTGAGACTGCTCTTCTCTGTATCACGGAGGCGCTCCGCACTGCTAAAGCTAACTCTCTCTCCTCTGCTCTCATCCTTCTAGACCTATCGGCTGCCTTCGATACTGTGAACCATCAGATCCTCCTCTCCACCCTCTCCGAGTTGGGCATCTCCGGCGCGGCCCACGCTTGGATTGCGTCCTACCTGACAGGTCGCTCCTACCAGGTGGCGTGGCGAGAATCTGTCTCCTCACCACGCGCTCTCACCACTGGTGTCCCCCAGGGCTCTGTTCTAGGCCCTCTCCTATTCTCGCTGTACACCAAGTCACTTGGCTCTGTCATAACCTCACATGGTCTCTCCTATCATTGCTATGCAGACGACACACAATTAATCTTCTCCTTTCCCCCTTCTGATGACCAGGTGGCGAATCGCATCTCTGCATGTCTGGCAGACATATCAGTGTGGATGACGGATCACCACCTCAAGCTGAACCTCGGCAAGACGGAGCTGCTCTTCCTCCCGGGGAAGGACTGTCCGTTCCATGATCTCGCCATCACGGTTGACAACTCCATTGTGTCCTCCTCCCAGAGCGCTAAGAACCTTGGCGTGATCCTGGACAACACCCTGTCGTTCTCCACCAACATCAAGGCGGTGGCCCGTTCCTGTAGGTTCATGCTCTACAACATCCGCAGAGTACGACCCTGCCTCACACAGGAAGCGGCGCAGGTCCTAATCCAGGCACTTGTCATCTCCCGTCTGGATTACTGCAACTCGCTGTTGGCTGGGCTCCCTGCCTGTGCCATTAAACCCCTACAACTCATCCAGAACGCCGCAGCCCGTCTGGTGTTCAACCTTCCCAAGTTCTCTCACGTCACCCCGCTCCTCCGCTCTCTCCACTGGCTTCCAGTTGAAGCTCGCATCCGCTACAAGACCATGGTGCTTGCCTACGGAGCTGTGAGGGGAACGGCACCTCAGTACCTTCAGGCTCTGATCAGGCCCTACACCCAAACAAGGGCACTGCGTTCATCCACCTCTGGCCTGCTCGCCTCCCTACCACTGAGGAAGTACAGTTCCCGCTCAGCCCAGTCAAAACTGTTCGCTGCTCTGGCACCCCAATGGTGGAACAAACTCCCTCACGACGCCAGGACAGCGGAGTCAATCACCACCTTCCGGAGACACCTGAAACCCCACCTCTTCAAGGAATACCTAGGATAGGATAAAGCAATCCTTCTGCCCCCCCTTAAAAGATTTAGATGCACTATTGTAAAGTGGCTGTTCCACTGGATGTCATTAGGTGAATGCACCAATTTGTAAGTCGCTCTGGATAAGAGCGTCTGCTAAATGACTTAAATGTAAATGTAAATGTAAACATGATGCAGCCACCAATATGCTTGAAAATATGGAGCGTGGTTCTCAGTAATGTGTTCTATTGGATTTGCCCCGAACTAAACACTTTCTATTCAGGACAAAAAGTGAAATCCTTTTGCACATTTTTTGCATTATTACTTTAGTGCCTTGTTGCTAACAAGATTCATGTTTTGGAATATTTTTATTCTCTATAGGCTTCCTTCTTTTCATTCTGTCAATTAGGTCAGTATTGTGGAGTAACTACAATGTTGTTGCTCCATCATCAGTTTCCTCCTATCACAACCATTCAACTCTGTAACTGTTTTAAAGTCACCATTGGTCTCATGGTGAAATGCCAGAGTGGTTTCCTTCCTCTCCGACAACTGAGTCAGGAAGGATGCATATATCTTTGAAGTGATTGGGTGTATTAATACACCATTCAAAGTGTAATTAATAACTTCATCATGCTCAAAGGAATATTCAATATCTGCTTTTTTTTATTTTTACCCATCTACCAATAGCTGTCCTTCTGACCTCCCTGGTCTTTGTGGTTGAATCTGTGTTCGAAATTCACGGCTCGACTGAGGGACATTACAGATAATTGTATGTGTGGGATACAGAGATGAGGTAGTCATTCAACAATCATGTTTATAACTTTAACTAGTGCACACAGAGTGAGTCCATGCAACTTAATATGTGACTTAATTATTAAGTACATTTTTGCTCCTGAACTTATTTAGGTTTGCCATAACAAAGGGGTTGAATACTTGACAGAAGACATTTCAGCTTTTCATGTTTAATTATTCAGCAGAAATGTCTACTTTGACATTATGGGGTATTGTGTGTAGGCCAGTGATAAAATACCTCAATTTATCCATTTTAAATTCAGGCTGTAACACAGCAAAATGTGGAAAAAGTAAAGGGGTGTGAATAATTTCTGATGGCACTGTATGTAAAGGTCTGATAAACGAGTCCCCGTGCCTCTTCCTGGTGTGACAGCCTCTCCCTCATCTAACTGCCAGTGTGATGAATGTCTCAACTCAGAGTATTCCTCAGCTCCTGACAACATATCCCCAAATGTGTGGCATGAGACCTGCACCTTCCACGTACCTGTCTCATCGCCTTGCCTTTGTGGGAATGAATTACCCATTTGGGGCTAAAATCTTAATAGACAGAGAGAAAGAGCATTGTAATTATGTGTAATTATGAATGAGTAAGCCCATTGTGTTCCAGATTGGTGGCCAGGACAGGCAG
The DNA here is from genome assembly GCF_029448725.1 of Salvelinus fontinalis. Lineage (NCBI taxonomy): Eukaryota > Metazoa > Chordata > Actinopteri > Salmoniformes > Salmonidae > Salvelinus > Salvelinus fontinalis. The sequence goes on along the minus strand of NC_074679.1, from coordinate 24,292,872 downwards.
AAGAAGAGCTTTACAGCAGAAGATCTGCCAGGGCTCCAATCTCTGGTTTCCCTGTATTGAAAGTACAGAGAGACAGAGGCACTCTGGCAATAGGAACCAGTCTTCACATGTGTCATCTGCTTAAATACAAAAGAGCCAGTGAGCTCAAACAGCATAGCTAGTTATAAATAGCGTAGTGCCTCTGCATGCTTTTACTAAATTGCTTCTCCCCTGTCTTCACTGTCATTAAGATGCACTCAGCTCACTCAGTAATGGACATGCTGCTGATGATTCACCCTGGCCTGTACACGCTTGTCATTTGGGCCTATTTTATCACTGGCCTACACACAATACCCAATAATGTCAAAGTAGACATTTCTGCTGAATATGCCTGTATACAAACAAGCACACTCACATAGCTCTACAAGCTCACACACACAATACAACAAACAAGCGATGTGACCGTATTATATTACTGTATACTCTGAAAACAAATGTGTTATAACAATACACATGATTGAGTATGAATTTGTATTTCACATCACTGCTACTAACTACATAGACGCTGGTAAAGATATTCTCCCACGGTGGGAGGAAGTCTGCCTAAATGCACATCATTTCATCCATAAAAACAGAATAGAATTGACACAAAGCCTGCATAATGGGCGACTTCTCTGTTCTGATCTTCGACCTTTCCTTTATCTAAAGTTTCTCAGCAAATTACAACATGGATTCTGTGCTCTTATGCATAGAAAGCCATTGTATGAAATATGTGTGGGAAAATGTAATTAATAAAACTGAGTCCAATTGAACTGTGACAGATCCCCTCGATTCAAGTAGACTGAGAGAAATGCAATTTCTCTCTCCTTCTCGCCACTTTGTACCTCATTCGTCTATCTATTAAGCCAAAAAGAGAACTACTACAGACTGTGACAATGAGACTTAAGAGTTAGAGGCTTGTGTTTGAAAAATGCCTAACATTCCAACTTGTACGGACCTCTATTAACTCTAAGATGACTATCCAATTCATCAACTCATAGATAACCTTAATAGGCCCTCCGATTTGTATTAGAGCACTGTGAAACATAGAAGAATTCAAAAATAGTAATAAAAACATCCCACACTAGTATCAACACCTCTATCATGTCACGCCCAATATTCTCAGATATTGACCATACAAATCTATCTCCTATTTCTGAGGAAGAGGAAGGAGAGGAGATAGGTCCAGGATCATGTCTACCACAGGAAGACATTTCCATAGAAGCCCACCCTGTCTTGCTGCTTCTCACCAGCCTGGTCTACCTGCTCAGGGAAGTGTGTCCCCACACAAACGTTCACAGCCTCTCGCAGATCATCAGGAAGTGACCTCATCTTCCTCTCGTGCTCTACCTGGGCCCCCTGATTGAGCTGCAGACAGGTGGAGGTGAGAGGTCAGAGAGGGTGAGTGGGTGAGACAGAGACTCATAACCCAAACCGGCTCGTAACAAAGAGGGAGACAACGCAGAGATAAAGAAATAACAAACATATTTATTAATTACAGTATTAATTAAAATAATATAATTAACCCTTATAGATGTATATGTTACCCAAAGGGCAAGGTGGATGACCTCTGCATCCCTGCATTCAGGTCTGCATGATATTTAATTTTGGAAGCATGAACTGGAAAATCTGAAGCCTATACGTTCATCCAAAAAAATATTCCATATGATGTTTACACGTCAGCATCGGAACTATTCTGTATCTAGCACATGTTGGAACACAAGATAAAAATCCACATTTGTAATTTGTCTACCAGTAGGCATATAGGATCTGTACATGCTTAAGATTGAACTATATGCATTATGCGTTATTACATGTGTTGGCCATCCAATACGCAGATGAGCTAAGGCCTGGATGGCCAATCTGTTGTAACAACATTTACGACAACCGCCACTATATACCAATGCATGCGTACAGACATGTGCGGACTGGTGTGTGTATGTGAATGTGTCAGACCAGGGTTCAAATACATGTGCATTTGATTATTTGTTATTTAAATACTTACTTTCTGTGTATTTGAGTATTTTCAAGTAACATGGACCAAATCAGTACTTCTTTTGGAATTATTTGAAAGTATTTTCAAATAATTTCCTGTAAATAGCCTACAGTTTGAAAATATTTTCAAATACTCGTAGGACCTGGGTTCAAATGAATGGGAGTATTTATGTGTATTTGAAAATGCTCTGTGTATTTAAGTATTTTCAAATACATGCCAATGCTTTCCAAGTGTATTTCCAAATACATTCCAATATTCAACGACTTGTATTTTCAAACAAAAAATATATGAATACTTACTTCAAAATGTATGTGAAAGTAAAGTAAACAGGTGCTGTTTGTTTACAGCACCTGATTGGCCAGGCCTGGTGTCTCTTCACCAGAGTATCCTGCTGAGGACTGCTGTCTGTAGACTACAGTACCAATACGTGTCAATGAGAGCAGAGACTTTGTATGGCTGTGTGTGAATGCCAAGCAAGTGTGAATGCCTGAAGGACATGAAGAGTATGTCTGTAAACAGTTCATCTGGTCAGTTACTCTACCTGTTACAAATTAGATGGTACAGTACAGTGGCAAGAAAAAGTATGTGAGCTCTTTGTAATTACCTGGATTTCTGCATAAATTGGTTATCAAATTTTATCTGACCTGATTGATAGACAAACATAGTGTGCTTAAACTAATAACACACAAATTATTGAATATTTCTTGTCTATATTGAATACATCCTTAAAACATTCACAGTGTAGGTTGGATAAAATATGTGAACCCCTAGGCTAATGACTTCTTCAAAAGCTAATTGGAGTCAGGAGTCAGCTAACCTGGAGTCCAATCAATGAGATTGGAGATGCTGGTTAGAGCTGCCTTGCCCTATAAAAAACACTCACAAAATTTGAGTTTGCTATTCACAAGAAGCCTTGCCTGATGTGAACCATGCCTCGAACAAAAGAGATCTCAGAAGACCTAAGATTAAGATTTTCTGACTTGCAGAAAGCTGGAAAGGGTTACAAAAGTATCTCTAAAAGCCTTGATGTTAATCAGTCTACGGTAAGACAAATTGTCTAGAAATGGGGAAAGTTCAGCACTGTTTTTACTCTCCCTAGGAGTGGCCACCCTACAAAGATGACTGAAGAGCACAGCACTGAATGCTCATTGAGGTTAAGAGGAATCCTTGTGTCAGCTAAAGACTTACAGATATCTCTGGAACATGCTAACATCTCTGTTGACGAGTCTACGATACGTAAAACACTAAACAAGAATGGTGTTCATGGGAGGACACCATGGAAGAAACCACTGCTGTCAACTACAAAAAACTTGATGCACGTCTTAAAGTTTGCAAAAGTGCACCTGGATGTTTCACAGCGCTACTGGCGAAATATTCTGTGGATAATGAACCTACAGTTGAGTTGTTTAGAAGGAACACACAACAGTATGTGTGGGAAAAAAAGGCACAGCACACCAACATCAAAACCTCATCCCAACTGTAAAGTATGGAGGGAGCATTATGGTTTAGGGCTGCTTTGCTGCCTCAGGGCCTGGACAGCTTGCTATCATCGAAGGAAAAATGAATTCTCAAGTTTATCAATACATTTTGCAGGAGAATGTAAGGCTATCTGTCCGCCAACTGAAGCTCAACAGAAGTTGAGTGATGCAACAGGACAACGACCCAAAACACAGAAGTAAATCAACAACAGAATGGCTTCAACAGAAGAAAATACGTAAACCCCTACAACTCATCCAGAACGCCGCAGCCCGTCTGGTGTTCAACCTTCCCAAGTTCTCTCACGTCACCCCGCTCCTCCGCTCTCTCCACTGGCTTCCAGTTGAAGCTTGCATCCGCTACAAGACCATGGTGCTTGCCTACGGAGCTGTGAGGGGAACGGCACCACAGTACCTTCAGGCTCTGATCAGGCCCTACACCCAAACAAGGGCACTGCGTTCATCCACCTCTGGCCTGCTCGCCTCCCTACCACTGAGGAAGTACAGTTCCCGCTCAGCCCAGTCAAAACTGTTCGCTGCTCTGGCACCCCAATGGTGGAACAAACTCCCTCACGACGCCAGGACAGCGGAGTCAATCACCACCTTCCGGAGACACCTGAAACCCCACCTCTTTAAGGTATACCTAGGATAGGATATAGTAATCCTTCTGACCCCCCCCCCCCCCCTTAAAAGATTTAGATGCACTATTGTAAAGTGGCTGTTCCACTGGATGTCATAAGGTGAATGCACCAATTTGTAAGTCGCTCTGGATAAGAGCGTCTGCTAAATGACTTAAATGTAATGTAAATGTAAATGTAATACGCCTTCTAGAGTGACCCAGTCAGAGTCCTGACCTCAACCCGACTGAGATGCTGTGGCATGACCTCAGGAGAGCGGTTCACACCAGGCATCCCAAGAATATTGCTGAACTGAAACAGTTTTGTAAAGAGGAATGATCCAAAATTCCTCCTGACCGTTGTGCAGGTCTGATCCGCAACTACAGAAAACGTTTGGTTGAGGTTATTGCTGCCAAAGCAGGGTCAACCAGTTATTAAATCCAAGGGTTCACATACTTTTCCCACCCTGCACTGTGAATGTTTACACGGTGTGTTCAATAAAGACATGAAAATGTATAATTGTTTGTGTGTTTTTAATTTAAGCAGACTGTGTTTGTCTATTGTTGTGACCTAGATGAAGATCAGATCAAATTTTATGACCAATTTATGCAGAAATCCAGGTATTTCCAAAGGGTTCACATACTTTTTCTTGCCACTCAGTAGGTGCAACCTGAGAGGAGATCAATACTGTTGGGTCACAATAGATTAGACTTGTCCAATCCCATCAAGTGGTATTTTGTTGTGTTGACCAAATATGTTATCACATTATAACCCCTCTCTGAAATGCAAACTACCGGTCAAAAGTTTGGACACATCTACTCATTCAAGGGTTTTTCTTTATTTTTACTATTTTCTACATTGTAGAATAATAGTGAACATATCAAAACAATGAAATAACACATGTAGTAACCAAAAGTGTTAAACAAATTTAAATATATTTTAGATTCCTCAAAGTAGCCTCTGTTTGCCTTGATGACAGCTTTGCACACTCTCTACAGCTTTGGCATTCTCTCAACCAGCTTCATGGGGTAGTCACCTGGAATGCATTTCAATTAACAGGTGTGCCTTAAATGTTCATTTGTGGAATTTCTTTCCTTCTTAATGTGTTTGAGCCAATCAGTGTTGTGACAATGTAGGGGTGGTATACAGAAGATGTCCCTATTTGGAAAAAGACCAAGTCCATATTATGGCAAGAACAGCTCAAATAAGCAAAGATAAATGACAGTCCATCATTACTTTAAGACATGAATGTCAGTCAATATGAAACATTTCAAGAACTTTGAAAGTTTCTTCAAGCGCAGTTGCAAAAACCATCAAGCGCTATGATGAAACTGGCTCTCATGAGGACCGCCACAGGAAAGGAAGACCCAAAGTTACCTCTGCTGCAGAGGATAAGTTCATTAGAGTTACCAGCCTTGGACATTTCAGACCAAATAAATGCTTCACAGATACAGTGAAAGTAACAGATACATCTCAACATCAACTGTTCAGAGGAGACTGTGTGAATCAGGCCTTCATGGTCGAATTTCTGCAAAGAAACCACTACTAAAGGACACCAATAAGAAGAAGAGACTTGCTTGGGCCAAGAAACACGAGCAATGGACATTAGACCGGTGGAAATCTGTCCTGATTTTTGGTTCCAACCACCTTGTCTTTGTGAGACGCCGTGTGGGTGAACGGATGATCTCCGCATGTGTATTTCCCACCGTGAAGCATGGAGGAGAATGTGTTATGGTGTTGGGGTGCTTTGCTGATGACATTGTCTGTGATTTATTTAGAATGCAAGGCACACTTAACCAGCATGGCTACCAAAGCATTCTGCAGCGATACGCTGCTTAGTGGAACTATCATTTGTTTTTCAACAGGACAATAACCCAACACACCTCCAGGCTGTGTAAGGGCTATTTTACCAAGAAGGAGAGTGATGGAGTGCTGCATCAGATGACCTGGCCTCCACAATCCCCCGACCTCAACCAACTTGAGATGGTTTGGGATGAGTTGGACCGCAGGGTGAAGGAAAATCAGCATTCAAGTGATCAGCATATCTGGGAACTCCTTCAACACTGTTGGAAAATAATTCCATGTGAAGCTGGTTGAGAGAATTCCAAGAGTGTGCAAAGCTGTCATCAAGGCAAATGGTGGCTATTTGAAAAATCTCAAATATACAATTTTATTTTATTTGTTTAACACTTTTTTGGTTACTACATGATTCCATAGGTGTAATTTCATAGTTTCAATGTCTTCACTATTATTCTACAATGTAGAAAATAGTAAAAATAAAGAAGAACCCTTGAATGAGTATGTGTTCTAAAACTTTTGATCAGTACTGTATGAAAGAGCAAAAGATTTCATAAATCTACTTTTAAACTCTCCTTGTTGAGGTGTTCAGATCAACCAGATTGAACTAGTGTGAAAGGAGCAGAGTAGACTTGATGTGCTGGTGACCCAGATGCAGTTGGGCTGAATCCTGATGAGCCAACATGGTAAAGAGAAGAACAACACAACACATCACTATCTCACTCTCACTCTCTCTCTCACTCTCACTCTCACTCTCACTCTCACTCTCACACTCACACTCACTCTCACACTCACACTCACACTCACTCTCACTCTCACTCTCACTCTCACTCACTCACTCACTCACTCACTCACTCACTCACTCACTCACTCACTCACTCACTCTCTCCACATGTGCCCTGTCCTCACTCTGTGTAAACATCCTATAACAGCCAGGCCAGCCCTTTGGTAAGGGTGCTCTGCTCCGCACTCAACTCAACTCAGCGTGTATGTGTGTGTATGTGTGTGTGTGTGTGTGTGTGTGTGTGTGTGCGTGAGTATGTGCGTGCGTGCATGCGAGAGAGAGAGAGTACATGCACGTGTGTCTGCGTGTGAGTGAACAGACAGGGTGGTCATGTGAATGAATCAGACACTTTTCTGTACAATACACTTCAGGAAAAGCTCTTTCAGTCAGTGTTACCATAGTTACTCTCCCTGTCTACCACAGTAGATAATGATAATGAAAACCATGTGAATTTCCCAATGTGGATGTGGAAAGCCCTGCAATAGTTACAGAGACACGTGTACATCCTGTTGTTGCCATTAAAGTCATAGTCCTGAGACATCTATAATTATAATCTGTAATAGCAGGTTCTATTTTAACTCAAAACGAATATACTTGCCACTTTATCAGTTTTGGCAGACTCCTCAGCCAGGCCCACGCTCACTGCCCTTTTCAGCCTAAGTATATATATATCAATAATCTAATTGATTATGTTACCATTAAACTATGTAGTCTATGTCTAAAATGAAGTTGTTCCAACTCAGAACACAGCAGCACTCTACCACGTGCAAACCATTTACTTTCCAACCAGCATTTAAAGCTCTGAATACATGAGCACTATATTGTTTGTACTGTACCAGTACATCGAACAATGATTGAATCAATAAGTTGAATGAGTGGTCTTTTATGTGATTCCATAAGTACACATTCAGCTCACCTTGCCTTGTCTGAACCTGAGCGCTTTGACTGCCCTTACTTCTTTGTCTCCTTGGATTCACTTGGGGATGAAACAGAGAACACTCGTCACTGGAGATGATTTTGAGGCCATTTAAGTGAAAGCCTCACTCTGCCCATTACATAAAAACTACCATTCAAAAAATATATTCTGCAGCCAGGCTGTAAGATCTTGTTCCAGTTCATATTTTGTAAGTGTAAGGGGTAATTAAAGGGGTCCAGTATCTGTTTGATAAGTAAAAACAGAAGGTATCTTATCCCTTATACTCCTATTTGAACACCTGGTGGCTAATGGCTTGCCTTGGATAACCATCTGCCGGCTGGAGACACTGGATTACACTCACACACACTCCCTGTCTCATACACACATATACAGTGCCTTGCGAAAGTATTCACCCCCTTGGCATTTTTCCTATTTTGTTGCCTTACAACCTGGAATTAAAATAGATTTTTGGGGGGTTTGTATCATTTGATTTACACAACATGAGTGTGTGTGTGAGTGTAATACAGTGTAATCCAAACAGATACTGGACCACTTTGAAGATGCAAACTATTTTTTATTGTGAAACAAACAAGAAATAAGACAAAAAACTGAAAACTTGAGCGTGCATAACTATTCACCCCCCAAAGTCAATACTTTGTAGAGCCACTTTCTTGCAGCAATTATGTCTATATAAACTTGGCTTAAATCTAGCCACTGGGATTTTTGCCCATTCTTCAAGGCAAAACTGCTCCAGCTCCTTCAAGTTGGATGGGTTCCTGCTGGTGTACAGCAATCGTTAAGTCATATCACAAATTCTCAATTGGATTGAGGTCTGGGCTTTGACTAGGCCATTCCAAGACATTTAAATTTCCCCTTAAACCACTCAAGTGTTGCTTCAGCAGTATGCTTAGGGTCATTGTCCTGCTGGAAGGTGAACCTCCGTCCCAGTCTCAAATCTCTGGAAGACTGAAACAGGTTTCCCTCAAGAATTTCCCTGTATTTAGTGCCATCCATCAGTCCTTCAATTCTGACCAGTTTCCCAGTCCCTGCCGATGAAAAATATCCCCACAGCATGATGCTGCCACCACCATGCTTCACTGTGTGGATGATTTTCTTGGGGTGATGAGAGGTGTTGGGTTTGTGTCAGACATAGCATTTTCCTTGATGGCCAAAAAGCTCAATTTTAGTCTCATCTGACCAGAGTACCCTCTTCCATATGTTTGAGGAGTCTCCCACATGCCTTTTGGCAAACACCAAACGTGTTTGTGTCACGATCGTTCTCCTCCTCTTCGTCTGAAGAGGAGAAGCATGGGTCGGACCAATACGCGTCAAGGTATGCAGTCATAATGAATTTATTTAAATGAAAGACGAACACTTAATACAAACTATACAAAATAACAAAACGACCGTGAAGCTACAAACGTTGTGCACAAACATACAGGCTACTAACGTTCTTACATAGACAATTACCCACCACTAATGAGAGCCTATGGCTACCCTAAATAAGGCTCCCAATCAGAGACAACCGAAATCAGCTGTCTCTAATTGGGAACTCATCCGGGCAACCATAGACTCTCCTAGAATACTAACCAACATAGACAACTCTAGACATCTATACTCAACACAAAACCATACACTACAACCCATAACCCCTATACCAAATAAACACCCAAAACCAACAAAACATAAACATTCCCCATGTCACACCCTGACCTAACTAAAATAATAAAGAAAACAAAGAATAATAAGGCCAGGGCGTGACATAACCCCCCCCTTGAGGCGCGAACTCCGGGCGCACCATACACAGTCTAGGGGAGGGTCTGGGTGGGCTCCCCTCCACGGTGGCGGCTCCGGCTCTGGTCGTAGTCCCCTCGTCACCACAGTACCCAACCACCTCCCAGTCTTTCTCCAAACGACCCCCCTCCACATTAACCCCATTGCATTAAGGGGCAGTTCCGGACTAAAGGACAGTACCAGGGTAAGGGACAGTACCAGGATAAGGGGCAGTACCAGGATAAGGGGCAGTACCAGGGTAAGAGGCAGCACCAGGGTAAGGGGCAGCACCAGGGTAAGGGGCAGCACCAGGGTAAGGGGCAGCACCAGGGTAAGGGGCAGCTCCAGGGTAAGGGGCAACTCCGGACTGAGGAATGGCAGCTCCGGACTGAGGGACTGCAGCTCCGGACTGAGGGACTGCAGCTCCGGACTGAGGGACGGCCCATGGCTGGCTGACAGATCTGGCTGCTCATGGCTGGCTAACGGATCTGGCTGCTCATGGCTGGCTAACTGATCTGGCTGCTCATGGCTGGCTGACGGATCTGGCTGCTCATGGCTGGCTGACGGATCTGGCTGCTCATGGCTGGCTGACGGATCTGGCTGCTCATGGCTAGCTGACGGATCTGGCTGCTCATGGCTAGCTGACGGATCTGGCTGCTCATGGCTAGCTGACGGATCTGGCTGCTCATGGCTAGCTGACGGATCTGGCTGCTCATGGCTAGCTGACGGATCTGGCTGCTCATGGCTAGCTGACTGATCTGGCTGCTCATGGCTAGCTGACGGATCTGGCTGCTCATGGCTAGCTGACGGATCTGGCTGCTCATGGCTAGCTGACGGATCTGGCTGCTCCTGTCTGATTGGCGGCTCTAGCGGCTCCTGTCTGGCTGGCGGCTCTAGCGGCTCCTGTCTGGCGGACGGCTCAGTGGGCTCATGGCAGACGGGCGGCTTTGCAGGCTCATGGCAGACGGGCGGCTTTGCAGGCTCATTGCAGACGGATGGCTCAGATGGCGCTGGGGAGACGGATGGCTCAGATGGCGCTGGGGAGACGGATGGCTCAGATGGCGCTGGGGAGACGAGCAGTTCAGTCAACGCTGTGCAGACGGCAGACTCCTGCCGGCTGAGGCGCACTGTAGGCCTGGTGCGTGGTGCCGGGACTGGTGGCACCGGGCTGGGGACACGCATCTCAGGGCTAGTGCGGGGAGCAGCAACAGGGCATACTGGACCCTGGGGACGCACATTAAGCCTAGTGCGTGGGGCCGGAACTGGTGGTACCGGACTGGGGACACGCATCTCAGGGCTAATGCGGGGAGCAGGAACAGGGCATACTGGACCCTGGGGACGCACATTAAGCCTAGTGCGTGGGGCCGGAACTGGTGGTACCGGACTGGGGACACGCATCTCAGGGCTAATGCGGGGAGCAGCAACAGGACGCACAGGACTCTGGGTATACACAGGAGGCTTGGTGCGTAATTTAAGCACTGGTGGTAAAGGGCTGGAGACACGCACCATAAGGCTAGTGCGTGGAGGAGGCACTGGTTGTACTGGGCTGGGGACCGTCACAGGAGAGTTAGTACATAGGGCTAATATAGAAGGTGCAGGACTAGGGAGGCATACAGGAGGCCTGGTTCGTGGGACTGTCCTTTCCAGACGGTTAGCACGCACATCAGGACGAGCATGTAGAGCTGACTCAGGTAACCTCACATCCCGCACACGCTCTGTCGGGTGGATCTTGTGCATCACGCACCAACACAGCAGCTCCCTCATTTCACTCTCTTCCAACCTCCCCAATAAATCCTTAACCGTCTCTGCATCATTCCCATTGCTCCCCTCCAATCTCAGCCCGACTGGCTCAGGTTCCCTCTTAGAGGAAGCACGGGAAGCACCGGAAGTTGACGCAGTTCTCCCATCTGGACTCGCCACATTCCCCATGAGCCCCTCCCCAAGAAATTTTTGGGTTTGACTTACGGGGTTCCAGCCTTGTTTCCGTGCTGCCTCCTCATATCGCCGCCTCTCTGCTTTCGCTGCCTCCAGCTCAGCTTTGGGACGGCGATATTCTCCCGGCTGTGCCCATGGATCTTCTTCCAATTCGTCCTCCCAACTCCAGAGATCCTGTGTAGGTAGGTCCTGTTGCCGCCTTCCATGCCGCTTGGTCCTATGGTGGGTAATTCTGTCACAATCGTTCTCCTCCTCTTCGTCTGAAGAGGAGAAGCATGGGTCGGACCAATACGCGTCAAGGTATGCAGTCATAATGAATTTATTTAAATGAAAGACGAACACTTAATACAAACTATACAAAATAACAAAACGACCGTGAAGCTACAAACGTTGTGCACAAACATACAGGCTACTAACGTTCTTACATAGACAATTACCCACCACTAATGAGAGCCTATGGCTACCCTAAATAAGGCTCCCAATCAGAGACAACCGAAATCAGCTGTCTCTAATTGGGAACTCATTCGGGCAACCATAGACTCTCCTAGAATACTAACCAACATAGACAACTCTAGACATCTATACTCAACACAAAACCATACACTACAACCCATAACCCCTATACCAAATAAACACCCAAAACCAACAAAACATAAACATTCCCCATGTCACACCCTGACCTAACTAAAATAATAAAGAAAACAAAGAATAATAAGGCCAGGGCGTGACAGTTTGCTTATTTTTTTCTTTCAGAAATGGCTTTTTTCTGGACACTCTTCCGTAAAGCCCAGCTCTGTGTAGTGTACGACTTAAAGTGGGCCTATGGACATATACTGCAATCTCCACTGTGGAGCTTTGCAGCTCCTTCAGGGTTATCTTTGGTTTGTTGCCTCTCTGATTAATGCCCTCCTTGCCTGGTCCGTGAGTTTTGGTGGGCGGCCCTCTCTTGGCAGGTTTATTGTGGGTGCCATATTCTTTCCATTTTTTAATAAGGGATTTAATGGTGCTCCGTGGAAGTTTCGGATATTTTTTTATAACCCAACCCTGATCTGGACTTCTCCACAACTTTGTCCCTGACCTATTTGGAGAGCTCCTTGGTCTTCATGGTGCCACTTGCTTGGTGGTGCCCCTTGTTTAGGGGTGTTGCAGACTCTGGGGAATTTCAGAACAGGTGTATATATACTGAGATCATGTGACAGATCATGTGACACTTAGATTGCCCACAGGTGGACTATATTTAATTAATGATGTGACTTCTGAAGGTAATTGGTTGCACCAAATCTTTAGGGGCTTCATAGCAAAGGGGGTGAATACATATGCTGTCACGACTTCCGCCGAAGTTGGCTCCTCTCCTTGTTCAGGCGGCGTTCGGCGTCACCGGCTTTCTAGCCATCGCCGCTCCATTTTCCATGTATCCATTTGTTTTGTCTTGTTCCCTGCACACCTGGTTTTCATTTCCCAATTAATCTACATGTATTTATTTCTCTGTTCCCCATCATGTCTTTATGTAAGATTATTTGTGTTACGTGTGTATTGTTGACGTGCCAGACTGGCTTGTTTTTTCTGTGTTCTTTTTTCACGAAGATGTTTATTGTTGAACATAATTCTTGTGACTGTTTTGCACTTTTGCCTAAATAAAGTGTGCGCCTGTTCACAAATCTCTGCTCTCCTGTACCTGACTTTGCTACCAGTGCGCACACATCTGACATGTGCACGCACCACTTATCCGTTTTTTATTTTTTAGAAAAGTAATTTTTTTCATTTCACTTCACCAATTAACTATTTTGTGTATGTCCATTACATGAAATCCAAATAAAAATCCATTTAAATTACAGGTTGTAATGCAACAGGATAGGTAAAATGCCAAGGGGGGTGAATACCTTTGCAAGGCACTGTATAAGCACACACACACACACACACACACACACACACACACACACACACACACACACACACACACACACACACACACACACATATATATATATATAAATATATATACATATACGGTATTTCACTCTCTCTCATACACACATACATAAAAGCCCGCACCCACAATAACCTGCACAGATGGCTGACTCATTTATTACTTCAGTTATTGTCTTTGTAAAAGGTCAAATAATTTCCCTGTCTAATACACATGCACACATGCGCTTTCTACAGACACACACAGGCACACACATGAGTTCCTTATCTATATTTAGAGGTCCTGCATCATATAGGTAGGCTACTGTGATGTGTTTTGGCCCACCTCTCCAGAGTGTTGAGTTCACTGATGTGTCTCTCTGTGGACATCTCCAACGGCTTGGCAAGTCGCTGTCAGCCACACAGGAAACAGGCAACAGGAAGTCTCAGTAACAGAGCGGCAGCTCTACCAAGTGCAAAACAGACCTAGCGGAAGTCTCCACTGAAATGTGTTAGAGATCTGATGAACATGTGGTATGTGCTGTAAAACTTAATATACAGTTGAAGTCGGAAGTTTACATACACTTAGGTTGGAGTCATTAAAACTAGTTTTTCCACCACTTCACAAATTTCTTGTTAACAAACTATAGTTTTGGAAAGTCGGTTAGGACATCTACTTTGTGCATGACACAAGTCATTTTTCAATTGTTTACAGACAGATTATTTAACTTATAATAATTATTATAATTCACTGTATCACAATTCCAGTGGGTCAGAAGTTTAGATACACTAAGTTGACTGTGCCTTTAAACAGCTTGGAAAATTCCAGAAAATTATGTCATGGCTTTTGAAGCGTCTGATAGGCTAATTGACATAATTTGAGTCAATTGGAGGTGTACCTGTGGATGTATTTCAAGACCTACCTTCAAACTCAGTGCCTCTTTGCTTGACATCATGGGAAAATCAAAAGAAATCAGCCAAGGCCTCAGAAAACAAATGGTAGATCTCCACCTATATCGACATAACCTGAAAAGCCGCTCAGCAAGGAAGAAGCCACTACTCCAAAACCGCCATTTAAAAAAGCCAGACTACGGTTTGCAAGTGCTGATATGGGGACAAACATCGTACTTTTTGGAGAAATGTCCTCTGGTCTGATGAAACAAAAATGGAACTGTTTGGCTGTAATGACCATCGTTATGTTTGGAGTAAAAGAGGGAGGTTTGCATTCCAAAGGATACCATCCCAACCGTGAATCACGGGGGTGGCAGCATCATGTTGTGGGGGTGCTTTGCTGTAGGAGGGACTGGTGCACCTCACAAAATAGATGGCATCATGAGGGAAGAAAATTATGTGGATATATTGAAGCAACATCTCAAGACATCAGTCAGGAAGTTAAAGCTTGGTCGCAAATGGGTCTTCCAAATGGACAATGACCCCAAGCATACTTCCAAAGTTGTGGCAAAATAGGTTAAGGACAACAAAGTCAAGGTATTGGAGTGGCCATCACAAAGCATGTGCGAGCCAGGAGGCCTACAAACCTGACTCAGTTACACCAGCTCTGTCAGGAGGGATGGGCCAAAATTCACCCAACGTATTGTGGGAAGCTTGTGGAAGGCTACCCAAAACGTCTGACCCAAGTTAAACAATTAAAGGCAATTCTACCAAATACTATGTGATGAAAGAAATAAAAGCTGAAATAAATCACACTACTATTATTCTGACATTTCACATTCTTAAAATAAAGTGGTGATCCTAACTGACCTAAGACAGGGAATTTTTACTAGGATTAAATGTCAGGAATTGTGAAAAACTGAGTTTAAATGTATTTGGCTAAGGTGTACTGTATGTAAACTTCCGACTTCAACTGTATATAAAAACTACTGTAACACAACCTTTGCCATGCATTTGCACGCACTCTGACAGAAACAGATTATGACTGTAACTGCCTGAGACCTGACTATGAGATGCTGCTGTCTCTAGCTCGATTGGCCTTCCAGTCCGCGGCGGGGGGGGGGGGGTTTGTTCCCTAGGCGGTGAGGTCACATCCCAGAGAAAACGACCTGATTGACCTCTATCTGATGCAGATCCAGAGCTTATGCTAAGAGCACCACAGAGCACCTGGTTGTGATGGATAATCAATACTGTGCTACAGGCCTGGCTTCCAGCCATCAGCTGAAGGCATGAGGTGAGATTCACTCATAAGTTGAGGTGCATGGTGGGGCTGTGCACATGGGAATGAGTCCCACTTTTGGGTGAGTCCAGAGGAAATTGATAGGCGTGGTAAACAGAGCCAAGAGCAGTGTATGTTGAGAAGTGGTTAGGGTGCTCAGGTGAATAGAGTCACAGGTGTAAGTTCATTACACACTATTGGCTTTAAATAAACACACCTTACCTCAACTGCTTATCCAGTACATGGATGCAATGTAAAAATAAAGACATCCTTGAATAAGAGATACATTATGTTTATGCAAAGAACTATCAATAATATCCTTAATATCGAATTGACTCTGGCAGTTTGTCTGAACTTCACTGTACCTCTTCTTCATCTGATCACACTGCTCCACCCACAGAGCTCTGAGATCCACCTGCAGCCTCGCCTTCTGCTCCATCACGCTCTCCTCCCTGGGGACGGTCTCTGCCGTCTCACCATCAGAGACCAGGTTTTAGACATGACATGGCGAAGGGGACAATAGTCTGCTGCTGATCCCTACAGTAATACCCAAAGGGGGATGGATGATTCATAGAGATCCTATTAAATTACTAGAGCGGCTATCTCATAAACTCTCAATGTTCCATAATGGGGTGAAAATGGCAGCCATATTGATCAGGGAGAACTCCAAACCAGTCTAATTGGAATGAATGACAGTATAGGCATAATCCATATTTGACGTATGCATGAAAATAAAAGTAAGGCATGTGGTATATCATAAATTGAGTAATATAATTATTGACAACCTTATACCAAATTTCTGTATAAATAGTCTCTAAAATATATGTAAACAG
Organism: Salvelinus fontinalis; assembly: GCF_029448725.1. Taxonomy (NCBI): domain Eukaryota; kingdom Metazoa; phylum Chordata; class Actinopteri; order Salmoniformes; family Salmonidae; genus Salvelinus; species Salvelinus fontinalis. Next base: position 24,276,653 of record NC_074679.1, on the reverse strand, counting down.
ACCATAAAATGTATGTTTTCTTAGAAAGCTGTGAGCGCTATTATATGTTACGATATCAGTACTTGTTGCATTTACAACTTGTCTAAGTCCTATCATCAACAGATTTCAGCCGGTGTATGGCTGTGGATTGACTGCATTGTCTGAATGGAATGTTGGCATATTGGCAGTTCATTTGAACAAGTATTGGAATCATTCCTTTAAAACTGTCTGGCTACCTAGCTAACAAAGCTAGTGCAGATAAATTATTAAAATTCATTATTTTACACAATATCTTATCACATCGCTAGCAAACCATGTATGAACAACTCCCTGACCAAAATGTCTGACCTTTATCCCATCATAAGAAGGTTCATACCCATTCTAGTAATCTATTTTCTAATTATATGGGATGATCTTTGTAAACTCACGTGGCTCTATCAGCGGCTCCAGGGGCGTTATTAGGCCTCCACATCACTGCCTCACATAGAGGTCTGTTACTTCATCCTAGCAGCAGTATGCCGATTTAAAGTAGGATCCTAGGGCCAGGAGGTTTTCCTGATAATGTAACAGGGAATGGTCAGGTAAAACACCTGGCCCTATTACTCAACAAAAGCGTCCGGGTACAAGCCTAGAATTGTTCTTCCACAAGCAATAAATGTTTCTAGTTAAAAACATATCTTACATTTTACATTTTAGTCATTTAGCAGACCCATTTAGAGGATATTTTTATCCCTTCATTAAGTGCTCTACCAAGAAAAACACATTAGCTGAGGAATATTCCAAATCTCCCGGAAGCTAATTATTATCAGTCTAAATATAATTCTTGTTAATTAAACTGGCCAAGAGAAAAACAACATGAATACATTCTGTGTGTCTGCCACCACCCCTAGTGGATGAGATTAAAATAAAACATACATTTGTTGAGTCAGAAAACTTTAACTACAGAGGGCCTAAAAACATCTAGTGTATTCCATTAATATTCTTTCTTCATGGCGTTCTTTTTGAACGCTTTGAATGTGTCGCTGTATTTCTGGATGGATTTTCTTCTGGAACTTCTTCTCCAGTTCCTTCATGTCCTCACAGGCAACTGTGGACAGCTCTGAAAGAGGACATATATGATATATGAATTTCAGAGGCTCATCAGAGCATCCTCCTTAGTGAATTTCATAAAAATAAAAATTGTGAAACTTTAAAAAAGTTGTCCTTTTTAGATACTAAATATATTCACATCACCAAATAATTGATTAAACACACTGTTTTGCAATGAAGGTCTACAGTAGCCTCAACAGCACTGTGTAGGGTAGCACCATGGTGTAGCTGGAGGACAACTAGTGTCTGGCCTCATCTGGGTACATTGACTTCAATACAAAATCTAGAACGCTTGAGGTTCTCACTCCCTTCCATAGGCTTACACAGTAATTAGGACGTCCTCCAACCTATCAGCTTTTGCAGTATGAACTGACATGTTGTTCACCCAATTAAAGGATCAGATAATTAATCTAGTACTAAAAGCATAAGCTACAGCTAGCTAGCACTGCAGTGCATAAAATAGAGTAGTTAACTCAGAGATAAAAAGACAATAGTTGAAATGTTTTGAACAAATTAATTTAAAGGAGAAGAAAGAGAGACAGAGGGAGAGAGCTATATTTCATAGTATTTTTTACTTTCACTTAGCTAGCGAATGCAGCTAGCTAGTTTAGCCTACTTAAACACCCGGCTCAAATAGAGAGGGATGCTAAGCTGACTATGGCTATCCAACATTGGAACTCTTCCAAGTCAAGGTAAGCTTTTGGTTTTGTAACGATGCATGCTGAGAGTCAGGAAGCAAGTTCAGGGAGTGAGTGTTTTAATAAATAAACACAACATAATACAAAATAAGAAACAAACAACGCACAGACATGACACAGCAACAGAAACAATAATGCCTGGGGAAGGAACCAAAGGGAGTGGCAGGTAGCCTAGTGGTTAGAGTGTTGGACTTGTAACAGAAAGGTTGCAAGATCGAATCCCCGAGCTGACAAGGTAAAAATCTGTCGTTCTGCCCCTGAACAAGTCAGTTAACCCACTGTTCCTAGGCCGTCATTGAAAATAAGAATTTGTTCTCAACTGACTTGCCTAGTTAAATAAAGGTATAAGTATATATATATATATATATATAGGGAAGGTAATCAGGGAAGTGATGGAGTCCAGGTGAGTCTGATGACACATGTGCGGGTAATGATGGTGACAGGTGTGCACCATATTGAGCAGCCTGGTGACCTAGAGGCCGGAGAGGGAGCACACGTAACAGTACCCTCTTCCCCTGCGTTCGGCTCCAGCCGCAGGACGCCAACCAAAGGGACAATCCCAGGGATCAGGAGCGGCCCAGTCACCCCTGCTGACGCGCGGGAACCTGTCACCGGCTGGGGTGCGGGAACCTGACAGGCACTGGAGCTGGTGATCCGGCTGAGGCATGAGAGCCTGACGAGCCGGTGGAAGCATGCAAGCCGGCTGTGGCAGGGGAGCCTGGAAATCCGTCTGAGGCATGAGAGCCTGACGAGCCGGTGGAAGCATGCAAGCCGGCTGTGGCAGGGGAGCCTGGAAATCCTGCTGAGGCATGAGAGCTTGACGAACCAGCGCAGGCCTGTAGCGGCTCCCGGACCCGATGTCATTCCCACCAAAAAAAACAACAACAAAAACACTCCCTGATGCTTCCCTTAGGTGAGGCGTTATTCTGTAATGATGCACGCTGAGAGTTGGGAAGCAAGTTCAGGGAGTGAGTGTATTAATAAATAAACACTACAAAATAAGAAACACGAACAAAGCACAGACATGACACAGAAACAATAATGCCTGGGTAAGGAACCAAAGGGATATATAGGGAAGGTAATCAGGGAAGTGATGTATTCCAGGTGAGTCTGATGACGGTGGTGACAGGTGTGTGCCATAACGAGCAGCCTGGTAACCTAGAGGCTGGAGAGGGAGCACACGTGACAGGTTTTATTAATTTATTTCCACCTGGACTACTTGCTTACTGTACTCTGTACTGCATGATTGTAGTGGATTTACTAACGTTTTAGTTTTAGTTGCTATGTTGATTATGGCGTTAGCTAATATGGTGATAAAGATATAGGCTGTATGTAGCGGTTATGATTTGAAGGTTTGGCTTGGAAAGTTTTTTTTGCTTGGTCACAGACAGCTGATGTGTTGTGAACTGAAGTCCACAAGCGAAGGGAACAGGTGAGAGGAATTATACGATCAAAGGGATCATGCTGTTTGTATGTGGTTGGTATGAAAGTGAACTGTGCTTGTGTGTGAGCAGGGGTGTATTCATTCTGCCGATTCTGTTGAAAAACGTTTCTTAAATGGAAGCAAGCTGAACGAAAAGAGAATAAACATACCTGAACTCTTGTTTGCATTTGTTGGACTAATGATTACACCCTAGATCAGCTAGATACAGGCAATAGTGTGCAAGGTGTTATTGAATGTGTCAAGATCAATTAACTTGATTGCTCAAATTTCTATCAACCTGTACACCTATGTTGTACACTTTCATTTATAGGCTAGGTTGTGGCAACCTCATGATGGGTATAGGGATAATTAGAGTATCATGTAGTAGTCTAAACCTATCGATGTTACATTGAGCTGGGTGAATGGAATATGAATGATAGTCATCCAATATGCTGTAACATAAATAAGGGAAAGGAGGATACCTAGTCACTGGTACAACTGAATGCATTCAACTGAAATGTATCTTCCGCATTTAACCCAACCCCTCTGAATCAGCAATGCTCATGAAAAGAAACATCCTCCCTCATCTTAAATGCATCAACCGCCACTGATGTGTTTCCTTTTTACAACACAGAAGAGTCACTGGTGTTACCTTCATTGGCATCTACAGAAGTGGAGTCCTCAGGTGCAGGATCAGATGAGCTGGGCTCAGATGGAGGGTCAGGAGCCACAGCAGGGTCAGCAACAGGAGTGGATTCCAGTGGAGGCTGCTGAGGGGAGAACGGCTCATAATAATGGCAGGAACAGAAATAATGGAATGGCATCAAACACCATTCCACTGACTCCGCTCCAGTCATTACCAGAAGCCCGTTCTCCCCAATTAAGGTGCCACCAACCTCCTGTGGTGGATTCAACATCTGGATCAGGGGTAGGGACGACATCGGGTGAAACATCTAGGGTGGAATCAAGTGGAGTGGAGTCAACCTTGGGGTCAGGAGTCAACTCTGTGGCTGTTTCAGCCTCTGGGTCAACCTTAGGGAGGGCCTCAGGCTCTGGAAACGTCTCAACACTCTGGATGGGGTCAACAACAGATGGCTGAATGATTGGGGCAGTTTCATCCTCCACACTGACAGTGTTTGGGGGTGACATTGAATCCATGTTGGGTTTAGGCTCTGAAGGGGCCTCTTCAGGAGTAGGTGAGGTATCCTGGGTACTAGTAGAAGTATCAGCTTACTTCACTGGAGATTAAGCTTTAGTATCTTTAGTATAGTGAATTGAAATCTTGGCCCTACCCAACAGGAAACAGCCTTCTTACCTGTTTCTGCAAATGCAGTCTCCTCTCCCACAGTCTGTGTTATGTTGACAAGGGGCGTCTCATAGGGGGAGACATAGTCTGCTGATGAATGTGGGGACAGAGCACAAATCCATCAAATCCCTAACAAAGACACCATAAAGCCAACCAAGCCCTGTTCACATCTCACTATGGAAATGGTTTGTTGTGAAAGGAGAACCTTAGGAGTGAAACATGTAATTTTCACGTGTTTCAATGAGCTCTGTCTGGGAATTGATTTACCTCTGTTGCCTTTGTTGTCTTCTCAGAATTCTTTGTTGGGTTGAATAAGGCATCTTTGAAATCTGAGGCAGAACAAGACAGTACAGAAGAAATCAGTCCCCTAGTGAAAATTGTATTTAAAATCAATGACTTAAAACACCATCTATAGGTGTCCTACCTATCCTACCTACACAAACATCCGAATTGAAATGTGAAAATTGAAATGTGAATACAAATTATTCTGTACCTTTTCTGAAAATAGAAACTGAAAGTAAGTGCGCTGTACCTGCAAAAGCAGCAGGGATGTAGTCCTTGACCTTGATGTACACAAAGAGAACTGTCAGAGTGAGCGGCATGTTGCTCTCGCTGCGCAGACAGATGTGCTGGAAGCCTGCAGGGCACAAACCCCCATGAATCAATCAGACACAGGCAGAAGCCTTCTGACTCAAGGTCTACTTCAATCAGCCTCATTGTCGGGAAGACTGGGCAGAAGTGCAGTTTAAACCCATGTAGAAATACTGTAGGTAACGCTACATGAAGTTGCTCTTATATCTGTTATAAAGCTGTAATCACTCAACACTGTAACAACACCATGTTAATACTGTGGTGTTACTAGATTAATAACAGTGTTACTTCACAGGTATAAGAGAAAGGTAATGTAACATGTTATCATACAGACCTGACTGAAGGGTCTCAGTGGGAATGATCCTGTGGCCCAGAAACTTCCCGCCCTCCTCGTGAACCACGATCCTGAGGGAGGCCATGTCAGGCAGCAGGATCTGTCCACACAACAACAAGCTTGACCCTTCTTACATGCATTCAACAAGGCAAAATGGTTAGCTTATAGAAATTATAGCTGAATGAATTGAATGAGTATACCTTCTCAAAAACAAATGGTTCCTCGTTCCACACTGGGTTAATGGTGTTCGGTATGGGATACCACTTGGTCCGGTACTTCTTACACGCCAGTCTTCACACTCGTCTGACAGAAACTGGCCTAAATAGATCTGTAAGGAATGATGATGGAGTTATGATAACGGATATATATGATACACAGGAGGTTGGTGGTACCTTAATTGGGGAAGACGGGCTTGTGGTAATGCCTGGAGCGGAATGAAACACATGGTTAGCATTTTTTTGTATGCCATTCCATTTGCTCCGTTCCAGCCATTATTATCAATCAATCAATCAAGTTTATTTTATATAGCCCTTCGTACATCAGCTAATATCTCGAAGTGCTGTACAGAGACCCAGCCTAAAACCCCAAACAGCTAGAATGCAGGTGAAGAAGCACGGTGGCTAGGAAAAACTCCCTAGAAAGGCCAAAACCTAGGAAGAAACCTAGAGAGGAACCAGGCTATGAGGGGTGGCCAGTCCTTTTCTGGCTGTGCCGGGTGGAGATTATAACAGAACTATGCCAAGATGTTCAAAAAGGTTCATAAGTGACAAGCATGGTCAAATAATAATCATGGATAATTTCCAGTTGGCTTTTCATAGCCGATCATTAAGAGTTGAAAAACAACAGGTCTGGGACAGGTGGCGGTTCCATAACCGCAGGCAGAACAGCTGAAACCGGAACAGCAGCAAGGCCAGGCGGACTGGGGAGAGCAAGGAGCCACCACGCCCGGCAGTCCCGACGTATGGTCCCAGGGCTCAGGTCCTCCGAGAGAAAGAAAGAAAGAAGGAGAAAATTAGAGAGAGACAAGATTTTCAAAATGTTCATAAATGACAAGCATGGTCAAATAATAATCAGGAATAAATCTGTTGGCTTTTCATAGCCGATCATTAAGAGTTGAAAACAGCAGGTCTGGGACAGGTAGGGGTTCCGTAACCGCAGGCAGAACAGTTGAAACTGGAATAGCAGCAAGGCCAGGTGGACTGGGGACAGCAGGGAGTCGTCATGCCCGGTAGTCCTGGCGTATGGTCCTAGGGCTCAGGTTCTCAGAGAGAGAGAGAAAGAAAGAGAGAACGAGAGAGAGAGAGAAAGCATACTTAAATTCACACAGGACACTGGAAAGGACAGGAGAAGTACTCCAGGTATAACCAACTGACCCTAGCCCCCCGACACAAACTACTGCAGCATAAATACTGGAGGCTGAGACAGGAGCGGTCAGGAGACACTGTGGCCCCATCCGAAGATACCCCCGGACAGGGCCAAATAGGAAGGATATAACCCCACCCACTTTGCCAAAGCACAGCCCCCGCACCACTGGAGGGATATCTTCAACCAACAACTTATAATCCTGAGACAAGGCCGAGTATAGCCAACAAAGATCTCCACCACAGCACAAACCAAGGGGGGGCGCCAACCCAGACAGGAAGATCACGTCAGTAACTCAACCCACTCAAGTGACGCACCCCTCCCAGGGACGGCATGAAAGAGCACCAGTAAGCCAGTGACTCAGCCCCTGTAATAGGGTTAGAGGCAGAGAATCCCAGTGGAGAGAGGGGAACCGGCCAGGCAGAGACAGCAAGGGCGGTTCGTTGCTCCAGAGCCTTTCCGTTCACCTTCACACTCCTGGGCCAGACTACACTCAATCATATGACCTACTGAAGAGATAAGTCTTCAGTAAAGACTTAAAGGTTGAGACCGAGTCTGCGTCTCTCACATGGGTAGGCAGACTGTTCCATAAAAATGGAGATCTATAGGAGAAAGCCCTGCCTCCCGCTGTTTGCTTAGAAATTCTAGGGACAATTAGGAGGCCTGCGTCTTGTGACCGTAGCGTACGTATTGGTATGTACGGCAGGACCAACTCGGAAAGATAAGTATGAGCCGTACTCCCCTCAGCAGCCTCCACTGAGGATTTGTTTTCATTTAAAATGTTTCTTTAATCTTTATTTAACTAGGCAAGTCAGTTAAATGACTGTAATGCCTTTAGAAACACGTTGGCCTATGGAAAGGGTTTTTCTATTAACTAGGTTAACATTGAGGATTTCCTACACTGGACCTCTTGTTACAACTGTTGATAAGTCATTGATAATAATCTCCCCATGTTTTTCATGTCATTACCTTAATATATAAGGAGGATCATAGCTAGATTCAATCAAATGTACGAGTTGATTTACAACCTACGTTTAACCCTTGATCATGGTTGCTGTATTGACGGATTTGTCCACAATCGTGTGGCATAAAACATTTATTTTCTGTCCTTGCATTTATGACAGTGCAAGTTGTTAAGTATGAATCAGTTAAATTAGTCATTGAACTTGAACCCTGTGAGAATCCTGGATCTAGCTGTCGGACAGTTTTTTGTATAGAGATCTCAGTAATGCAGTGTAAATAGGTAAAATTTTGTGTCTTTATGTAATGGGGTGGAAACAGTTTTCGTGGGCACAGAAATCTAAAATAATGTATGCATTGCAAAATCAAATTCTTAAAGACCTTGATACTTAAAACCTATATCGACTACTTGAACTTGAATTTGGAGCTCAGAAATTTAAGCAGCCTACTGGAATAGGCTTACCTTGAAAATCTGAACATTTCCTCAATTTGGTGCTTGAAATGTTCTTGTAATTATTGTAGTCAATTTATAAGTTCTCATGCTCCCATATAATTATCTGTGATTTAATTTTTTATCCATTTTTGTGAGAGATGTGGGCATTTACGTTTGTTTCCCACCACTTCAATTGATTGCGCTACTCTGTTGTGGTAAAAACACATGCGGTTATTATGAGGATGACAACATCTGATGTTGGCTTCAACTTGGCTTTCCATACAAATCATTCCATTAAAAAAATAACCTGGTTTTTGGCCACTTTCTCATCATAAAAACGGCAATGGTGAGATTCAAATGGTGAGATGAATTCTACCGCTATTCATGGTGTCACGCCCTGACCTTAGTTATCTTTGTTTTCTTTATTATTTTGGTTAGGTCAGGGTGTGACATGGGGGATGTATGTGTTTTGTCTTCTCTAGGGGTTTTGTATGTTTCTTGGGGTGTTTACTAGTCTATGTGTTTGTAGGTCTATGGTTGCCTAGATTGGTTCTCAATTAGAGGCAGCTGTTTATCGTTGTCTCTGATTGGGAACCATATTTAGGCAGTGTCACGTTCCTGACCTTATTTTCCTTTGTTTAACTTTGTTTAGTTGGTCAGGACGTGAACTGGGTGGGTAGTCTATGTTATGTGTTTCTATGTTGGGTTCAATGTGTTGCCTGATATGGTTCTCAATTAGGGGAAGGTGTTTGACGTTTCCTCTGATTGAGAACCATATTAAGGTAGGCTGTTCACACCGTTTGTTTGTTGGTGATTGTCTTCCGTGTCAGTTTATGTACCACACTGGACTGTTTCGTTTTGTCTATGTCTAAACGTTAGTAGCTTGTGTCTGCACTTTCGTTTTGTAGCTTCACGGTCGTTTGTTGTTTTGTATAGTTTGTCAGTGTTCTTCGTTTCGTCTTCGTTAAAAATAAAAGAAGATGTATTCACTTCACGCTGCGCCTTGGTCCACTCTTTCACCGAAAGACGATCGAGACAGGCAGCCATATTCCGTTGGGTATTTCGTGGGTTATTGTCTATATGTAAGTTGCCTGTGTCTGCACTTGTTTAATAAATAGCTTCACGTTCGTTTGTTGTTTTGCATAGTTTGTTTCAGTGTTCTTCGTTTCGTTAAATAAATAGAAGAATGTATTCTTATCACGCTGCGCCTTGGATCTCCTCTCTTCATCTAAACGACGAACGTGACACATGGGTTTATTATGTGTCTCTGTGTCGGCCACATAGGCTACAGAAAAGTCAGCATGCATGCATCCAATCTATTTAGTCAGACAATGTCCACATTGTTTCTCACATATTTTAGAATGTAACAATAATTTGAATATCAATGCATTGGCAAGACCAAAAATACATTATTATTCTTAAACTGGTAATAGCCTACTTTTTGCATGCTTTTTTGGGGGAGGGTTCTATATTAGGCCCTGTATGTACAATTATATAAATGATACAATTGTATAATATTGAGGTCCTTGAAGATTACAATTAAGTGCTTGAAAAAGTCCCTGAAAAACCTTGAATTGATTTGCCAAATGTCTGTATAATGCCTGCTTAAAGGATGTATAGTCCTAGGCCTATGATGTTGTATAGGTGGAGTTATGGGCTTTTTGAATATATTCACCTCTATTCCTCTAAGTACACATGTGGAACTGCATAAAACAATTTTTGTTGTTGTTTCAAACCATTTAGAAATTTGATCCCAATGTCACAAATTTCCCCATTATTTATAGAAAAATCCAAGAAGAAATAGAGCTGCAGACACAGCAGACCTGTATACATATTGACTGTCCACTTACAGTAGAGTATCACAAAACAGACAGACATATTCAACCAAGATGAACACACACACAGAAAGAGAGAGATGAGAGACAAAGAGAGAGAAAGCCTGTGGGAGGAAAATAGCCCCCAGTTACAAACAGCCAGCTGCATCAGCTCTTCCAAAGTGGAACCGTGGATAATGATCCAGAGTGGTTTGATAATGACTAAACAGTCCAATAACTACATTAGAACTCACACACGTTAGTCCTATACATTTTTTTTTAGATGTTTTAAATGCCTGGCACAAAAGCAAGAATACCGAATAGTGCCGATGTCTGCTGCTCTCTCTGAGATTGGAGTTAACATAATAATAATAATAATAATGTGCCTTGATGGTCAGTGTGTTGTCAACGATGGTGTCGATCCTGTCACAGTAGGGGTCAAACTTCTTGTTACTACCGCAGCAGAGGTCATGATTGAGGAGGTAGTCTGTTCTTCTGTTGAATTCAAATAAAGACACATTGTGCTACATTGGGAAATCTGGAGAAAAAAACACATATTTTCAGAACTTTTCAAAATCACATTCATGTTTCTTCACTACTGCATACAGCACAACATTTTCATGCGAGATGGATCTGCATTTTTGTGGCATGTGCAGTAGAGCATTGTGCAACTCAAAACAGTGCAACACTGACCTGCGGTGGTGAATATAAGAAACACTTAACATCAATAAAGAAACTCTACAAATGTGCCTTATCATGACTAATAATAATAATGGGGACAATCATAAATTATTACACCAGTTTATCAGCCATAAAACAATCATAATCCCAGATAGATGTTATACAGTAGCTTTACCCATAGTTTGATAGTTGAGCGCCACCATCTGGCAGCCAGCATTCCAGGGGGCTGTGGGCTGTAGTTGGACTAGTCTGGTTCCTTTAGGGTAGATTATTCTCATCTGCCTCTTGTTATGCCTGGATTGACATGTTAAGGGAGTTTGCATTCACAATGTGTGGCAGAAAATAATTATGATTTATTAGTATTATGAGGGTAATTCAATCAGGGGTAAAGTAACAGTTGAAAAAAGGATGCCCCACAAACTCCACTGCAGTCTTGGATATCATAATCTCCCCTTTGGCCTCCACAAAAGATGAGATGAGGTAGCTCTTGTTTTTCTCTGTCCACAGGATAATGAGAGGGTGTAATGAGGTCTGTGTGTAGCTGGTGTAGAGGAGTCAGGCGCAGGACAGCAGATATGAGTAAATAAACGTACTTTACTCAACATATACAAATGCAATACAAAAAAGAGAGCCCACATTAACGGACCGTACTACATACAAACAATTACTCACAAACAGACATGGGGGAACAGAGGGTTAAATGATGAACAAGTAATTGGGGAATTGAAACCAGGTGTATAAGACAAAGACAAAACGAATGGAAAATGAAAAGTGGATCAGCGATGGCTAGAAGGCCCGTGACGTTGACCGCCGAACGCCGCCCGAACAAGGAGAGGGACCGACTTTGGCGGAAGTGACAGAGGGATCATGCAGAATATTAGTTTCCGTCAGCAACAACAACTAGATAAACAGGTTCTATAACATGTACTTTGTGTAAAGTAATTTTTTATCATATGAGGTTATTATTTTAAGAAAAACTGCATCTCTCATTCCTATTTCTGTAGAGGCAAAAGTTACCCTCATCTAACTCCTGCCCCAACTTAACATCAGCAAATCACCAGTCACTTCTGGAGTTATCCAAATAAATTAATTTGGTGGGTTGGATGTAATTGACAGACATCTCCTCATATGCTGTCACTTCCTGTCCCGCTGTGCCCTATAGAAGGATATACATAAATTAACCTCCTGTCTGAAAGATCTGGTGACATAGAAACAGGCATAGAACCATCATCTTTCTCCACCTCATCAGAGTTCTTCATCTTCTCCTCATCCTGGTCCTCGTCCTCCTGCTGTTCTTCGTGGTCATCGATCATGATCACCTCCTCCCCGGTCATGGTCACCTCCCCCATAAGACACATACAGCCTCAACACTCACTACAAAAATGTGACTGCAACATCATCTGTATAACAAGCACAGTACAACCACAATACAATGTAATTTGGTTTAGTTTTTGTCCTGTATTACACTCCAGTCACACACTGGCCCTCAGGGTTAGCGGGCCCTTCCTGGTTGGGCTCCTGGTCAGTGCTAACTGTGACTATGGGCTGGTCTGATCCTGCTGTCTTCTTGGGGCTGGCCTGGCTGGGCTTCTCATGGCTGCCATTCTTGTTCTTGATCAGGATCTTCCCCATGAGCTCCTCTGGACTGGGGATCTGCAGACCTGGCTTCAGCTGCTGAGTCACCCACACACAGGGGAGAAAACACACTTCAAATCAAATTGATTTATATAGCCCTTCTTACATCAGCTGATATCTCAAAGTGCTGTACAGAAACCCAGCCTAAAACCCCAAACAGCAAGCAATGCAGGTGTAGAAGCACGGTGGCTAGGAAAAACTCCCTAGGAAGAAACAAAGAGAGGAACCAGGCTATGAGGGGTGGCCAGTCCTCTTCTGGCTGTGCCAGGTGGAGATTATAACAGAACATGGCCAAGATGTTCAAATGTTCATAAATGACCAGCATGGTCAAATAATAATAATCACAGTAGTTGTCGAGGGTGCAGCAAGTCAGCACCTCAGGGAGGGAGACAAGGCATGCCCACACACATGCACACACACAAGCGGAAACACACTCTGTTCAGGGAAGGTGGCTTTACACAGCAATGAGTTTAGAAGGCTACAAAGACCCATACGGGTCAACTAGCAATGTAGTAATGTGAAACAGGAAAAGGTGGGGAGGCTGAAGGTTCTGCCTCATTTCTTCTTCGTAAGCACACAAACCAAGCATGACTGCATTGAGAAATTAAGAATCATCTGACAATGTTAGATTAAATTCATAAGCCTTAAAACTGTGGCCATAGACCATCTGAACTGCTCAGGTACAGTATTAAGACAAAAAGTAATGGGAGACCTGGCTTGTCTATGAAGGTATATATGACTGAGACAAAGGGACCTGTCAGTTCCTGACAGACAGTCCCACTCACAGGGTACTTGTCCATATCTCCAAAAATGCTTTTAAAATAGTTAGCCATTTTCTCCTCCTGCTTCACCCTTGAAAACACAATATAGCTTAGATAATGATCCCTTAAAGTCTACATGCAGGTTACAGGCTCAATCATATTATATAAATAGTCACATCCCACTGGACACACACTGGTTGAATCAACGTTGTTTCCTCGTCGTTTTCAATTCAATTATGTTGAACCAACGTGGAATAGACGTTGAATGTGCCCAGTGGGATCATATTATGAATAGCATACAAATAAGTGTTTGTGATTGTAGTGTTCCTGCTTTTGATATGGCTAAAGTCAAACCATGTTTTTAATCTGAAAAGAAGTCAAATGTAGTGCCTTTGTCACGGCCGTCGCAGGGAGGAGACCAAGGTGCAGCGTGGTATACGTACATTCTCTTTATTTAACGAATGAACACTGAACAAAACTAACCAAACAACAAAACGAACCGTGAAGCTATACAAAGAGTGCTGAACAGGCAACTACACATAGACAAGAACCCAGAAAACCAAAAGGGAAAATGGCCACCTAAATATGATCCCCAATCAGAGACAACGATAAACAGCTGTAACGTTCTGCAGGCTACACAGTAACTATACAAACTCAAGATCCCACAACTTAAGGTGGGAAAAAAGGCTGCCTAAGTATGATCCTCAATCAGAGACAACGATAGACAGCTGCCTCTGATTGGGAACCATACCCGGCCAACAAAAAATAGAAAACATAGAATGCCCACCCAAATCACACCCCGACCTAACCAAATAGAGAAATAAAAAGGCTCTCTAAGGCCAGGGCGTGACAACTTCCTTGCCGGTGAAGGGCTGTTCAGTTAAAACCAAGACTCAAATTGAGGGGGTAGGAGAGGGTATGCCATAGGCCAACCTTTTTATAAAGAAAATGGCAAAAAGCACAGGCCTACCCCTTGTAAACTTAAGATTTTGAGGAAAATAAAACAGATCCGATTAAATAAAGTGATCTATAACAGCACTTTGGTCAACAATGCTAGAAACAAGCTGTAAAATACCGGGGAAAAATGTGACTCCAATGCATATGAGGATATCATTATTTTGTTTCTTTGACATTCAGAGGCTGAGCTACAACCTATAGCCTGGGAGACAAAACATTTACTTTGCTTGGGAAGTAATCTAATTCTGTTCACTATCAATTGATTAAGCTATTCACTTTCTGTACAATAGAAGATTTTAAAACCCAGACAGCTTATAAGGAAACACTTGTGACCTTCTCTCATTGCAAACAGAGGCAGTTTCTGTAACGAGTGCCCTGAGAGTCGGGAAGCAAGTACGGGGAGTCAAACATTTAATCGGAAACAGACATGGAACAAGACAGGAACAGCATCAGCACACGGGTATACAAGAACATATGACAATCAATGCTGAAGCGGGGGAACAGGGCGGGGGAACAGACAGATATAGGGGAGGTTCCACGCTTCAAGATTGCTTCGATCATGTTGATTGGGATCTGTTCCGCATTGCGTCAAACAACAACATTGACGAATACGCTGATTCGGTGAGCGAGTTTATTAGCAAGTGCATCGGCGATGTCGTACCCACAGCAACTATTAAAACATGCCCAAACCAGAAACTGGGGATTGATGGCAGCATTCGCGCGAAACTGAAAGCGCGAACCAATGCTTTTAACCAGGGCAAGGTGACCGGAAACATGACCGAATACAAATCGTGTAGCTATTCCTTCTGCAAGGCAATCAAACAAGCTAAGCATCAGTATAGAGACAAAGTAGAGGCGCAATTCAACGGCTCAGAAACAAGAGGTATGTGGCAGGGTCTACAGTCAATCACGGATTACAAAAAGAAAACCCGCCCCATCGCGGACTAGGATGTCTTGCTCCCAGACAGACTAAACAACTTCTTTGCTCGCTTTGAGGACAATACAGTGCCACTGACACGGCCCGCTACCAAAACCTGCGGACTCTCCTTCACTGCAGCCGACATGAGTAAAACATTTAAACGTGTTAACCCTCGCAAGGCTGCAGGCCCAGATGGCATCCCCAGCCACACCCTCAGAGCATGCGCAGACCAGCTGGCTGGTGTGTTTACGGACATATTCAATCAATCCTTAACCCAGTCTGCTGTTCCCACATGCTTCAAGAGGGACACCATTGTTCCTGTTCCCAGCTAAACGACTACCGCCCCGTAGCACTCACTTCCGTCATCATGAAGTGCTTTGAGAGACTCGTCAAGGACCATATCACCTCCACCCTACCTGACACCCTAGACACACTCCAATTTCAGACAACGCAATCGCAACCACACTGCACACTGCCCTAACCCATCTGGACAAGAGGAATACCTATGTGCTGTTCATCGACTACAGCTCAGCATTTAACACCATAGTACCCTCCAAACTCGTCATCAAGCTCGAGACCCTGGGTCTCGACCCCTCCCTGTGCAACTGGGTACTGGACTTCCTGACGGGCCTCCCCCAGGTGGTGAGGGTAGGTAACAACATCTTTCACCCAGCTGATCCTCAACACTGGGGCACTACAAGGGTGTGTTCTGAGCCATCTCCTGTACTCCCTGTTCACCCACGACTGCGTGGCCATGCACGCCTCCAACTCAATCATCAAGTTTGCAGACGACACAACAGTGGTAGGCTTGATTACCAACAACGACGAGACGGCCTACAGGGAGGAGGTGAGGGCCCTCAGAGTGTGGTGTCAGGAAAATAACCTCACACTCAACGTCAACAAAACAAAGGAGATGATCGTAGACTTCAGGAAACAGCAGAGGGAGCACCCCCCTATCCACATCGACGGGACAGTAGTGGAGAGGGTAGTAATTTTTAAGTTCCTCGGCGTACACATCACGGACAAACTGAATTGGTCCACCCACACATACAGCGTGGTGAAGAAGGCGCAGCAGCGCCTCTTCAACCTCAGGAGGCTGAAGAAATTCGGCTTGTCACCAAAAGCACAACTTTTACAGATGCACAATCGAGAGCATCCTGTCGGGCTGTATCACCGCCTGGTACGGCAACTGCTCCGCCCACAAGCGTAAGGCTCTCCAGAGGGTAGCGAGGTCTGCACAACGCATCACCCGGGGCAAACTACCTGCCCTCCAGGACACCTACACCACCCGATGTCACAGGAAGGCCATAAAGATCATCAAGGACAACAACCACCCGAGCCACTGCCTGTTCACCCCGCTATCATCCAGAAGGCGAGGTCAGTACAGGTGCATCAAAGCAGGGACCGAGAGACTGAAAAACAGCTTCTACCACAAGGCCATCAGACTGTTAAACAGCCACCACTAACATTGAGTGGCTGCTGCCAACATACTGACTCATCTCCAGCCACTTTAATAATGGAAAAATTGATGTAAAAAATGTATCACTAGCCACTTTAACCAATGCCACTTAATATAATGTTTACATACCCTACATTACTCATCTCATATGTATATACTGTACTCTATACCATCTACTGCATCTTGCCATCTTTATGTAATACATGTATCACTAGCCACTTTATACAATGCCACTTTTAGATGTTTACATACCCTACATTACTCATCTCATATGTATATACTGTACTCGATACCATCTACTGCAGGGGTGTCAAACTCATTCCACGGAGGGCCTAGTGTATGCAGGTTTTTGGTTTTTCCTTTCAATAAAGCCCTAGACAACCAGGTGTGGGGAGTTCCTAACTAATTAGTGATGTTAATTCATCAATCAAGTACAAGGGAGGAGCGAAAACCCGCAGACACTCGACCCCCTGTGGAATGAGTTTGACACCTGTGATCTACTGCATCTTGCCTATGCCGTTCTGTACCATCACTCATTCATGTATCTTTATGTACATATTCTTCATCCCTTTACACTTGTGTGTATAAGGTAGTTGTTGTGAAATTGTTAGGTTAGATTACTCGTTGGTTATTACTGCATTGTCGGAACTAGAAGCACAAGCATTTCGCTACACTCGCATTAACATCTGCTAACCATGTGTATTTGACAAATAAAATTTGATTGATTTGATTTGATTTGAGGTAATGACAGAGGTGATTGAGTCCAGGTGAGTCTAATAATCGCTGATGAGCATGACGGGGGAAGGCAGGTGTGCGTAATACTGGGGAGCCTTGCGCCCTTCGAGTGCCAGGGGGGAAGAGCGGGAGCAGGCGTGACAGATTCATTGCAAACAAGACACACTGGCACTGGAGAAATATGATAAGATGAACACATAGGCCTATCTCTCTGTCCATTCTTAGCCTGAAAGTTCAGTGATTTGTGTGGTATAAAAAAATATTCTGCTAATATATGTAAAATAACGTAGATTTGCATAACATGTTTATGGCCCGCTATCAAAATTCCTGCGTTGCCATGTAATGCTTACAGAATGAAGAGACATGTTCTTTGTATCCACTTTATCTTTTAATTATTATTTTGGGTATAAGGGAGGATTGTCACGAATCCCGTTTCCTGAGTCTGTTTTTTGCCTGTGTTCTGTCCTGGAGTGTTTTTCCGGCGTCCTGGAACGCACCCTGTCTGGTTGCCGGACAATGTAGCCAGTTGGGAGAGTTCTGATTACCTGCACCTGTATCCCATCAGCTATCTGCACACCTGGTCCTGATCATCATCTCTCCTCTTCTTAAGCCCGGACCTGACATCCATTCCCTGCCGGATCGTTAGCCATGAACAGTATGTTGTGCCCACGAACCAGCCTCCAGTTGATAGAGTTTGTTTTGTTTTGTTGTTTTGTACGTCTTGCTTGCCTTTAACTTACCTCCGTTTGTTCTGTCTACAGCCATTCAACCGGAACCCATATCCCATCCCTGTCTGCTCGTCGCCAGTTTTTGTTTATCCCTTGGATCTGACTATCCAATCCCATCAACACACCTCCGCTGCCCGCTCCACCACCTGGAACTATCTACCTCCACGTTCTCATTTATTAATAAATACTCACCATCTTCATACTCACCTTGTCCTGGTCTGCTTCTGGGTCCAATTTTGGTAAACCCTGACAACGATCCGGCCAGCGATGAACCCAGCGGACCTGGACTCCGTTTGCCATGCAATTACCCAGCAGGAGAAGATGTTGGGACAACACAACACGGCGGTACACGAGATAGCGGGTTCAATCCGGAACTTATCGGCTAGCTTAACGAGTATCCAGGATCAGCTCAGTTTGTCGGCGGATCATCCACCACCTGTTTCACCCATATCACCTGCCGATTCGGGAGCGGGTTCCTTCCGTGAGCCCAAGGTTCCGACACCGGATAAGTACGAGGGAGATTTGGGAGGATGCCGTTCATTTCTTTTGCAGTGTGGGTTAGTTTTTGATCTGCAGCCCTACTCTTACGCCACAGATAAGGCTAGGATAGCTTTTGTTATTGAGCTGCTGCGTGGTAGAGCTCTGGAATGGGCTTCAGCCGTTTGGGAACGACGGGACACCTGCATGACGTCATACCAGGGTTTCACGGCAGAGATGAGAAAGCTTTTTGACCATCCAGTCCGAGGTAAGGACGCAGCTAAATGTTTGTTCTCTCTTCGCCAAGGAGCTCGCAGTGTGGCAGACTTTGTGATTGAATTCAGGACATTGGCTGTGGAGAGTGGTTGGAATGAGGAATCCCTACAAGCGGCTTTTTACCAGGGGTTGTCGGAGCAACTCAAGGACGAGCTGATCTCCTATCCAGAGCCTAGTGACCTAGACAGTTTGGTCACCTTAGCTATTCGGGTAGATAATAGAGTCCGAGAGAGAAGGAGGGAGAAGCAGTGGGGTCCGTCTAATCAATCTGAGACTCGGTTACCATTCGGGTCAGGAAGTGGACCAGAACGTGTTGATCATTATTCCCCACACAGGATTAGTGGAGGGGTCTTGCCGTGAGATCCTGAACCCATGCTTATAGGGCGACACGGGTTAACTAAGGTGGAGCGCCAACGTAGACGTGAGACCAACAGCTGCCTCTACTGTGGTAGCTCGGGACATTACATCTCCGCTTGTCCTCAGCGCCCGTTAAACTGCCCGGCTCGCTAGTTTTGGGAGGTCTTTTAGCGAGCCAGTTTCAACCTCTCAAGAACCCTGTCAGACCCTGTTTTCCTGCGACCCTCATGAATAAGAATCAGAGTTTAGCGATGAACGCTTTTATCGATTCAGGTGCCGATGGCAGCTTTATTGATGCCGATTTGGTGGAACAGCTGGGGCTTTCCAAGGAGCAATTGCCGAAAGCCATTGAAGCTACCACTCTGAACGGCAGTAGTCTGGCACGGATCACGATGAGGACTGAACCGGTTAAGATGTTGTCGGGGAATCATTCAGAAGTTATCTCCTTCTTCATTTTGTCCTCGCCCCATGTTCCCCTGGTTCTTGGTTACCCCTGGCTGAGAGAACACAATCCCTCGGTTGATTGGGTGACGGGTAGGGTAACTAGTTGGAGCATTGAGTGTCATGCTAACTGCCTTAGGACAGCCTGTTCTCATGCTATCCCCAGTCAGGGCAGTGAGTCTGCTCCCCCTGATTTGTCCCTGGTTCCAGAAATATATCACGATTTGGGTGAAGTATTCAGTAAGCAGAAGGCTCTGTCACTTCCTCCCCACCGACCTTATGACTGTGCGATTAAGCTGTTCCCTGGAGCTGCCTTTCCCAAGGGACGATTATACAGTATCTCTCGACCTGAGCGTGAGGCCTTGGAGACCTACATCAATGAGTCTCTAGCTGCAGGTCTCATTCGCCCCTCGTCATCACCCCTGGGAGCAGGATTCTTTTTTGTGAGCAAGAAGGATAGCTCACTTCGACCGTGTATTGATTATCGGGGTTTGAATGATATTACAGTCAAAAACAAGTATCCCCTGCCCTTGATGAGCTCTGCGTTCGACTCATTACAGGGTGCTACGGTGTTTACGAAGCTTGACCTAGGCAATGCTTATCATTTGGTTCGGATCAAAGAGGGGGACGAGTGGTTGACTGGGTTCAATACACCTATGGGACATTTCGAGTACCAGGTGATGCCGTTTGGACTGACTAACGCTCCTGCTGTGTTCCCAAGTATGGTGAATGACGTGCTGAGAGATATGATTGGTATTTTTGTGTTCGTTTACCTGGATGATATCCTCATCTTCTCGAGGGAGCTTTCTAGCCACGTCCAGCATGTCAAGCAGGTCCTGCAGCGGTTATTGGAGAACCGTCTGTTCGTGAAGGCTGAGAAGTGTGATTTTCACGCCCACACTACGTCCTTCCTCGGGTACATCATCTCCAGGGGAGAGATCAAGATGGACCAAGAGAAGGTTCGGGCGGTTTGGGATTGGGGCCAGCCCGGTACGAGATTGCAGCTCCAGAGATTCCTGGGATTTGCGAACTTCTATCGGAGGTTTATCCGGGATTACAGCCGGGTGGCCGCTCCTCTTACTGCCTTGACGTCTTGTACCAGGAATTTCTGTTGGACTCCTGAGGCAGACCGAGCATTTCTGGACTTGAAGAGCCGATCCACCAACGCCCCGATTCTCTCTCAACCTGACACTTCCCGTCAGTTTGTTGTTGAGGTGGACGCGTCCGATGTGGGGGTGGGCGCCATCCTGTCCCAGCGTAGCTCTACTGACGGTAAACTCCATCCCTGCGCCTTCTACTCTTGTCGTCTTTCACCAGCTGAGAGAAACTACGATGTGGGTAACCGGGAGCTTCTCGCTGTGAAGCTTGCCTTGGAAGAGTGGCGTCACTGGTTGGAGGGAGCGGAGCAACCGTTTGTGGTCTGGACGGACCACAAGAATCTGGCTTACGTGCAATCGGCTAAACGTCTCAACTCCCGTCAGGCCAGGTGGGCGTTGTTTTTTGGACGTTTCAATTTTCTCCTGACGTTCCGACCTGGGTCGAAGAACGGCAAAGCGTACGCCTTGTCCCGGATGTTCTCCAAGACGGATGAGAGTGGGGCCAAGACTGAGATGATTCTTCCCCAGAACCTTGTCGTGGGAGCCGTTACATGGAGGATTGAGGAGGATGTGATGGCGGCCCTTCGGACGCAGCCCGGCCCCGGTAACGGTCCACCCGGTCGGTTGTTCGTGCCTGAGTCGGTCCGTTCTGCTGTCCTTCAGTGGTCCCGCGCCAGCAAGATAGCTTGTCACCCTGGCGTTGCTCGGACTATGGCGCTACTGCGCAGACGATTTTGGTGGCCTGCCATGGGAGAAGATACCCGGAGGTTTGTTGCCGCATGTCCTGTTTGTGCGCAAAACAAGAGTACCAATCGGCCCAGCTCTGGGCTTTTTCACTCCCTACCTATTCCTCGGCGACCTTGGTCGCATCTGGCCCTGGATTTTGTCATGGGATCGCCCTCTTCTGTTGGGAACACGGTCATTCTGACCATTGTGGACAGATTCAGCAAGTTTGCTCATTTTGTCCCTCTCTCCAAGCTTCCATCTGCCACGGAGACGTCCGAGATCCTTGTTAGGGAGGTTTTCAGGGTCCACGGATTGCCCAGTGACATTGTTTCTGACCGTGGTCCTCAGTTTACCTCTGCTGTCTGGAGATCCTTCTGTTTGGCCATTGGAGCTACAGTCAGTCTCACTTCTGGATTTCACCCACAATCTAATGGTCAGGCGGAGAGAGCCAACCAGAAGATGGAGTCTACGCTACGTTGTCTTGTCTCCTCTGATCCCACCTCTTGGTCATCTCAATTACCCTGGGTCGAGTATGCCCATAATACCCTTCCTTCATCTGCCACTGGGACGTCCCCCTTCCAATGCCTGTACGGATACCAACCTCCCTTGTTTCCTTCTCAGGAGAGGGATCTCTCGGTTCCTTCTGTCCAGGCCCACATTCGTCGTTGCCACCGGACCTGGCATCGGGCCAGGAAGGTCCTCCTTAAAGTTTCTGACCGGTATCAGATCCAGGCGAATCGTCGCCGTATTCCTGCTCCCGCTTATACCATCGGAGATAAGGTTTGGTTGGCTACATGGGATCTTCCTCTACGGACTGAGTCGAGGAAACTGTCACCAAGGTTCATTGGTCCGTTTGTGGTGGAGAGAATCATTAACCCTGTTGTGGTCCGACTCAAATTGCTGGCAACGCTTAGAGTACACCCCACCTTTCATGTCTCCTGCCTCTAGCCGGTTCTTCTCAGTCCTCTGTTGCCCCCTCCTCCTCGTCCTCCTCCTCCTCGGATGATCGGAGGTGGTCCTGCCTACACGGTGCGCCGTATCATGGACTCCAGACGGCGGGGTCGAGGGTTCCAGTATTTAGTGGATTGGGAAGGATATGGTCCAGAGGAGAGGAGTTGGATTCCTCGGCGTCAGATCCTTGACGATGACCTGCTTTGTGACTTTTACCGCCTCCACCCTGGCGCTCCGGGTAGTCCGCCCGGTGGCGTTCGTCGGAGGGGGGGTACTGTCACGAATCCCGTTTCCTGAGTCTGTTTTTTGCCTGTGTTCTGTCCTGGAGTGTTTTTCCGGTGTCCTGGAACGCACCCTGTCTGGTTGCCGGGCAATGTAGCCAGTTGGGAGAGTTCTGATTACCCGCACCTGTATCCCATCAGCTATCTGCACACCTGGTCCTGATCATCTCTCCTCTTCTTAAGCCCGGACCTGACATCCATTCCCTGCCGGATCGTTAGCCATGAACAGTATGTTGTGCCCACGAACCAGCCTCCAGTTGATAGAGTTTATTTTGTTTTGTACGTCTTGCTTGCCTTTAACTTACCTCCGTTCTGTCTACAGCCATTCACCCAGAAACCATATCCCATCCCTGTCTGCTCGTCGCCAGTTTTTGTTTATCCCTTGGATCTGACTATCCAATCCCATCAACACACCTCCGCTGCCCACTCCACCACCTGGAACTATCTACCTCCATGTTCTCATTTATTAATAAATACTCACCATCTTCATACTCACCTTGTCCTGGTCTGCTTCTGGGTCCAATTTTGGTAAACCCTGACAACGATCAACTGTTTTTTACAAATATATTTTGCTGAAGGGAGGGCCATCCATTTTCAATTCAAAGAGTTACGATTTTCTCCTTGTAATCCTTATTATAAATAACGTTCACTGGAGGAAATCGGTGTGTGACAGTAAACTATGCTGAGGCGTTTGGTTTGGTCTGTTTACCAGTTATAGCGGAGCTCTGGGTGCCCTTAAATGGCAGTGTTGAGTGAAGGGGCCATGGGATGTGTGGTGTGGTGTAGTGTGGAGTAGAGAGGCTGCTGTGCTGCACGCATGCTCCAGTGCCCAGGCCCAATATGACACTCTGTATTGTGTCTCAATGGACACCTGCTGGCAGAGCCACAAAGGAAGCTGTCACTGTGAGATGTAAAGCAGGGGCCACTTCCTGGTACACTGTTTCTGTAGGCACTGGGGTCTGGACTACGGTTGTAACAGTCTCTATCATTAGTAACACTCGATCTCTGTTGTCTGTGAGTCTTAATGAATGAGGGATGTGTTTATGGGGACTACAAGAGGGGTAGACAATTGGTCAATGGTCTACATTAGTTAGATGCTTTGTTTTTGTTGGCACACACCATATCGGATCAATAGGACTATTCTCTAGCATTAAGGTCCATGTCACGCCCTGACCTTATAGAGCTTTTTATGTCTCTATTTTAGTTTGGTCAGGGTGTGATTTGGGTGGGCATTCTATGTTCATTTTTCTGTTTTGTATTTCTTTGTTTTGGCCGGGTGTGGTCCTCAATCAGGGACAGCTGTCTATCGTTGTCTCTGATTGGGAACATTACTTAGGAAGCCTTTTCCCACCTGTGTTTTGTGGGTAGTTATTTTCTGTTTAGTGTTTTCTGCACCTGACAGGACTGTTTCGGTTTGCACTTTGTTATTTTGTTCTAGTGTTCAGTTTAAATAAAAGCTGCGTTTTGGTCCGATTCTTCCTCTTCAGACGACGACACCCGTTACAGTCCAATATAGCATTGGGGTAAGTGTTAGGACTAGGGCTAGAATCTCCCAACATAGGTTGCATATTCCGTTGAAAATGGGTGAATAATTTGTTTACTACTGCACTGCCTGGCACTGAGAGATGAGGACTGACTGACACCTGACCTTGAACAGGATCTCGGTTGTCATGGTGAATCCGTGGATGATGGTGGTTTTCCCTTCCAGCAGTCCAGCTCCAAGCAACGGCAGCCGGCCAGCAGACACTGGCGGTACATCTCCGGAGACGACACGCCGGAAAACTGACCCACTGTGGAGGGATCACAGGGAAATATGTTCCATTACACTCTAGAGACACTCAAAGGCATAAGCAACCGTCTGTACGATTTCCAGTCATTTTAATTAATGAAATAACACAAAAAGGATTGTATAAATTATCATTCATCCATAGACTTTTTAATGCTTCTATTACCAGCTCTGTGCTCACATTTACTGACAAGAAAATGCCTTTCCATTTTTATAGCTCCGAGTAGACTTTCATAAACCTTGTTTACCATAGCCGTGTTCAAATGTGTGATATCAGGTCTAAAGGCAGTTCTCGTCTGATCTGTCTGGTATGTGTTGGACTTGATTAGGCAATGTGGCAGCGGTTGGCTCATGTCCTGACACTTGGCCAGGTTGTCCAGTATTACCACAGATGTCAGATAGAACAGCTGACCTGTAGAATAAGACACATGCACATTATAGCAGTGTTACACATCTCTCTTCTATAAAACACTGGATTGAAAATACAGTAATGATTGGGAATAAAGTGCAGTCAATGATGATCGGTTAGTTCTCCTGTCCTGTATGTAGTAATCAGACTGCATCTATGTGTATCTACATTTACATTTACATTTTAGTCATTTAGCAGACGCTCTTATCCAGAGCGACTTACAGTAGAGTGCATAAATTTTATTACATTTTTACATACTGAGACAAGGATATCCCTACCGGCCAAACCCTCCCTAACCCGGACGACGCTATGCCAATTGTGCGTCGCCCCACGGACCTCCCGGTTGCGGCCGGCTGCCACAGAGCCTGGGCGCGAACCCAGAGACTCTGGTGGTGCAGCTAGCACTGCAATGCAGTGCCCTAGACCACTGCGCCACCCGGGAGGTCTTCCTTACAACCAGTAAAATTTATGTCATTTGAACATTTTGTACAGAAAATATAGACTTTGTTTGTTATTGTATTTTCTTCCCAGTCCCAAAACATCTTTGCTTTGCGAAAGATGACAGCGAAAACTTGATGTCAACTAGATTGAAGCATTCGTTCTATCGATCTATTAGGAAACATTATTCTGCTGAGCAAGGGTTTATTTGTCTTCTAGGGCCCCATATAATGCCAAAAGAAAAGCTACATGTATCTAATTATAGACAAGTTGACTAACAAATAGCCTACAAAAATGAAAATTATAAGCAGAAACATATCTAAACCAGGCAGCAAAAAAAATCCTGCACCCTGTATCAAAAAAAGCGTACTGCCTTGTTTGACTGTAGTGCGTTTTCTGTATTTACGGCTAGGGTTAGGTGCTGGCCTCAGATTTTCACTTTATCACATACAGTCAGTCGGATGGGTTATTAGCAATTGCCGGTGGGTGAACAAACAGCTGACCTGTGGGCAGTGGCAAACCGTCATTGATCCCCACCTTTTTAGCTAAAAACAGGTATGCATGTTTTTCCATGTTATTTTGACATTAATACCTGTCACATATCAGTTTGCAAACAATGTAAAACAAGAAATAAAATCATTCAGTTAATAAAGCTGCATACAAACTTGGTCTCTTTTTTGCTTTCTTGAGTAAGGCAGCTCCAAAATGCAGGTGTTTCAGCCTAGCTCAGTGCTTTCTATGGTGGAGGGGCAGTCTGTGGTGGTGGGGCAGTATCTCTCCTCTGTTGGCGTTGGAGGAGCAGGGCTCATACTTTTCGATGAGGGCCTTCACCTGGTCAGGTCCGATACGGGAGAAGAGCTCTTCAGTGAGGCGGGGGTCACGCTGCTTCTTGTTGACCACGCCAAACCCTGAGAGAACACACAATTTACCTCTAACATTATTACATTCGACTGGAAATAATTCATGACACACATTCAGAAAGGACTATAAGTACTGAAACTATGTGTTTGTCATTTAGTAGACGCTCTTCTCCAGAACAACTAGGGTTAAGGGCCTTGTTCAGAGCACATATTTTTCACCTAGTCTGCTCGGGGATTCAAACCAGCAACATTTCTGTTACAGCCCAATGCTCTTAAGCACAAGGCTACCTGCCGCCCTATACAGATGCAAAACTCAGAATTGTGGGGAGGTGTGCTGAAGCCAGGGCACTCTTCACCCTCTTATCGGCTAGAAACATCTTGTAAATACTGAAGATGAAAATAAAGACAACACATGCATCTAGTTTAAATTGATTGAATATGTTGAACTGTTGTGGGAGCTGTTCAACAAATTCAACAAAATTGTCTGTGACTCACTTTTTGACAGGGATCTTAACATCCTTATTGGTCTGAAGGGAGATGCGGACATACCTAGGAGGGAGAGGATCATGATTTTTTTACATTACATTTTTTACATTCAACATAAAGAGAGACCGGTCCTTGTCCACTCACATTTTCTCCGTGAAGACATGTCTGAATGCGTTGCTCCTCGATGGGTTGTAAGCAATGGACAGGATATCAGCAGCCCAGTTCTTTAACATCAGACCACAACCGCATGAAATTGCTGTCTGGATTTACTACTTGTCATGATAATAACTGTTTCGTTTTTGACCACTAGAGGACATAGAAATGATCAGTCACAGTGCCTCAGGAAGAGAACCAATTGTTATTTTCATTGGAGTTAATTAAAACTGGATATTGTAGTCGTAAACTCATAAAGAGTGCAAGGACAGAGGCTGCTTTGTGGTGGAAATGAAGGCTCATATTAGTGGTTGACCTGAGGCAAGGTTAGTGCTGCAGAGCCAGTTTGGAATCTAGCAACTAATATAAACAAATGTTGGTGGTTAGGTGATGCTGATAAGCAAATGTACTCTAGACGTTTACATACCTATTGATGCATGTTTATGACACTTAATGATTTGAAGTTATGCTACATACAGTATGTGCAGTATGAGCTCTGGTTATGTCATGTTGCTGTGATGAAAATATGTAATGACGTAAGGATTTTGAAGTGTATTACCTGTATCACATTCTCCTTGTTAGCAAAGAAGCTGTGGTAAGCCAAATTCACCATGTCAGGGCCTGTGAGGGTTTTTACTAGATGGTCGCTG
Organism: Salvelinus fontinalis; assembly: GCF_029448725.1. Taxonomy (NCBI): domain Eukaryota; kingdom Metazoa; phylum Chordata; class Actinopteri; order Salmoniformes; family Salmonidae; genus Salvelinus; species Salvelinus fontinalis. The sequence goes on along the minus strand of NC_074679.1, from coordinate 24,249,401 downwards.
TTTGGAAAATTCAGGTTGAACACATTCCTGACATTAGGGTGCTGTTGATGAGAATGGACAGACATTAATAAAACAAAGATGAGTGACCAAAAGTAATTCCTATGTTCCCATGTTATCACAATGATGATTATTGTGTAGGCAAAGCATTTTGTTTGTGTTTTTATGCTCTCTTTCTTTCACACAGTAAAAAAAGTACATTATTTGACACTTTCTCTTGTATTCCCTGTCATCCTCTACTATCCTCTACTTCTCCATGTATATTTGGAGAGGGGGAAATGAGGCCTGCTACGTCCTGGTGTCTGTTTTCCATACACAGGATGCCTGGGAGCTCAAGCCTGACCAGACAGGCAAATCACTGCAAGGAAACTCCAGACAAGAGCAGAGAAAGATGAGAGCAGCAGCTCAGCAGAGGAACTGGGGATCTACTATATCTTCAACATATCAAGTGTTTGTGATGCAGTAGTTTATGTGTCGGGGGGCTAGGGTCAGTCTGTTATATCTGGAGTACTTCTCCTGTCTTATCTGGTGTCCTGTGTGAATTTAAGTATGCTCTCTCTAATTCTCTCTTTCTTTCTTTCTCTCTCTCTCTCGGAGGACCTGAGCCCTAGGACCATGCCTCAGGACTACCTGGCATGATGACTCCTTGCTGTCCCCAGTCCACCTGGCCGTGATGCTGCTCCAGTTTCAACTGTTCTGCCTGCGGCTATGGAACCCTGACCTGTTCACCGGACGTGCTACCTGTCCCAGACCTGCTGTTTTCAACTCTCTAGAGACAGCAGGAGCGGTAGAGATAGTCTCAATGATCGGCTATGAAAAGCCAACTGACATTTACCCCTGAAGTTCTGACTTGTTGCACCCTCGACAACTACTGTGATTATTATTATTTGACCATGCTGGTCATTTATGAACATTTGAACATCTTGGCCATGTTCTGTTATAATCTCGACCCGGCACAGCCAGAAGAGGACTAGTCACCCCTCATAGCCTGGTTCTCCTCTAGGTTTCTTCCTAGGTTTTGGCCTTTCTAGGGAGTTTTTCCTAGCCACCGTGCTTCTACACCTGCATTGCTTGCTGTTTGGGGTTTTAGGCTGGGTTTCTGTACAGCACTTCGAGATATCAGGGCTATATAAATCCATTTGATTTGATTTGACCACGCAGCAGTGGAAGCTGTACACCTCTTAGACAATGGTACTCACTTTAGAAAGTTTTGCATATTTTCCTGATATGTTCTCAACATCCAGGAGGTCTGTCTACTAGAAATGGGGAATTATAAAACCACAAGCCAATGACTATGATAGAACAATTATTATTTTATGATTGCATGAACAGATAGGCATCTGCAGCACCCATAGTAAATTGAATTATGCTTTCTACTACTTGCCTGAATCCTCTGTATGGAACACGTGGTTAACAGACTGATGTACTGCAGAACAGAAGGTGCTGTGAGAGGAGCGAGACAGAGGTAGAAAGCAAAAGAGCAAAAGAGAAAGCACTACAGTAGAGAGAGAGAGAGAAGGAAGCAGCTGTCAGCCCAGTGAACATTGTGCAGCGCAACAGGCTGGCAAAACCCACATCAGCTGTGATCAATACAATTCACGAGGCTGCTGGGACTGTGACGCGCAATGCAGAGCCATGAACCATCTCACAACTAGATCCAATTCACATCTGTTAACATACATTTTGGTAACAGTGGTTGGGGCACTGAGTCATCCCACATCCTGACGGACCCCATTCCAGAGCTGTGGAGTCTGAAGCAGCCAGCACAGCTTCCAGGACACATTTCTATTGGTCTGGATTCAATACATAAGGATCTAAACTGTTCAACTTAACAACCAGGCAGATAATATAATGTGGCAGTATTTACTCACTGTAAACCAATTATTTCCAAGTAGTTTCTGGTTGTACTAGCCCTTAGGGTCCATCTTCATGGTGACAGGTGTCACGACTTCCACCGAAGTCGGTTCCTCTCCTTGTTCGGCCGACGCTTGGCAGTAGGCGTTATCGGTCTTCTAGCCATCGTCGATCCACTTTTCATTTTCCATTTGTTTTGTCTTGTTTTCCTACACACCTGGTTCTCATTTCCATCATTTAGTGTTGTCTATTTAACCCTCTGTTCCCCCATGTCTTTGTGTTTGTTTGTAAGTGCTTGTGCACATTGGTTACTGGTGCGTGTCGGATTTTGTACCCATGATGGTTATTTTCTGTATGCCGTTGGTTTTGAATTAAACTGCTCCGGCTATTACCTCGTTATGCTCTCCTGTGTCTGACTTCACTGCCACCAGTTACGCACCCCTTACAGAATTCCACACCACACCATGGAGTCAGCAGGAGCAGGTACCCCGGGTATAGAAGTGGAGGAGCGCGTCAGAGAACACACCGTGCTGATACAACATCTCGGTGTCGCGATGGAACACGTTGTCCAGATCATGGACTGCTTGGAGAGACAGGGAGTCCTTCCAGCACCTCCACCAGCACAACCCGGGTTGCCACTACTCGTCCCTCCTGTACCCGGTCCCAGTGGGATGCGTCTCACCCTTCCCGGGGAGGATGATGGGACTGTGCCAGAGGTTCCTGCTACAGCTGGACCTATACCTGGACACCGTTTACCCGGCTCCCTCGGGAAGGGAGAGGGTATCTGCCCTCGTCTCGTGCCTCTTAGGGAGAGCTCTGGAGTGGGCTAACGCCGTGTGGGGAGAAGGAGATACGGCGTTGGACAACTTCACGGTGTTCACGCGCCGCTTCCAGGCAGTCTTCGGGAGTTGGCCTGCAGGGATACCACCCTCATCTTCGACCAGCTGGTGGACATGTCCATTCGGTTGGATAACCTGTCTAGGACTGGGGTGCCGCTAGCGGCACCCCCCCCCCCCCCCACATTCCACTGAAAAGGCAGAGCCGCGAAATTCAAAAAATATATATTTTTTAAATATTTAACTTTCACACATTAAAGTCCAATACAGCTAATGAAAGACACAGATCGTGTGAATCCAGCCAACATGTCCGATTTTTAAAATGTTTTACAGGGAAGACACAATATGTAAAGATATAAATCTATTAGCTAAACTCATTAGCATAAGACACCATCTTTTATTTGTCCACCAACACCAGTAGCTATCACCAATTCGGCTAAACTAAGATATTGATAGCCACTAACCAAGAAAAAAACTCATCAGATGACAGTCTGATAACATATTAATGGTATAGGATAGGTTTTGTTAGAAAAATTTGCATATTTCAGGTAGATGTCATAGTTTACAATTGCACCCACAGTCACAAATGGACTGGAATAAATATATAGAGCAACGTGTTTACCAAATTACTAATCATCAAACATTTCGTAAAAATACACAGCATACACTACTCGAAAGACACAGATCCTGTGAATACAGACAATATTTCAGATTTTCTAAGTGTCTTACAGCGAAAACACAATAAATCGTTATATTAGCATACCACATATGCAAACGTTACCAGAGCATTGATTCTAGCCAAAGAGAGCGATAACGTAAACATCGCCAAAATATATTAATTTTTTCACTAACCTTCTCAGAATTCTTCAGATGACACTCCTGTAACATCACATTACAACATACATATACAGTTTGTTCGAAAATGTGCATATTTAGCCACCAAAATCATGGTTAGACAATGACAAAAGTTGCGCAGCTGGTCAGACAATGTCGTGCGCCATATTAGACAGTGATCTAGTCGTATACATAAATACTCATAAACGTGACTAAAAAATATAGGGTGGACATCGATTGATAGACAATTTAATTCTTAATACAATCGCGGAATTACATTTTTTTAATTATCCTTACTTTTCAATACAGTTTGCGCCAAGCGAAGCTACGTCTAGCAAGATGGCGTCATAAGCGATTAACATTTCTCGACAGAAACACGATTTATCATAATAAATTGTTCCTACTTTGAGCTGTTCTTCCATCAGAATCTTGGGCAAAGAATCCTTTCTTGGGTCTAATCATCTTTTGGTCGAAAGCTGTCCTCTTGCCATGTAGAAATGCCCATTGCGTTTGGCATGAACTGGAACCGTGCCCAGAGATTCACAGTGTCTCAGAAATAAATGTCCCAAAATCGCACTAAACGGATATAAATTGCTATAAAACGGTTTAAATTAACTACCTTATGATGTTTTTAACTCCTATAACGAGTAGAAACATGACCGGAGAAATCTAACTGGCTACACTAATGCTTGGAAAAAGAGCAGGGTCGGTGTCCACCGCGCGCCTGACGCATCTGGAAAAGAGTTCCTACCTACACGTGTTTTTGTTTTATAGGGGCTGTGATTGCGCAATCGATACCATTCAAATCGTCATCACGTAAAGGCATCCAGGGGAAGACGTAAGCAGTGTCTGTATACTCATAGAAATAACAGTGGCCTTTTAACTGACTCCAGATCAGGGGACAAAATGTGTGAAATCTGACTCCATGTCAGGGAAATTGCTGTAGAATGAGTTCTGTTCCACTCAGAGACAAAATTTCAACGGCTATAGAAACTAGAGACTGTTTTCTATCCAATAATAATAATAATATGCATATTGTACGATCAAGAATTTAGTAGGAAGCCGTTTCAAAAATTACACGATTTCCATAAATAGTGACAACAGCACCCCCTAGCCTCAACAGGATAACCTGCTGGTCACCCGCGGACGTCCAGAGAGGGCTCTGTCGATTCCCTCTTCCAGCACCACCGCTCCGGTGCCTATGGAGCTGGAAGGTGCTGCGTTCAGGGAGACCGGAGGAGGGGCTTTCACGTATACCATCTGTGGCCGCAGAGGTCACACTGCTGGTCGATGCCGGGTTGATTCCTCTAGGGGTCGAGGCAGCAGGCAGGGCACTCTGGCGTCGCCCCAGGTGAGCATGCACCACACTCATCCAGAGCCCTCTGTTGTACACCTGTTTGTGCATGTTTACTTTCCTGAGTTTTCCCCGCATTCCTAGCATAAGGCGCTTGTCGATTCAGGAGCGGCTGGGAAATTTATCGACAGAGCATTCGCCCATAGGTTAGGGATCCCTATTGTTCCTGTGGTTAGGCCTTTCCCAGTTCACGCTCTGGACAGTCGACCATTAGGGTCCGGGGTAATTATGGAAACTACCATCCCCCTGGGCATGGTGACACAGGGGAGTCATGAGGAGAGAATGAGTCTCTTCCTCATTGACTCTCCTGCGTTTCTCGTGGTACTAGGCGTTCCCTGGTTAGCTCATCATAACCCCACCATCTCATGGCAACAGAGGGTTCTCACGGGGTGGTCGCGAGAGTGCTCAGGGAGGTGTTTAGGGGTTTCCGTTGGTGCTACTATGGTGGAAAGTCCAGACCAAGTCTCCACCGTGCGCATTCTCCCCGACTATGCCGATTTGGCTCTCGCCTTCTCCAAAAAGAAGGCGACTCAATTACCACCCCAATCGACGGGGGGGATTGTGCGATAAATCTCCTGGTAGACGCTGCACTTCCCAGGAGTTACGTGTATCCCCTGTCGCAAGAGGAGACGGCGGCTATGGAAACATATGTCTCCGAATCCCTGCATCAGGGGTATATTCGGTCCTCCACTTCACCCGCCTCCTCAAGTTTATTTTTTGTGAAGAAGAAGGAGGGAGGTCTGTGCCCGTGTATTGACTACCGAGGCCTAAATCAGATCACGGTGAGGTACAGTTACCCGCTCCCTCTTATCGCCACGGCGATTGAGTCAATGCACAGGGCGCGCTTCTTCACCAAACTGGATCTCAGGAGTGCTTACAACCTGGTGCGTATCAGGGAGGGAGACGAGTGGAAGACGACGTTCAGTATGACCTCAGGGCATTATGAGTACCTCGTCATGCCGTATGGGTTGATGAATGCTCCATCAGTCTTCCAAGCCTTTGTATACAAGATTTTTAGGGACCTGCACGGGCAGGGTGTAGTGGTGTATATTTTGAATACATTCTGATATACTCCGCTACACGCGCCGAGCCTGTGTCCCTGGTGCGCAGGGTGCTTGGTCGACTGTTGGAGCATGACCTGTACGTCAAGGCTGAGAAATGTCTGTTCTCCCAACAGTCCATCTCCTTCCTTGGGTACCGCATTTCCATCTCAGGGGTGGAGATGGAGAGTGACCGCATTCCAGCCGTGCGTAATTGGCCGGCTCCCACCATGGTAAAGGAGGTGCAGCGGTTTCTAGGGTTAGCAATCTACTACCGGAGGTTTTGGTCAGGTAGAGGCTCCTATTACCTCACTGCTGAAGGGGGGACCGGTATGTTTGCAGTGGTCAGCTGAGGCGGACAGGGCATTTGGTCACCTGAGAGCTCTGTTTACCTCGGCTCCCGTGCTGGCCCATCCGGATCCCTGTTTGGCGTTCATAGTGGAGGTGGACGCGTCCGAGGCTGGGATAGGAACCGTGCTCTCTCAGCGCTCGGGTACGCCACCGAAGCTCCGCCACTGTGCCTTCTTCTCGAGGAAGCTCAGCCCGGGGGAGCGAAACTATGCCGTGGGGGACCGGGAGCTGTTGGCTGTCATCAAGGCTTTGAAGGCGTGGAGACATTGGCTTGAGGGGGCTAAACACCCTTTTCTCATCTGGACTGACCACCGCAATCTGGAGTACATCCGGGCAGCGAGGAGACTGAACCCTCGTCAGGCAAGGTGGGCCATGTTTTACACCCGTTTTGTTTTCACACTTTCTTACAGACCAGGTTCCCAAAACGTGAAGGCAGACGCACTGTCCCGGCTGTATGACACAGAGGAGTGGCCCATGGATCCCACCCCCATACTCCCGGCCTCCTGCTTGGTGGTACCGGTAGTGTGGGAGCTGGACACGGACATTGAGCAGGCGTTACGTGCAGAGCCCGCTCCCCTCCAGTGTCCCGCTGGGCGTCTGTACGTTCCGTCTGCTGTTCATGATTGGCTGATCTATTGGGCCCAAACGTCACCTTCCTCTGGTCATCCAGGCATCGGTCGAACGGTGTACTGTCTGAGTGGGAAGTACTGGTGGCCCACTTTGGCCAAGGACGTGAGGGTTTATGTTTCCTTTTGCTCGGTGTGTGCTCAGTGTAAGGCTCCCAGGCACCTGCCCATAGGTAAGCTACACCCCTTACCCGTTCCACAACGGCCATGGTCGCACCTGTTGATCAATTTCCTGACCGATATCCCCCCATCACAGGGAAACACCACAATCCTGGTCGTTGTGGATCGTTTCTCTAAGTCCTGCCGTCTCCTTCCTCTGCCCGGTCTCCCTACGGCCCTACAGACTGTGGAGGCCTTGTTTACGCACGTCTTCCGGCACTACGGGGTGCCTGAGGATATAGTGTCTGATCGGGGTCCCCAGTTCACTTCGAGGGTCTGGAAGGCATTCATGGAACGTCTGGGGGTCTTGATCAGCCTTACCTCGGGTTTTCCCCCCGAGAGTAACAGGCAGGTGGAGAGAGTAAACCAGGATGTGGGTAGGTTTCTGAGGTCTTATTGCCAGGACTGGATGGAGGAGTGTGCGGCGTTTGTGCCCTGGGCAGAGATGGCCCAGAACTCGCTCCGCCACTCCTCCACTAACCTCTCCCCCTCCCAGTGCGTGCTGGGGTATCAGCCGGTCCTGGCTCCTTGGCATCAGAGTCAGACCGAGGCTCCTGCGGTGGACGACTGGTTCCGGCGCGCGGAGGAGACATGGGACGCCGCTCATGTTCACCTTCAGCGAGCCGTGCTGCATCAGAAAGCCAGCGCAGACCGTCACCACAGTGAGGCCCCGGTGTTCGCACCGGGGGACCGGGTCTGGCTCTCGACCCGAAACCTGCCCCTCCATCTGTCCTGCCGGAAGCTGGGTCTGTGGTCTGTGGGGCCATCCAATGTCCTGAGGAGACTGAACGAGGTGAGTTACAGCTTCCCCCTGATTACCGTATTAACCCCTCGTTCCATGTGTGGCTCCTCAGGCCGGTGGTGGCTGGCCCACTCCAGGAGTCTGAGGTGCGGGAGGTTCCTCCGCCCCCTCTGGACATCGAGGGGGCCCCGGCGTACTCCGTTAGATCCATACTGGATTCGAGGCGTCGGGCGAGGGGCCTTCAGTACCTCGTGGACTGGGAGGGGTACGGTCCGGAGGAGAGATGCTGGGTTCCGGTGGAGGACGTGTTGGACCCTTCAATGTTGCGGGAGTTCCACCGTCTCCGTCCGGATCGCCCTGCACCTCGACCTCCGGGTCGTCCTCGAGGCCGGTGTCGGGACGCTGCTGGAGCCGCACGTCAAGGGAGGGGGTACTGTCACGACTTCCACCGAACTATGGCTATTGGTATTGAAGACAGACAAGTTGTATTATTTATAGAGGTAACACTTTGTAAATTGCAATGGATGTTTTACATTAATGGAGTCTTGTAAATGTCATTATGTATTTCAGAAAGAGCTTTCTCTGATTCTCATTCAAAGTGAACTAATTAACTTGTTTTCAACTGAAGATTTTCTCCAGGAATTTGCTGCACTTATAAGAATAGCCAACTCACCTCTGACCTTTTGGTAAACCCACCTCCTTTGACCAAGTAGCATTTGACCTCTGGTGGCTCCAGGGTATGCCGTCTCTTGTCCGTTATGTATCCTATTGTTCCTCTCCTGTTGTGTGACTGGTGGAGGTGACCCCTCTATACCATGGCCCTGACCAGTGACTGCTCTACCCTACCTGTTCTCTCACTGTACTCTTGAAGAGATGTAATGCAGATACAGCAAATGAGCCCAACAATACAAAAAATACATTATTTTACTTGGTGAAGGGGCTGTCAGGAAACTTCACTAAACTAGTGTGACACTGAATTTATGTTTGATGATGTGAATTATTCCGTTTTCAATTAGATTTTATTTTGATCACTCCTGGTCACTAGCAAATAAATGACTGACGTTCTATGGACCCTGGCAGTAATTAAGTCTGTTGACGTTTTTCCTGTTGACGTTTTTCCTCTCCTCAGACACATGCTTTACAAGACTTAAGCAAATGTCACTGCATACCTTACATAACAATCAGTACCCAAATGTAGACTGCCATGCTGTACAATATTGAGAGACAATAGCCAGGATGCTTGTTCAATCTGTGATTGCGATTCTACCGGTATATTGATTTTAATTAGAATTTAGTATTGTGGAGACGAGAAATGAAACATATTGCATCATATTAGATGTTCAGATGTGGCAGGGAGGGCACTGATTAATGTTGATTCATGGCCTCTGCTCCTGACTCCTCCCCCCCTGTCATTTGGGTAATATTCACTTTAACCGCAAGTAATACCTTAGGAAAATTGTATAGGGATCGGAGGACCCAAGTTACATAAGGATAAAAGTGTTTGTGGTAATAATAATGTATCTTACTTCCATTAGATTAGATCAGGGATGGGCAAATGTCATGACATTTGTCATAAAATTGCTAATTCTTCTCCATGCACATGGCAAATATATATATGTATATATATCTGCTGTCAAGAGGGGGAGTCACTAAAATGTTTTACTGTGGCCCCTCATGATGAATTCAGATGTGTTTGTGGGCCCCAGCCCCATCAGAGTTACCCATCTACCAATTAGATCAAAAATAACATGATTCACACTTTTCAAGGGGAAACTTGATAGGCCAGTGGAAATGATTTCCAATGCAGCAATAAAGCATACAGTACGGTAGACCTACAACATACAATATCAAGCATTTACATGGTTGAGTTTCTCAGTCAAAAGTACCTGTATGGGATTCATATAATGAATAGATGGGCCAGGATCAAAAGAAAAACGGTGTTTCACTCATACCCCTCACTCCCCGTCACAATATAGCAGGCAAATAAGTCAGTCAAGCCCCACCCCAGTCACCTGAGATCGTGTCTTGTGTGATGTCACCTGACCATGCGCTGGGCACCGCTGGACTAGAGACACTAGAGCTAGCCTGGCTGCGTCATCTATACCCCCAGATGATCCTGCTGAGCTGCCATGATTCGCAGAAGCTTTGTTTAAACGGTTGACCTTTCAAGCTGTGGAATCAATCCGTAAAACCAATTATGTTTTATTAAAAGGTTTGTATTAGACCCACATATACTATATTACATGTTTTTCATTTGCACCCAATGTCCTCTGCTCTGCCAATTTAGGATCAGTTGTTGCCATGTGCCAAGTAGGCCTATCGCGTAAATATAGGTTATCGGCCACTGTCCAAGGTGATGAAATGACAAGGGGCTGAAACCATGCGCGCCACGGCACCAAGCGTTTGCACTGCTTATTGGTGACGTTTAATTTGAGCCTTCAGTAACTGCCCTTCAAGCTTTCCATCCCTCATTCTCATAATTACAGTCTAGACTCGACACAGCAACACACACTGCTTCATTCCTAGTACCAGTTCCACGTTGATGTCATGACGTAATCATAGGCTACTCGGTCTGGACAATTTACACCATCCGCATACATATATTTATTTTTTAACTCTAGTGTTGGGGTGAAATTTGCGTTTGGTGCGGTTTCATTAGTTACTGCAGCCGGCTGCATATAGCTGCTGGCTCTTTAAGAACCTTCACCCGCCCCCTCTCCTATATTTTTAGCTGAGACAACCACTTAATTTGTTGTAGGCTACCGTAAAGACAGCTGTGTACCGTATGATTTCACCTAATTGATTTTTTAAATGACATCCTTTACTGCGGATTCGCTGTATATATGATTCCTTGGGAAATGCCGTCGGAATAAACATTGGTCGTACGGGACCGGGATTCTGCTGGTGGATGCTGAAATTCACAAGAGACCCTGAGCTGCCTGCCTCATCCATGATGTCCATGATGAAACACAATGTTAAACTTGGTTTCTGAGACAAACCGCAGTGCCTTCTAGGATGAAATTAATTAACCAAAAATATATTTAGCAGTAAACGGTTCAAGAACGCATGTGGTCCACAGAAAGCCTGAGGTAATACGTATTCTCTCGACGGGATAGGTTCCTGTGTTCTCTTGGATTGTGGATAACAATAAATCTTCAAGACGGACGGGGTAGTGGAGCATCGAGGGAAACATCGGGGCAATATGAGAGAGCGGGACTTTATGCCCAACATGGAGAGGGGCAAACCTGCCACTTATACAGGGGACAAAAAGGCTAAAATGGCTGCGAAGACGAACAAAAAGTGGGTGAGACTAGCCACTGTCTTCGCATATGTATTGTCTGTGTCCTTAGCAGCCATCATTCTAGCCATTTACTACAGCTTGATATGGAAGCCAACGAGCGCATCCTCTCCAGCGGGGAAGCAAGGGGTGCCCGATGAGGTCACAGCCTCTGCTAACATCTCAACAAACATATCCACAAGCACTAACGTCTCAGACACTAACTCTACACAGACAGACATTTTATCTGTCAATGAAACCAGGTTTGGTGTAAAGTCTCAGACCAAGGCATTTCACTGGGAGGGCAGAAGCGAGAGCGCCGCGGTCATCTCAGACGGCGTTTTATCAGAAAGTGCGCATTCGCAACCGAAAGGGCTCTACACGTCTGCCCAAAGCCACATAGCCGCACAAACTGCGGAGAGACCAAACACTGCGGGGAGAGATAACCAGGCGTCTCAGCCTGCTGTGGACAATCGGAGCCCGTTGCGCACTGGAGCCCACAACACCATGCATAATGAAAAAGGGGAGATGAATGCGGACCGATCAACTACTGGCAATGCGGATCAAGCAGCGGCGGATGCTGCTCCTTCATCCACAAAGGTTCCGCAGCGCACCTCCGCTACGAGACAACAAGGTTTGCGTAAAGGAGAGTAACCAGACCATTAAACAGGAATCGAACCAGGAGTGTTTGACAGACTTATGCAGGGGTGTCGGATAGCCTACAGACAGTGGTCTTCGTGGAAGAGATATCAAAGAACAGATGATGCTGCGAGAATTGCACAGGCTTCATGCACGTATTTTATTGATATCTATATACCAATAATCTGAATGTGTATGACTGACAATTATAGACTTAAACTGCTTCAAAGAAATATTGTTTCCCCTAAAATACTATGCGTTTTCTGTTACTGTATGCCTTAATTGATGTAAGTCATCTTTGCTTTGGACAGCTCCACCAAGTAATTTATTTATAACCATATTATGGACAAGGACATAACACACCTGTATTTAACTGGTAGGATATATGCCTTTGCAGGATATGTAAACTACCATTACTTATAGGCCTCCAATGTTATTCTATAACACAACCATTTATCACTGCCTTTGATGGGCCGAGCTGTTGAACAACAGGACGCATTTAAATAGCATTTCGTCCTCTATATTTCCTTTTACGGATACATCTGGATTGCTGGCATAGAGGAACCTGTATTATTGAGCTAAGCTCAGGTATGTGCATATAACCATGTAAATGTATTGAGTATTTGATCATGTATATAGGGCAGATATTGAACATCCTTTGGCCTTGATCAAACTTTTAGTCTAATTCAACACTTTTTATTAAGACTATGTTAGGTCTAGGCATATATTACGAGGCAAATAAACTTCCTTGTAAAATGCTTCTTCATTTAGATTTTGTTTAAAAAAGGTTCATGCAAAGTAACTTAATAATAACACCTTTCATATTAAACATTTTATTTTAAGAGATCTGAAATCGTTTATGAAAAAATATATTTTGATACAGGTGTCTGATAAATCAAATTTAATAGAAGCTGTTTTCAAATTGCGTAGTCTGATTATCTCCTGTTAAAATATATTAGATAAGCAATGTTATATCACTATCTAGTCAAAGGGCTTGTTGTAGACATATTCAACTCTTAACCAGCTACCAAGTTGAATTAAGAACCAGTGATAATCCGGACTGTTTTTTTGTCCTACAGCTCAAAGGACAGTCAGTTTACAGTCGATGTCTTCATGTGAGCCTCAAATCTGTGACTTTTACAGTATGAACAGCCTAAGATGTGTTCAACAGAGGCAAGGCCCATTGTTTATCAATCTGCCACAGCACATAGTCAGATATATCTCCTTCTCTCTCTTTCATATTCCTGCTTCTGACTCACTTCTGGTGAGCTCTGGAGAGGGGAAAAAACAAGCCTGTATGTATGTATGCTTTCTACTTGAACTGAACGGCATGTGAGGGAGGTGTATTGATTGAACGCTCTGTAGTTACAGTCCACAAAGGAAAGAGAAACGCATTACATAATACTGGGTCAGTACTATTTCCAGCAAACACTCTTTGAAAGGCTTATTTTTCACTGAGTGGTGGGGAGGTTCCGTTGCTGGTTGGACCATCACACTGTATCACAGTGAAATGTAAGCCTCAGTTGAGTAGTGCTGCACTGAAAAGCTGTCATGGTGGGTATCTGTTACACTGAGATGTAAACAAACATAATGTAAACACTTGGGACTATTGTAAAACAGCAGGCACAAGTAGCAGGATACTTTGAACAGATTTGTGCACAGCACACAGTGGATATCGCTACAGTTCTTTCCCCATAGGCCCTACAACACGGCAGTGACATGTTTTGAATGTTTCAGTTGGTAAAATCAAATCAACAACAAAAAATGTATGTGCCGAATAGACCTTACCGTGAAATGCTTACAAGACCCTATGCTTATGGATGAAAATAATAATGGAGCAGGATATTGATGAAGGAGTGGATCTGACGGTCTCATCTGATGTTCTTATTCTTCTATATCTGCCCACGAAGAAGAGGGGGAGGGGCTAGTGACCTTTTGACCTCTAAACTCAGTCACCCAGGAGAATGTTTACATGATGGAGTACTCTGTAGGAGATGGGGGTTGCTGCTCTGTCATCACTGGGGCCAGGAGTTGTTCCTGACCATGTGGACTGGCCCTAGTCATCCCACTACTCTCAAAACATCACACCTGAGTCAGAGATTCTAGCAACGATGAAAGATGTCCTGTTATCCTCTTTTCTAAGGCATCTGTTTAAAAAACAACAGTTTGCTCAATCTCACAGCTCCAGCTGGATTATGTTACAGTATTTGAAGTTCAAGCACAGCTACCACTACTTGGACAATGCAAAGCTGAGCGGGCAACATCTTGCATCCCAGGGAGTTGAGAGTTACATTACCAGTGGGGATTAGCTCAATGCCAGCTATGGAGGATGAGTGACTGTTGATACTGTTGACAGTGTTAGTCATCAGGACATTACTCTTCCACAGCAGCTCTCCTCTACTTGCCTTTGGATATCCCAGAACTTCTTATGTTTATCAGTCTCTGATGCACTGCAGTGACACCAAGCATTATTTTAATGTGCCAAAATGCCACCCTGGAGAGACTTTTAAAACAAAGGCAAAATAATATAAGTTTAGAACCCCATTGTCTGAACAAGATACTATCACAGGAATTGTGAATAATTAATGAGCTCTTTCAACACAGGAGAACAATATGAAGCAAGCTCATAATAGGCTCTTCAATTATTAAAGTCCGGGAAGAATTATCGGCCCAGATGTTATTAATCAAACTAAAGTCAGGCACATGGTGTCATAGTCACTCTTTCCCACAAGATACCATATGATAAAGTATCGAGGTTTATACAGTGCCTCAAACCATGCTGGGATTTATTTGACCATGGGAAACAGAGCTACTGTGTAAATACCTCAATGCGAGTTCAGTTGAGTTGAGCCCTTTGTTTTCAGGGACCTTTTAACCAGGACCTCTCAGATGATTGCTGGACTATGAAAGTGTATATGATTTCACCATTACAACATGGGGCACAGGTGTAGAACCATGACGTAATGCAATAAGCACATGGTGAGGTTGATGTTTTATCCGCCTATTTTTTTCAGAACCAGGCTGTCTATTGAACATCTCAACGACACCTGCCAAGACCCTATGCTGATATTTCATAACAATGCATTTATTCTATAAGGAACAACGGAAGTGCTGGTCTTCAGTCAGTTTAGCTGTGGTTCCCTATAGGATAGATTAATAAAAAATGAATAGGTAAAATGCTTGTTACTGAGACCCACTGTTTTCTGTTATATAGAAGGCTACTGGGGGCTGCCTTTACCTTAAGATTGAAGACTGACCTCTAACCAATGGAGGGTTTCCTGCTGAAATATCAGAGGGTGACAAAATATGACTTCAGGGAAAAGCAATACGTTTACTTCATACAAAACATCACAGTAACAATCAATATGGTAGTCTGACAGGCTGTCTGCTGGAGCTGTTTGACGACACATTACCAGCGGAGGCACCATGACGCCATGGCTCAGATCAATAAGGCAAGCTGTACATTGACGGCCTTGTTAGCCCCCTCTCTGGGGGGCGGGAGAAAAGGAAGAGCAGAGGACGTTCAGATCCCTCCCGTGTGCCTGTGATGGACCAGGCCAGCTGCTTAGGCGTTGTTGGTTGGTACAGCATGGGTCGCCATATAAGGGCAGAGGGATGATGCACACGCTCAGTAGGGGACGAGGCTTGACAAAAACCACCTGTCTGTACAGAGTGTCAGGGCCACAGGGCTGGATAAGGTGGTTCCTCTGTTTAACCCACGCCAATCAATGCAATGACTATTAACCAGACCATGATCTGAAAGAGGTTATTACAACTACAGATATAGAGATGTAAAAATGTCATGGCGCCTCAGATTCACTATCACCCTAACATATGCGAGAGAAAGTTGGTTGCATATCCAGAGCGTAGCTTTAGGAGCTTACTTTCCTCACCAAGGCACTTGGGGTTACAAGCATTTCTGAACCTGGTTCAGATAAGGCTTTTGCTTTGACAGAACATGATTGTCTGAAGGAGACAGCTTACTCCTGGTGAGGCCTCTCTTCTAGCCCCGGGTGAGAATGCAGCAGTCAGGACTGAAACGTATTAATGCCCTTGAAAGGCCCTGTCTCCTGCAGTGACAGCATCACCCATGGTGACAGGATTGGCTTCCCGCTCAGAGCCTCTCTGCTACCAAATGTTAGGGTGCTTTGGACTGACAGCCGAGCTACTGTCACATCCTTTACGACAGAAAACGCTCTGTGTTTCAATTCTTATCTTGCTGTGTGTGAAGGTGGCATAGTCCCATACTCCTCTTTAATCCCTCATCAGTTTGTACCACTTATTTCCAAAGCTACTCATACTCACACAGTTAAAGCATAGAGGTGCATCACACCCCTAAAAAATGATTAGTCGCCACTGGGAGCAGAGGAGGGAGAGCACACTGTGTTCAAACTGTAAATTATATCTGGTGGCTCAGTGAGTTAATTCATTTTCATTAATGGAATGAAAACCTAGAGACTGTGGCCCCATGTCCATGAAATGAGAATCCGGTATTTTAAAGAGACAAAGGATAGATTGCCTATTGTTTTCTACCAGGTAAAAAGCTATGAAACATGAAAGTAAGGGCTGATGCAGATGCAACTAAAAAAACAAGGAGCCACAAAGCACCATGCTGAAGTCACAGGACCCAGGGCCTTAATGACAGGTGGCCCTAGTGAACGCCAGAGGAAAAGGTAATTAAAAGATTAACACCTTGGAGGATTCTCACCAGAGAAGGTGGAGGAAACTGTCTCCAACACAACGGGGTGTTAGAGCAGGCCCATGGAGAGCTCATTTGAAATGAATCAGAAATGACTCCCAAATGGAGGCAGCTTAACACTGTCACAGTCCCCCATTCTGAAACACAATTAGTTTTTGCCTTCAATTTCAGTCAAATCAAGGGTTATCGTGTGCTGCTATTGTGTCATATTACATTATTCAATCCAACTCTTATGGAACACAGATCACACAGTATCATATTTTTCTAAAGTTGGCCTGTTATCAATGGTGGTTAAGTACTTTGCATAAGCTATCCAATATGGGGAAGTTGGCAGCTGATATGCATGCGAATCATCAGAAACTTCTCTTGGGAAATTCACTGGTGCTGCTTATCAGTCCCCAAATTGAGTATGGGAAGTCAATTGTATTTAAAACGTGACATACAGTGCATTCAGAAAGTATTCAGACCCCTTCCCCTTTTCCACATTTTGTTACATTTTTTCCTCATCAAGCTACACACAAAACCCCACGACGACAAAGCGAAAACAAATTTATAAAAAATATATTTAAAAAAGACCTTATTTGTAGAAGTATTCAGGTTCTTTGCTATGAGACTTGAAATTGAGCTCTGGTGCGTCCTGTTCCCATTGATCATCCTTAAAATGTTTCTACAACTTGGAGTCCATCTGTGGTAAATTTAATTGATTGGACATGATTTGGAAAGGCACACACCTGTCTATATAAGGTTCCTCAGTTGACATTGCATGTCAGAGCAAAGCCATGAGGTCGAAGGAACTGTCCGTAGAGCTCTGAGACAGAATTGTGTCGAGGCACAGATGTGGGGAAGGGTACCAAAATACTTCTGCAGTATCGAAGGTCCCCAAGAACACAGTGGCCTCCATCACTCTTAAATGGAATAAGTTTGGAACCACCAAGACTCTTCCTAGAGCTGGCCTCCAGGCCAAACTCCGCAATCGGGGGAGAATGTGCTTGGTCTGGGAGGTGACCAAGACCCTGATGGTCACCCTGACAGAGCTCCAGAAAAAGGAACATGACAGCCCGCTTGGAGTTTGCCAAAAGATACCTAAATTACTCTCAGACTATGAGAAACAAGATACTCTGGTCTGATGAAACCAAGATTGAACTCTTTGGCCTGAATGCCAAGCGTCACATCTGGAGGAAACCTGGCACCATCCCTACGATAAAACATGGTGGTGGCAGCATCATGCTGTGGGGATGTTTTTCACTGGGAGACTAGTCAGGATCATGGGAAAGATGAACAGAGCAAAGTACAGAGAGATCACTGATGAAAATCTGCTCCAGAGCGCTCAGGACCTCAGAGTGGGACGAAAGTTAATCTTCCAACAAGACAACAACCCTAAGAACACAGTCAAAACAACGCAGGAGTGGCTTTGGGACAAGTCTCTGAATGTCCTTGAGTGGCCCAGCCAGAGCCCGGACTTGAACACGATCGAACATCTCTGGAGAGACCTGAAAATAGCTGTGCAGCGATGCTCCCCATCCAACCTGACAGAGCTTGTGAGGATCTGCAGAAAAGAATGGGAGAAACTCCCCAAATACTGGTGTGCCAAACTTGTAGCATCATACCCAAGAAGACTCAAGGCTGTAATAGCTGCCAAAGGTGCTTCAACAAAGTACTGCGTAAAGGGTCTGAATACTTATGTAAATGTGATATTTCAGTTTCTTATTTTTATACATTTGCAAAAATTTCAAAAACCTGTTTTTCCTTTGTCATCATAGTGTGTAGATTGATGGGGGGGAAACTATTAAATCCATTTTAGCATAAGGCTGTAAAGTAACAAAATGTGGAAAAAGTCAAGGGGTCTGAATACTTTCCGAATGCACTGTGTACATAACATAGGAAAAATAAATTTCACATTCACTCTGTTTTCATGCTGTTATAGGGAAGGGACAGGGGACAAGACATACTCTGTCTAAAGCTAGGGTTGCAAAATTCCTGGAACTTTCAACAAATTCCCTGCTTTTATCAGAATCAGGAGGGAATAAACAGGAAATCCAAAACCCTCCAACAAGGATTTCTGGAAAACCAGGGAATTTATTGAAAGTTCTCTGAATTTTGCAACCCTAGTAAAGCACGACAAAAAGAGCAAGACAGAATCTGTAGCAGCGGGTACTATATTTATGTGCTGTATGCTAACTTCCAAGTTAAACAAACAAGGAACTTGACTATAAAAAAGCTGTGAATAAAGCTCTATGCCCACACACACACACACACACACACATCCTGTGTGAGTCCATTGTGCACATGGTTGGGTGATTCACATTGACGCCGAAAGGAGCAGTAATGTCAGACAATCACTTCTCAATTTTCAAGAGGCCTTAGGCAAGGCTTGGTGATAACATAAATATCAAGCGAACCTTGAATAAATACATTTACCAAACAAACTGCAACCATTATGTATAAGCAAACAGTCACTGAACAGGGAAGTATGTTCTGCACTAGTCACATGGTTGAAGTAAATTCCACTACTTCTCATAAAAAATATCCCTATGCTCAACTCTTTCCCTTTCTCCCTCTCCCAGGATAAATTTGATCCGTTCAACTACAATACATTATGGAGGAAATTCTCTTTTCTCCCAACAAATAACTTCAGTTCTGTTAGCTCTCAATTCCAGCCATTCTTTTCTTTTTCACCTCCACAGCTCCAAAAGTCATTTCAATTACAAATGAAATGACCTCAACCTAATACTGTGACTTGTCACCTGGTTATGGCAATGCACTTTTAATGCCAGTGTTATAATGCTTAAGGAAAGCCAGTCCTACTGAAAGTAAAATTGCTTTGGCAGGTCAGAAGATAACTGAAGATGTTAACTGCCACAGTTCCCTCTCCAACATGTGCTGTACACTGAATTGCCTAAATAAGTGCTCTAAAAAGAACAATGTAAGTGCTTCATTAACACACTATTTATTATATAATAAGGCTCTTTGTCAAATGATGTTGTCAGACTATTAAAGTATAATAAAACAACAAAGGGGTACAAATAAATTGCCTTTCCCTACTTAAAATAAAACAATCCAGCCGCTAATGCATGTCAACAAGGGTTTATTCTCCAGCAAATTATATTTGACAATCAGTAGTCCAAATGAGAGGATAAATAAATAAAATCAATAATGACAGTTAGTTAATACCACAACATTTCAAAATGAGAAGTCAAAGGGTTCCCCGAAAACATTTGAATAAATATGAAACAATTTTACCTACATTTTAACTTTTTAGCATTTGAAAACCATAACTATTTAACTTTATATTACAAAGTAATCATTCCCACACTAAAATAATGCACTTTAATTTACTTTTACTTCATGTAACTGGTTTCACCAAACCAAGCTGTAAACTACCATATGAATGAATGAGCTATCATATCTCAGTAGTTAAGTGCAATGGTCAGAGCTTTCTACTTACATACAGTAAGTTCCATACAGTACTAGTCAAAAGTTTTAGAACACCTACTCATTCAAGCGTTTTTCTTTATTTGTACTATTTTATACATTGTAGAATAATAGTGATTACATCAAAACTATGAAATAACACATATGGAATCATGTAGTAACCAAAAAAGTGTTTAACCTGTCTAGGCTGAGGGTGCCGCTAGCGGCACTCCCCCCCCACCCCCACTGAAAAGGCAGAGCCGCGAAATTCAAAAAAAATATTTTTTTTAAATATTTAACTTTCACACATTAAAGTCCAATACAGCTAATGAAAGACACAGATCTTGTGAATCCAGCCAACATGTCCGATTTTTAAAATGTTTTACAGGGAAGACACAATATGTAAAGATGTACATCTATTACCTAAAAACACATTAGCATAATCCACCATCTTTTATTTGTCCACCAACACCAGTAGCTATCACCAATTCGGCTAAACTAAGATATTTATAGCCCCTAACCAAGAAAAAAACTCATCAGATGACAGTCTGATAACATATTTATGGTATGGGATAGGTTTTGTTAGAAAAATGTGCATATTTCAGGTAGATGGCATAGGTTACAATTGCACCCACCGTCACAAATGGACTAGAATAACTACATAGAGCAACGTGTTTACCTACTTACTAATCATCAAACATTTCGTAAAAATACACAGCATACACTAATCGAAAGACACAGATCCTGTGAATACAGACAATATTTCAGATTTTCTAAGTGTCTTACAGCGAAAACACAATAAATCGTCATATTAGCATAGCACAGGTGCAAACATTACCCCAGCATTAATTCTAGCCAAAGTGAGCGATAACGTCAACATCGCCAAAATATATTATTTTTTTCACTAACCTTCTCAGAATTCTTCAGATGGCACCCCTGTAACATCACATTACAACATGCATATACAGTTTGTTCGAAAATGTGCATATTTAGCCACCAAAATCATGGTTAGACAATGGGGAAAGTAGCCCAGCTGGTGAGAAAATGTCCGTGCGCCATATTAGACTGTGATCTACTCTTATACATAAATACTCATAAACGTGACTAAAAAATATAGGGTGGACATCGATTGATAGACAATTTAATTCTTAATACAATCGCGGAATTACATTTTTTAAATTATCCTTACTTTTCAATACAGTTTGCGCCAAGCGAAGCTACGTCAAAAAACATGGCGTCCTAAGCCACTAACATTTTTCGACAGAAACACGATTTATCATAATAAAAATGTCCTACTTTGAGCTGTTCTTCCATCAGTATCTTGGGCAAAGGATCCTTTCTTGGGTCTAATCGTCTTTTGGTGGAAAGCTGTCCTCTTGCCATGTGGAAATGCCAACTGCGTTCAGCATGAACTGGAAGCGTGCCCGGCGATTCACAGCGTTTCAGAAATAAATGTCCCAAAATCGCACTAAACGGATATAAATTGCTATAAAACGCTTTAAATTAACTACCTTATGATGTTTTTAACTCCTATAACGAGTCTTAACATGACCGGAGAAAGATTACTCCCAACACTAATGCTTGGAACAGGTGCGGGTCGGTGTCCTCCACGCGCATAACGCAGCTCCAAAAGACTTACTAACTACAGGGTTTTTTAATTTATAGTGCCTGTGAACACGCAATCGACCCCATTCAAATCGTCATCACGTAAAAGCATCCAGGGGAAGACGTAAGCAGTGTCCGTATACTCATAGCAATAACAGTGGCCTTTTAACTGACTCCAGATCAGGGGCCAAAATTTCTGAAATCTGACTCCATGTCAGGGAAATTGCTGTAGAATGGGTTCTGTTCCACTTAGAGACAAAATTTCAACTCCTATAGAAACTATAGACTGTTTTCTATCCAATAACAATAATAATATGCATATTGTACGATCAAGAGTTTTGTAGGAAGCCGTTTCAAAAATTACAAGATTACCATAAATAGTGACAACAGCGCCCCCAGCCTCAACAGGTTAACAAATCAAAACAGATTTTAGATTCTTCAAAGTAGCCACCCTTTTCCTTAATGACAGCGTTGCACACTCTTGGCATTCTCTCAACCAGCTTCATGAGGAATGATTTTCCAACAGTCTTGAAGGAGTTCCCACATATGCTGAGCACTTGTTGGCTTCTTTTCCTTCACTCTGCGGTCCAACTCATCCCAAACCATCTCAACTGGGTTGAGGTCGGGTGAGGGTGGAGGCCAGATCATCTGATGCAGCACTCCATCCCTCTCCTTCTTGGTCAAATAGCCCTTACACAGCCTGGAGATGTGTTTTGGCCATTTTGCTGTTGAAAAACAATTGATCGTCCCACTAAGCGCAAACCAGATGGGATGGCATACTGCTGCAGAATGCTGTGGAAGCCATGCTGGTTGTGTGCCTTGAATTCTACATAAAATCACAGACAGTGTCACCAGCAAAGTACACCCACACCATCACACCACCTCCTCCATGCTTCACAGTGGGAACCACACATGCAGAGATCATCCACTCACCTACTCTGTGTCTCAGAAAAACACACTGGTTGGAACACAAATCTCAAATTAGGACTCATCAGACCAAATTACAGATTTCCATCGGTCTAATGTCCATTGCTCAAGTTCTTGGCCCACGAGAGTCCCTTCTTCTTATTGGTGTCCTTTAGTAGTGGTTTCTTTGCAGCAATTCGACCATGAAGGCCTGATTCACGCAGTCTCCTCTGAACAGTTGATGTTGAGATGTGTCTGTTACATTTATTTGGGCTGCAATCTGAGGTGCAGTTAATAGCTGATTTCTGAGGATGGTAACTCTAATGAACTTATCCCCTGCAGCAGAGGTAACTCTGGGTCTTAATTTCCCTAATAAGGGCCAGTTTCATCAAACCGCTTGATGGTTTTCGTGACTGCACTTTAAGAAAATTTCAAAGTTCTTGAAATTTTTCAGATTGACTGACCTTCATGTCTTAAAGTAATGATGGACTGTTGTTTCTCTTTGCTTATTTGAGTTGTTCTTGACATAATATGAACTTGGTATTTTACCAAATAGGGCTATCATCTGTATACCACCCCTACCTTGTCACAACCTAACTGACTGGCTCAAACGCATTAAGAAGAAAAGAAACTCCACAAATTAACTTTTAGCAAGGCACACCTGTTAATTGAAATGTATTCCAGGTGACTACCTCATGAAGCTGGTTGAGAGAATGCCATGAGTGTGCAAAGCTGTCATCAAGGCAAAGTGTGGCTACTTTGAATAATCTCAAATATAAAATATATTTAGATGTATTTAACACTTTTTTGGTTACTACATGACTCCATATATGTTATTTCATAGTTTTGATGTCTTCACTATTATTGTACAATGTAGAAAATAGTAAAAAATAAAGAAAAACCCTGGAAGGAGTAGGTGTGTCCGAACTTTTGACTAGTACTGTAAATAAAGTCAGTGTACAACTATTAGCATATAATGCTAATTATATTTTGTCATTCAACTGCTAAGGCTGGCAAAGGTTAATGGCAGGGCCTGTTTAGGTTAGTCATCCATAGGAACTGAACTAATACAAGCATTAGGACTGGTACCTTGAAATAATACTTAAAATGTAAACAAAAACAGCCATTCAAATAACACACTTAAAGATGGAATCCGCAGTAAGGGGAAACAGCACCACGGGCTGCCCCACCACCACCGGTGTTATTGTTGCTGAGCTGAGTGCAGCATGGTAAAAAAAATTGCAATACATATTGTGCCTTTCTATCACGCGTGTAATGATGTCAGAGGGGAAAAAACTGTGTTCGTTGTTTGCAGTAACTTCTTTGTTGTTGTAATATCGCAAACGGACGTAGCTGTTTCACCATTAAGGATTCCAACTTTAAGTAATGTATGACATGTCAATACTCATACCTCATAAAGAATAAAGTGCTTGTAAGCAAAGTATTTTCAAGCAGACAAAAGGCTCAAAATAACTTCACTTGAACATGTATCGTTTCCTTTTCCCACCTTGAGCAGCTAGCATCCTTTCAAAAGAAACAACATTGCGCATGTTAGTGTTTACCTGACCAACTAGACACAGGACGTCTACAAAGAGCTATTGGAAGCAAGTGCAGTATTAAACTAAAAGGCTCATGGTAAACGCTTGAATTAATTAAGCATGTTGTTGTTCAGTTCTAGAAAATGTTATAGCAACGTCAAAAGTCCTTCAAACAATCTTCCCATTTTCTCTTGCCTATGAAACAAAACAATAAAAAGGGGTTAAACATAGGTGTAATAGTACATTATTGTTTTTACTCAAAAGGAAGGCATATACAGTACTTATATTTATGGTTGGTAATGCATTATCACCCTGCTACAGTGGTTGGTAATGCATTATCACCCTGCCACAGTGGTTGGTAATGCATCATCACCCTGTCACGGTGGTTAGTAATGCATTAGCACCCTGCTACATTGGCTGGTAATGCATTATCACCCCGCCACAGTGGTTGATAATGCATTATCACCCTGCTACAGTGGTTGGTAATGCATTATCACTCTGCTACAGTAGTTCTGAACATGCATTGTCTCTCTTGTCTATTCCAAATCTACTTAAACACTACAGAAGACCATAGGGAATGCACTCATGCATCAATCAAAAATCCCAAATTTGCAGTGATGATGAATCATACACTCATCACCTTTTCAATCCATCCACAGTTTCTTTCTTTCATTCACTCCCTCTCATAGTCCAGACTACAATGCAGATGAGTCATGCACTCATTTCTTTCCATCCATCCATCCAGTTGTTCATATTCTCTCAGTCCATACTGACCTTATCGGTACTGGTGGTGTGGGTTGGGTGAGTCTCTCCTGACTCCAGGCTGAGAACAGACAGACTGGAGTCAATCAGCTCCTCTGTGAAGGGAACCAAGCATTACTTACATTGCATCATAGTGATAACTATACACTGTACCTATTTCAAATCAAATCAAAATGTATTTGTCACGTGCGCCGAATACAACAGGTGTAGTAGACCTTACAGTGAAATGCTTACTTACAGGCTCTAACCAATAGTGCAAAAAAGGTGTTTGATGAACAATAGGTAAGTAAAGAAATAAAACAACAGTAAAAAGACAGGCTATATACAGTAGCGAGGCTATAAGAATAGCGAGGATACATACAGACACCGGTTAGTCAGGCTGATTGAGGTATTATGTACATGTAGATATGGATATTTGACAGGGACTAACCACAAACAAAACCATTGCCTACCTGTATTGCTCTTGGCATGCTCTAAAGGCTGGACAGAAGTATCCTGCGGAGGGGCAGGGTCTTTGACATCACTGTGTGAAATGGGGAGAACAGGGCTGAGCACACCGTCATGGCCGCTTTCAGCACATTCTGTTTTGGAGGCATCAAGAAACGGAGGGCCCTCCTGACCCTGTCTCTGCCCATCAGATGAGCTCTGTGCCTGGACAGCTGTAGCCTGCTGATCCCCCCAGTCCAGGGCATTACCAGCATCCTCCTGGTCGCCCTCGGGGGACTGCTTCTGCTCCTCCAACTTCTGTCCGTTTTTGATGGGGGAGGCAACTTTTAACGCGCTGGTGCCCTTGGTTTCTGAGCGGGCAGAGTTCTGGGCTCCAGTATTGGGCTTCTCGTAGGCCCCGGGCCCCTTGATGAGCTCCTCTGAAAAGCGGACCTTCTTCTCTGTAGCTTGAGGGGACGAGACCTCAGCCTTCCCCTGTCTGGATGTCTCGTCCTCCAGGGGGTCGGCTGGGGCCTGAGCCGTCTCGGCCTTGTCTAGGCCAGGACTGATGCTTCCACTCACTTTCTCGGTCTTCACCACATCCAGGGTTAGCGAAGACTCCATTTTGAGGTCACCATCTTTGACCTCTGGAGTTTCTGCAGTGGAGTCATCTATGTCAGGGTCAGCCAAAGCATCAAGCTCTTCTAAGAATTCCTCCAAACTAGTCTTAGAGGCCTGAAGGAGCAAAAATAAAATTCCATTAGTAATATGATAAAGAAGACAAAGATGTTTTTGTTGAGCCCAAGCACAGACATTTTTTTCACCAAAGCACAGCTATATCATCAAAACCTCTCACCTGCAAATCCTCCCCATCCTCGCTGGCATCCCATCTGAAATATTAAAATAATTATTAGAAACATTCAGAATGAGTGGTCTATATTCTTCAAAGTATCCTGATAACAGAGTTAGTGCTTTTGCACTTAGAAAAAAAACACAGAAAATACTCTGCATATTTTGTTATGATATCTGTTCTGTGTGGGGTCAAAGATAGAGAGAGATATGTAGAGAGTGTGAGTGAGACAAAATAGAGAAGGATGATTGTAGATACACTTACACACCTGTGTGTTTAATCATGGCTGCCCTCTGTACATCCTGAGAAATGCTCTACAGTCTACACTTAGAAAAAGGGTTCCAAAGGGGTTTTTAGGCTAACCCCATTGGAGAACCCTTTTGTGGCTCCAGAGTGGCGCAGCAGTCTTAAGGTACTGCATCTCAGTGCTAGAGGCGTCACTACAGACCCTGGTTAGAGTCCAGGCTGTATTACAACTGGACATGATTGGGAGTCTCATAGGGTGGCGCAGATTACCTTCTCTATTACTTCCTCTATTGAACAATGTATTACTGTCCGGCTGTATTACAACCGGACGTGATTGGGAGTCTCATAGGGTGGCGCACAATTGGCCCAGCGTCGTCCAGGTTAGAGTTTGGCCGGTGTAGGCTGTCATTGTCAATAAGAATTTGTTCTTAACTGACTTGCCTAGTTAAATAAAAAATGGTTCTAGGTAAAAAACCTTTTGATTCCAGGCATAGCCCTTTTTGGTTCCAGGTAAAACCATTTTGGTTTTCATGTAGAACCCTTTGTGGAAAGGGTTTTACATGGAACCCAAAACGGTTCTACGTGGAACCAAAAGGGTTTTACCTGAAACCAACAAGGGTTCTTCAAAATTTTATCCTGTGGGGACAGCCGAAGAACCCTTTAAGGTTCTAGATATAACTTTTTTTTCTAAGAGGTAAGGCTGGTCTGAGCAGTTCTCTTCACGCTCTGGTCTTTTCCAATTAGCACCAGTAGCAAAACCTAATAACAGACAACTGAGGCAAGAGACCACTCTGCCTGGACATACCTGACTGCTCTTCCCCCTGGTCAGCTCAATCTCACAGAGGACTGCACAGCCACCAATACCTGCCTCTCAAGCACCGCTAACAGAACCTAAAAGTAGTCTAGCCTCACCAATGGCTTCAGAACAAAAAGCTGGAACAGTGAGCTTTTTGAAATTAAACGGAAGAATGCACAAGTGAATTAGCTGTTTTTGGTCATTTGACACGTTGTGCTCTTTAGAATAAGTCCCAGTGTGTTTTGCATACAGCCAGGCTAGGTGTGTGGTTTCCTTACATCAACACAGGCTGTTATGATTAAATCTGCTGTTACTGCCACTCACCTTCTGGCCCTCCCAGTCAGCCGGTCCTTGCCCTTGGCTTTACTGCTGACCACTGGAACATTTTTACCCCGCTTGTCTTTGCCCCACAGCTGCTGACCTGGAGATGAAAACAAGCAAAGCCAAGAGAAACAGCAGAATAGTTCTCCATAATTGGCTGATTGGTAGCTTGTACTGAGCTTAAATGATTCAGGTACACTTAAATGATTCAGGTACACAGTATAAAGCATTGAAACTCACCCCGTGAATCAGCATTTGATTTGGGGTGACCTCTCTTTGCATTTCTTCCTCCTGGAAATCAAACAAGTTCAACAATTATTGGGTATCATTTGAAATAAGACATACTTGATTATGGTCTGACTATTCCTCAGTGTTTGAGATGAAGATAATTTACTACAGAGTAAATTCCTCACCTCTGGCTGTAGGCCCCCTTTCTCTCTCCCTAGGAGATTTATCTGAAAACCTAAAGAGAAACATTTAGTTTACAGTGAAATAATTCAAACCTAATACACAGCTGGGATGTTCCATTAACAGATGAACTACCAGATAACGAGGCCATGGTTTTGGTGTTAAAGTAAACAGACAAAATCTTACCTACCAGGGTTAATGAAGGGTCCAATGCATTTGGTTGGACATTTCTCAAATATCTGTGTTGTTCCACTAACCTAACAATTTACATTCCATTACTTTCATTCAACAGCCATTTTCATTTCCAAGTAATCATTACACGCTGAGCTCAGAGCTAGAATGAGACATTGTACAGAGATGACTGTGGTATCTTGAGGTCATGTAGCTACAGATTTTTAACGCTCTCAATTAATGAGAGAAGATTTGAAATGGACAAGATGGCTGCTTACACATTGTTGGATTACTTATTAATGGAGCAAAAAATATATTTATTTTAATAACGGGGCATTTTTTAAATTCAAACAAACCACCTGCAACTGGACACAAACATTTTAGAAGATTCATGTTTGGCCGAGTCGAGAATGAAGATAGTATCGCCACGTTAAGGTTGGTCGAAAATTCTCTGCTCTACGCCAAACAGTACCTTTCCTGTAACGGCTAATGGAGAATCACGTTACAAATCTGTAGCTAGAGGTCATGATCCTATACTCCTTATTCATTGATAACATCTAAACTGCTGAATCCAAAATATTTTTCCTGCTCTAGTTAGTCTCTGAGGCCTTTTTGAAACCATGCCACAAAAGGAAAGGCATCCCAGCACCAGCTAAAAAGTCTCCTATTATCTTGTTTCTTTAAAGTTTGATGCTTCTTTCATCTAAACAGAACATGTATTTATCCAGCCACTGTGCTGCTCACAGCACATCTGTTGTGTTTGAATTCCAACAAGGAACAGAAAGAGGGGTGTTCATATATTTTGCTCCTAAGCAGTAAGGACACCACTGTGTGAAAGGACAGCGGCTCCATACATAGTAAAATAATGGGTTCCAAATTCAAATCATGTAAGCTATATATAAGCAGATGTTTTCATTCCGTGGCGCTCAAGGCCTAAAACTGGCCTTTTATCCTTTCTCCATGGTTCCAAAACATTGCATGTCAGCTTGTTACAAACTTCTTCTAGTGAAAGTGCCCAATGTCTAGCATAGCAATCAAAGGGAGAGGGTGGTAAGAGTACTAGGGAGAGGGTAGTTAGATTATAGGATAAATACCCTTTCAAGATTTATCAAAGCCATTTTCTAAGAACAGCTCATAAACAGAGGTGATCCAATAAAGACGATACCTCAGAAGAGAACAAACACATTTTTGCCAGGTCATTCCTTCTCCTCCCTCTAATAGCGTTATTTGTCAGTCTCCATCCAACATCATTACATTTGCTGTGACTTGTTATTTATGTCTTGTGACTTGATTGGATTAAGTCTTGTGACAGTGTGAAATCAGTATCATGGGATAGGGCATGGTCCAAAATGTGGATGGCGTGAATACCTCCAACAATGGAAATCTTCCACCAGAGTAAATGAACATTCTGTAAGTACCTTAGAGCAGGGTTTACCAAACTCGGTCCCCAAGTGCACGTTTTGGTTTTTGCCATAGCACTAGAGAGCTGATTCAAATAATCAAAGCTTGATAATGAGTTGGTTATTTGAATCAGCTCTGTACTGCTAGGGCAAAAATCTAAAAAAAGTTTGTACCACTATCTTCTTTCCGCAGACACCATTCTGTGCTTCTTTAGAAAATTCAATGCAACCATTTCTACGTTTAGAAGTACAGAAGATAGAAAGACTGAGATACATCATTGTTCAATAGAGGAAGTAATAGAGAAGGTAATCTGCTTGATGAGTGAATGAGTTAACGTTTTAGTTTAGTTACAATGACAAGAGAATGGCCTATTTTGCATGGTAACAGATGAGATGTGTGGTAGTTAGCTGTAGTTGTTGTGAGAACAAGACCAGAAGACGAGCACATACAGAGTACTCATTTTTTAATTGTAACATTAATTTATAATCAAAATGGAAAATGAGCACTCAGACATGCATCAAGCAAACAGAACAGCCAAACTGAAATGATTGACAGAGGAAACTAAAGTGAAGAAGTGCAAAGCAGCCAGGGAGGAGAGTGGGCTTACATATTCTCTGTTTTGTCCATGTCCCATGCCCGCCTCCACTGGCCCTTGGCATTTTTGTGGCGCGCCAAGCGTTCACGGTCGATCTGCTCACGCTCCTTCTTCCAGCACAAGTACTCCTGCTGCTCCTCTTTAGACGTGGGGATGGTGAGGTCTGTGTCGCCTGCTGGGTCTAGCCTCTCAGACTCCTGCAAGGAGAACACAAGTACCAGTCATAGCTTAGTGCCAGTGGTGAAAACTGCAAAAGGCCTATCAGGGTCAGATATCCAATCTGTACTTCGGCTGTGAGAGGAAGCTTTCTTCAAACACTTTGTGTGAGACAGTGGCAATACAGGTCAAAATAACAGCCTTATATAATAATTGGCCTTGGGTTGGTGAGGCTTCTGGGCAGTCCAGAAGATCAGAGGAACAGCAGGGGTCTGAGGGAGAACTGAACAAGTGCACTTGGTTCATACATAAAAGAGGTCATATCAGTAGATTGGATGGGCTTTCATCACATCATTGTGACTAGTCACCCGGGGTCCTAGAGTGCTACACTGTCTGAAGGAGCTGTACTGTGAGCAAGTGACACAGAGAGGTAGAGACGAGAGACAGAAAGCAACCAAGCCGACTTGCGTTATAGTTGACTAACAGCTGCCATAGCGAGACTATTATCAAATATGATTACACAGTACCTGTCTTGACTGCATCAAACCAAGAGAAGCTTGTTAAACTAGCTAATGTCAGCTAGCTAGGTTAATTGAGGCTGCAGTGAATGCACTTTCTCATCCTAAAGTTACAAATAACAACAACTCCGTTCAGAATATTAAGTAGCAGCCTGCCTACCTGTTGGCTCTCGGAATTAAAATGTTGGAATTCAAAGCTATTTCCATTGATTAGATATCTCCTAACTTTTGCCACCACGGAGGCTCTATGACTTTAGCCTATTGTCACATTCGGATCTGTACAGGCCCTTCCAGACAAGTCAGTTAAAATTACACATACCCAAGACCACTGACAATCATATCAGATCTGACCCAGACTCGTGAAATTATTTCGAATTCTGGATCTGGACCCGTTCTGGTCTCAGGTCGGGTCTCGGGTATTCTGGTAAAGGTGGATCCGTGAAGACTTCTAGTGTGATGATACTAGTGGTAACGTAGCGTGATGATACTCGTGGTATCGTAGCGTGATGATACTAGTGGTATCGTAGCGTGATGATACTCGTGGTATCGTAGCGTGATGATACTAGTGGTTTCGTAGCGTGATGATACTCGTGGTAACGTAGCGTGATGATACTAGTGGTAACGTAGCGTGATGATACTCGTGGTAACGTAGCGTGATGATACTAGTGGTAACATAGCGTGATGATACTCGTGGTATCGTAGCGTGATGATACTAGTGGTAACGTAGCGTGATGATACTAGTGGTATCGTAGCGTGATGATACTAGTGGTATCGTAGCGTGATGATACTCGTGGTATCGTAGCGTGATGATACTCGTGGTATCGTAGCGTGATGATACTCGTGGTATCGTAGCGTGATGATACTAGTGGTAACGTAGCGTGATGATACTAGTGGTATCGTAGCGTGATGATACTAGTGGTATCGTAGAGTGATGATACTAGTGGTAACGTAGCGTTATGATACTAGTGGTAACGTAGCGTGATGATACTAGTGGTATCGTAGCGTGATGATACTCGTGGTATCGTAGCGTGATGATACTCGTGGTATCGTAGCGTGATGATACTCGTGGTATCGTAGCGTGATGATACTCGTGGTAACGTAGCGTGATGATACTCGTGGTAACGTAGCGTGATGATACTCGTGGTTTCGTAGCGTGATGATACTCGTGGTAACGTAGCGTGATGATACTAGTGGTAACGTAGCGTGATGATACTAGTGGTATCGTAGCGTGATGATACTAGTGGTAACATAGCGTGATGATACTCGTGGTATCGTAGCGTGATGATACTAGTGGTAACGTAGCGTGATGATACTAGTGGTATCGTAGCGTGATGATACTAGTGGTATCGTAGCGTGATGATACTCGTGGTATCGTAGCGTGATGATTCTCGTGGTATCGTAGCGTGATGATACTCGTGGTAACGTAGCGTGATGATACTCGTGGTATCGTAGCGTGATGATACTAGTGGTATCGTAGCGTGATGATACTCGTGGTAACGTAGCGTGATGATACTAGTGGTAATGTAGCGTGATGATACTCGTGGTAAAGTAGCGTGATGATACTAGTGGTAACGTAGCGTGATGATACTAGTGGTATCGTAGCGTGATGATACTAGTGGTAACTTAGCGTGATGATACTAGTGGTATCGTAGTGTGATGATACTCGTGGTATCGTAGCGTGATGATACTAGTGGTATCGTAGCGTGATGATACTAGTGGTATCGTAGCGTGATGATACTAGTGGTAACGTAGCGTGATGATACTAGTGGTAAGGTAGCGTGATGATACTCGTGGTATCGTAGCGTGATGATACTCGTGGTAACGTAGCGTGATGATACTCGTGGTAACGTAGCGTGATGATACTAGTGGTAACGTAGCGTGATGATACTAGTGGTATCGTAGCGTGATGATACTAGTGGTAACATAGCGTGATGATACTAGTGGTGTCGTAGCGTGATGATACTCGTGGTATCGTAGCGTGATGATACTCGTGGTATCGTAGCGTGATATACTCGTGGTAACGTAGCGTGATGATACTCGTGGTATCGTAGCGTGATGATACTAGTGGTATCGTTGCGTGATGATACTCGTGGTATCTTAGCGTGATGATACTCGTGGTATCGTAGCGTGATGATACTCGTGGTAACGTAGCGTGATGATACTCGTGGTATCGTAGCGTGATGATACTCGTGGTAACGTAGCGTGATGATACTAGTGGTAACGTAGCGTGATGATACTAGTGGTATCGTAGCGTGATGATACTCGTGGTAACATAGCGTGATGATACTAGTGGTATCGTAGCGTGATGATACTCGTGGTATCGTAGCGTGATGATACTAGTGGTATCGTAGTGTGATGATACTAGTGGTATCGTAGCGTGATGATACTAGTGGTAACGTAGCGTGATGATACTAGTGGTAACGTAGCGTGATGATACTAGTGGTAACGTAGCGTGATGATACTCGTGGTATCGTAGCGTGATGATACTCGTGGTAACGTAGCGTGATGATACTAGTGGTAAAGTAGCGTGATGATACTAGTGGTATCGTAGCGTGATGATACTAGTGGTAACATAGCGTGATGATACTAGTGGTATCGTAGCGTGATGATACTCGTGGTATCGTAGCGTGATGATACTAGTGGGTATCGTAGCGTGATGATACTCGTGGTATCGTAGCGTGATGATACTAGTGGTATCGTAGCGTGATGATACTCGTGGTATCGTAGCGTGATGATACTCGTGGTATCGTAGCGTGATGATACTCGTGGTATCGTAGCGTGATGATACTCGTGGTAACGTAGCGTGATGATACTCGTGGTTTCGTAGCGTGATGATACTCGTGGTAACGTAGCGTGATGATACTAGTGGTAACGTAGCGTGATGATACTAGTGGTATCGTAGCGTGATGATACTAGTGGTAACATAGCGTGATGATACTCGTGGTATCGTAGCGTGATGATACTAGTGGTAACGTAGCGTGATGATACTAGTGGTATCGTAGCGTGATGATACTAGTGGTATCGTAGCGTGATGATACTCGTGGTATCGTAGCGTGATGATTCTCGTGGTATCGTAGCGTGATGATAGTCGTGGTAACGTAGCGTGATGATACTCGTGGTATCGTAGCGTGATGATACTAGTGGTATCGTAGCGTGATGATACTAGTGGTAACGTAGCGTGATGATACTAGTGGTAACGTAGCGTGATGATACTCGTGGTATCGTAGCGTGATGATACTCATGGTAACGTAGCGTGATGATACTAGTGGTAACGTAGCGTGATGATACTAGTGGTATCGTAGCGTGATGATACTAGTGGTAACATAGCGTGATGATACTAGTGGTAACGTAGCGTGATGATACTCGTGGTATCGTAGCGTGATGATACTAGTGGTATCGTAGCGTGATGATACTAGTGGTAACGTAGCGTGATGATACTAGTGGTATCGCAGCGTGATGATACTCGTGGTATCGTAGCGTGATGATACTCGTGGTAACGTAGCGTGATGATACTCGTGGTATCGTAGCGTGATGATACTCGTGGTAACGTAGCGTGATGATACTAGTGGTAACGTAGCGTGATGATACTAGTGGTAACGTAGCGTGATGATACTAGTGGTATCGTAGCGTGATGATACTCGTGGTAACATAGCGTGATGATACTAGTGGTATCGTAGCGTGATGATACTCGTGGTATCGTAGCGTGATGATACTAGTGGTATCGTAGCGTGATGATACTAGTGGTATCGTAGCGTGATGATACTAGTGGTATCGTAGCGTGATGATACTAGTGGTATCGTAGCGTGATGATACTAGTGGTAACGTAGCGTGATGATACTAGTGGTAACGTAGCGTGATGATACTCGTGGTATCGTAGCGTGATGATACTAGTGGTATCGTAGCGTGATGATACTCGTGGTAACGTAGCGTGATGATACTAGTGGTAATGTAGCGTGATGATACTCGTGGTAAAGTAGCGTGATGATACTAGTGGTAACGTAGCGTGATGATACTAGTGGTATCGTAGCGTGATGATACTAGTGGTAACTTAGCGTGATGATACTAGTGGTATCGTAGCGTGATGATACTCGTGGTATCGTAGCGTGATGATACTAGTGGTATCGTAGCGTGATGATACTAGTGGTATCGTAGCGTGATGATACTAGTGGTAACGTAGCGTGATGATACTAGTGGTAAGGTAGCGTGATGATACTCGTGGTATCGTAGCGTGATGATACTCGTGGTAACGTAGCGTGATGATACTCGTGGTAACGTAGCGTGATGATACTAGTGGTAACGTAGCGTGATGATACTAGTGGTATCGTAGCGTGATGATACTAGTGGTAACGTAGCGTGATGATACTAGTGGTGTCGTAGCGTGATGATACTCGTGGTATCGTAGCGTGATGATACTCGTGGTATCGTAGCGTGATATACTCGTGGTAACGTAGCGTGATGATACTCGTGGTATCGTAGCGTGATGATACTAGTGGTATCGTTGCGTGATGATACTCGTGGTATCTTAGCGTGATGATACTCGTGGTATCGTAGCGTGATGATACTCGTGGTAACGTAGCGTGATGATACTCGTGGTATCGTAGCGTGATGATACTCGTGGTAACGTAGCGTGATGATACTAGTGGTAACGTAGCGTGATGAAACTAGTGGTATCGTAGCGTGATGATACTCGTGGTAACATAGCGTGATGATACTAGTGGTATCGTAGCGTGATGATACTCGTGGTATCGTAGCGTGATGATACTAGTGGTATCGTAGCGTGATGATACTAGTGGTATCGTAGCGTGATGATACTAGTGGTAACGTAGCGTGATGATACTAGTGGTAACGTAGCGTGATGATACTAGTGGTAACGTAGCGTGATGATACTCGTGGTATCGTAGCGTGATGATACTCGTGGTAACGTAGCGTGATGATACTAGTGGTAAAGTAGCGTGATGATACTAGTGGTATCGTAGCGTGATGATACTAGTGGTAACATAGCGTGATGATACTAGTGGTATCGTAGCGTGATGATACTCGTGGTATCGTAGCGTGATGATACTAGTGGGTATCGTAGCGTGATGATACTCGTGGTATCGTAGCGTGATGATACTAGTGGTATCGTAGCGTGATGATACTCGTGGTATCGTAGCGTGATGATACTCGTGGTATCGTAGCGTGATGATACTCGTGGTATCGTAGCGTGATGATACTCGTGGTAACGTAGCGTGATGATACTCGTGGTTTCGTAGCGTGATGATACTCGTGGTAACGTAGCGTGATGATACTAGTGGTAACGTAGCGTGATGATACTAGTGGTATCGTAGCGTGATGATACTAGTGGTAACATAGCGTGATGATACTCGTGGTATCGTAGCGTGATGATACTAGTGGTAACGTAGCGTGATGATACTAGTGGTATCGTAGCGTGATGATACTAGTGGTATCGTAGCGTGATGATACTCGTGGTATCGTAGCGTGATGATTGTCGTGGTATCGTAGCGTGATGATAGTCGTGGTAACGTAGCGTGATGATACTCGTGGTATCGTAGCGTGATGATACTAGTGGTATCGTAGCGTGATGATACTAGTGGTAACGTAGCGTGATGATACTAGTGGTAACGTAGCGTGATGATACTCGTGGTATCGTAGCGTGATGATACTCATGGTAACGTAGCGTGATGATACTAGTGGTAACGTAGCGTGATGATACTAGTGGTATCGTAGCGTGATGATACTAGTGGTAACATAGCGTGATGATACTAGTGGTAACGTAGCGTGATGATACTCGTGGTATCGTAGCGTGATGATACTAGTGGTATCGTAGCGTGATGATACTAGTGGTAACGTAGCGTGATGATACTAGTGGTATCGTAGCGTGATGATACTAGTGGTAACTTAGCGTGATGATACTAGTGGTATCGTAGCGTGATGATACTCGTGGTATCGTAGCGTGATGATACTAGTGGTATCGTAGCGTGATGATACTAGTGGTATCGTAGCGTGATGATACTAGTGGTAACGTAGCGTGATGATACTAGTGGTAAGGTAGCGTGATGATACTCGTGGTATCGTAGCGTGATGATACTCGTGGTAACGTAGCGTGATGATACTCGTGGTAACGTAGCGTGATGATACTAGTGGTAACGTAGCGTGATGATACTAGTGGTATCGTAGCGTGATGATACTAGTGGTAACGTAGCGTGATGATACTAGTGGTGTCGTAGCGTGATGATACTCGTGGTATCGTAGCGTGATGATACTCGTGGTATCGTAGCGTGATATACTCGTGGTAACGTAGCGTGATGATACTCGTGGTATCGTAGCGTGATGATACTAGTGGTATCGTTGCGTGATGATACTCGTGGTATCTTAGCGTGATGATACTCGTGGTATCGTAGCGTGATGATACTCGTGGTAACGTAGCGTGATGATACTCGTGGTATCGTAGCGTGATGATACTCGTGGTAACGTAGCGTGATGATACTAGTGGTAACGTAGCGTGATGAAACTAGTGGTATCGTAGCGTGATGATACTCGTGGTAACATAGCGTGATGATACTAGTGGTATCGTAGCGTGATGATACTCGTGGTATCGTAGCGTGATGATACTAGTGGTATCGTAGCGTGATGATACTAGTGGTATCGTAGCGTGATGATACTAGTGGTAACGTAGCGTGATGATACTAGTGGTAACGTAGCGTGATGATACTAGTGGTAACGTAGCGTGATGATACTCGTGGTATCGTAGCGTGATGATACTCGTGGTAACGTAGCGTGATGATACTAGTGGTAAAGTAGCGTGATGATACTAGTGGTATCGTAGCGTGATGATACTAGTGGTAACATAGCGTGATGATACTAGTGGTATCGTAGCGTGATGATACTCGTGGTATCGTAGCGTGATGATACTAGTGGGTATCGTAGCGTGATGATACTCGTGGTATCGTAGCGTGATGATACTAGTGGTATCGTAGCGTGATGATACTCGTGGTATCGTAGCGTGATGATACTCGTGGTATCGTAGCGTGATGATACTCGTGGTATCGTAGCGTGATGATACTCGTGGTAACGTAGCGTGATGATACTCGTGGTTTCGTAGCGTGATGATACTCGTGGTAACGTAGCGTGATGATACTAGTGGTAACGTAGCGTGATGATACTAGTGGTATCGTAGCGTGATGATACTAGTGGTAACATAGCGTGATGATACTCGTGGTATCGTAGCGTGATGATACTAGTGGTAACGTAGCGTGATGATACTAGTGGTATCGTAGCGTGATGATACTAGTGGTATCGTAGCGTGATGATACTCGTGGTATCGTAGCGTGATGATTGTCGTGGTATCGTAGCGTGATGATAGTCGTGGTAACGTAGCGTGATGATACTCGTGGTATCGTAGCGTGATGATACTAGTGGTATCGTAGCGTGATGATACTAGTGGTAACGTAGCGTGATGATACTAGTGGTAACGTAGCGTGATGATACTCGTGGTATCGTAGCGTGATGATACTCATGGTAACGTAGCGTGATGATACTAGTGGTAACGTAGCGTGATGATACTAGTGGTATCGTAGCGTGATGATACTAGTGGTAACATAGCGTGATGATACTAGTGGTAACGTAGCGTGATGATACTCGTGGTATCGTAGCGTGATGATACTAGTGGTATCGTAGCGTGATGATACTAGTGGTAACGTAGCGTGATGATACTAGTGGTATCGCAGCGTGATGATACTCGTGGTATCGTAGCGTGATGATACTCGTGGTAACGTAGCGTGATGATACTCGTGGTATCGTAGCGTGATGATACTCGTGGTAACGTAGCGTGATGATACTAGTGGTAACGTAGCGTGATGATACTAGTGGTAACGTAGCGTGATGATACTAGTGGTATCGTAGCGTGATGATACTCGTGGTAACATAGCGTGATGATACTAGTGGTATCGTAGCGTGATGATACTCGTGGTATCGTAGCGTGATGATACTAGTGGTATCGTAGCGTGATGATACTAGTGGTATCGTAGCGTGATGATACTAGTGGTATCGTAGCGTGATGATACTAGTGGTATCGTAGCGTGATGATACTAGTGGTAACGTAGCGTGATGATACTAGTGGTAACGTAGCGTGATGATACTAGTGGTAACGTAGCGTGATGATACTCGTGGTATCGTAGCGTGATGATACTCGTGGTAACGTAGCGTGATGATACTAGTGGTATCGTAGCGTGATGATACTCGTGGTATCGTAGCGTGATGATACTAGTGGTATCGTAGCGTGATGATACTCGTGGTATCGTAGTGTGATGATACTAGTGGTTTCGTAGCGTGTTGATACTCGTGGTATCGTAGCGTGATGATACTAGTGGTATCGTAGCGTGATGATACTAGTGGTAACGTAGCGTGATGATTCTCGTGGTATCGTAGCGTGATGATACTCGTGGTATCGTAGCGTGATGATACTCGTGGTATCGTAGCGTGATGATACTAGTGGTAACGTAGCGTGATGATACTCGTGGTATCGTAGCGTGATGATACTAGTGGTATCGTAGCGTGATGATACTAGTGGTAACGTAGCGTGATGATACTCGTGGTATCGTAGCGTGATGATACTAGTGGTATCGTAGCGTGATGATACTAGTGGTAACGTAGCGTGATGATACTAGTGGTAACGTAGCGTGATGATACTCGTGGTATCGTAGCGTGATGATACTCATGGTAACGTAGCGTGATGATACTAGTGGTAACGTAGCGTGATGATACTAGTGGTATCGTAGCGTGATGATACTAGTGGTAACATAGCGTGATGATACTAGTGGTAACGTAGCGTGATGATACTCGTGGTATCGTAGCGTGATGATACTAGTGGTATCGTAGCGTGATGATACTAGTGGTAACGTAGCGTGATGATACTAGTGGTATCGCAGCGTGATGATACTCGTGGTATCGTAGCGTGATGATACTCGTGGTAACGTAGCGTGATGATACTCGTGGTATCGTAGCGTGATGATACTCGTGGTAACGTAGCGTGATGATACTAGTGGTAACGTAGCGTGATGATACTAGTGGTAACGTAGCGTGATGATACTAGTGGTATCGTAGCGTGATGATACTCGTGGTAACATAGCGTGATGATACTAGTGGTATCGTAGCGTGATGATACTCGTGGTATCGTAGCGTGATGATACTAGTGGTATCGTAGCGTGATGATACTAGTGGTATCGTAGCGTGATGATACTAGTGGTATCGTAGCGTGATGATACTAGTGGTATCGTAGCGTGATGATACTAGTGGTAACGTAGCGTGATGATACTAGTGGTAACGTAGCGTGATGATACTAGTGGTAACGTAGCGTGATGATACTCGTGGTATCGTAGCGTGATGATACTCGTGGTAACGTAGCGTGATGATACTAGTGGTATCGTAGCGTGATGATACTCGTGGTATCGTAGCGTGATGATACTAGTGGTATCGTAGCGTGATGATACTCGTGGTATCGTAGTGTGATGATACTAGTGGTTTCGTAGCGTGTTGATACTCGTGGTATCGTAGCGTGATGATACTAGTGGTATCGTAGCGTGATGATACTAGTGGTAACGTAGCGTGATGATTCTCGTGGTATCGTAGCGTGATGATACTCGTGGTATCGTAGCGTGATGATACTCGTGGTATCGTAGCGTGATGATACTAGTGGTAACGTAGCGTGATGATACTCGTGGTATCGTAGCGTGATGATACTAGTGGTATCGTAGCGTGATGATACTAGTGGTAACGTAGCGTGGTGATACTAGTGGTATCGTAGCGTGATGATACTAGCGGTATCGTAGCGTGATGATACTAGCGGTATCGTAGCGTGATGATACTAGTGGTAACGTAGCGTGATGATACTAGTGGTTTCGTAGCGTGATGATACTAGTGGTAACGTAGCGTGATGATACTCGTGGTAACGTAGCGTGATGATACTAGTGGTATCGTAGCGTGATGATACTAGTGGTAACGTAGCGTGATGATATTAGTGGTATCGTAGCGTGATGATACTAGTGGTATCGTAGCGTGATGATACTAGTGGTATCGTAACGTGATGATACTAGTGGTATCGTAGCGTGATGATACTAGTGGTAACGTAGCGTGATGATACTAGTGGTATCGTAGCGTGATGATACTAGTGGTATCGTAGCGTGATGATACTAGTGGTATCGTAGCGTGATGATACTAGTGGTAACGTAGCGTGATGATACTAGTGGTATCATAGCGTGATGATACTAGTGGTATCGTAGCGTGATGATACTAGTGGTAACGTAGCGTGATGATACTAGTGGTAACGTAGCGTGATGATACTAGTGGTATCGTAGCGTGATGATACTAGTGGTAACGTAGCGTGATGATACTAGTGGTAACGTAGCGTGATGATACTAGTGGTATCGTAGCGTGATGATACTAGTGGTATCGTAGCGTGATGATACTAGTGGTATCGTAGCGTGATGATACTAGTGGTAAGGCTTCCATGGCTGGCCAAACTAAACTGCTACTAATATGAGCTCTAAGAAATGCCCTTCACAACATTCTCAGGTACACAGGGATGTTGACGGATGTGCTTGTCACATGGCCCCAAGATGCATCTCAAATATCAATAAACTCCTGTCTTTAGGGAGACTAGATGCTTGGCAACAGCAGGGAGAGGAAAAAGGCTGGAGCTTGTCATTCCTGAGAGTGTGTGCACTGTGCAGGTGAGGGGTGTGTCTCCTGAGAGTGTGTTGCTACAGACAAAATAACTTACACACTGCTCCAGAATCCAATGGCGGATAGCTTTACACCACTCCAGCCGACGCTTGGCATTGCGCATGGTGATCTTAGGCTTGTGTGTGGCTGCTCGACCATGGAAACCCATTTCATGAGGCACCTGATGAACAGTTATTGAGCTGACGTTGCTTCCAGGGGTAGTTTGGAACAAGATAATCAGTGTTGCAACCGAGGTCAGACGATTTTTACCCGCTGTGTGCTTCAGCACTCGGTGGTCCAGATCTGTGAGCTTGTGTGGCCTACCACTTAGCGGCTGTTGCTCCTAGACGTTTCCACTTCAAGATAACAGCACTTACAGTTGACCAGGCCAGCTCTAGCAGGGCAGAAATTTGACTACTGACTTGTTGGAAAGGTGGCAACCTATGACGGTGTAACGTTGAAAGTCACTGAGCTCTTCAGTACGGGCCATTCTACTGCCAATGTTTGTTTGTAGAGATTGCATGGCTGTGTGCTCATTTTATACACCTGTCAGCATCAGGTGTGGCTGAAATATCCAAATCCACTCATTTGAAGGGGTTTCCTCATACGTTTGGCCATGTAGTGTAGATACTACTCTACAAACCAGGAGAATCGATGTGTGGATCCATTCATGCTCTTTCTGTGAAGGGTTTTTACGACCGGACAGGAGCAGTCAGGAGACAAGAATAATGGAGACCGACAGACAGACGAAAGCCACTGATTGGGCACAGAGGGATAAACTAGGGACAGGCAGAAAGATGTTTTCCTCCACGGTGTGGACCAATCAGAGACAGGAAAACATGTGGCTCTCCTGCAGGCAGAATCGTGAACGTGGCATCCGTGATCATCTCTCGGTTTGCTTCTCCTCGCTCCTCTTTGTCTATTCTTCCCCAGTCCTGGAGGATGCAGGGGCCACAGGGGACGGCATGTCTCACATGTTCTAACAGGCCCCCGCTGGCTCCGCCATGCACACCACTAGTTAGCACTTTCAATTTCCTGCCTCTGCCGGTGCTCCCTCCCAGGGTTACAGGGGTTCAGGGAGGAGCAGCACACTGGCCAACAGAAATAACCTGGGTCATATTCATTAGGGCATTGTAGCAAAACATTTTTCAACAGAAAATGAAAACAAGACTGATTGGACTTAAGTTCAATAGGTTTTATATTTATTATTCTATTGGTGTCCATTGAATACCCTGGGCTCTGTCTTGTCTTGAACTCTATGACCATACTTATTCCGAAGCGGTGTTGGATACCTCCCAAATCAGAACTACTTCATATCTAGGCTATATCAGATCATAACTGCTAACATAGCTCTGATCATGTTCTTCTTATGCAACGCTGGCATCCAAAAACCAGCCACGATGGAAGAGGTTGCGTAACTCATAGCATTCTCCACAGCCGGGCTGAGAACACA
Organism: Salvelinus fontinalis; assembly: GCF_029448725.1. Lineage (NCBI taxonomy): Eukaryota > Metazoa > Chordata > Actinopteri > Salmoniformes > Salmonidae > Salvelinus > Salvelinus fontinalis. The sequence continues at coordinate 24,206,711 of NC_074679.1, read as the reverse complement.
CCAACGTAGTATAGCAGAGTGGGACATGAACAGCATCACTTGTCATGTGGCTCCTTCCTTGCGGGTAGGAGCGTTGGGACAGTAACCGAAAGGTTGCTGGGTCGAATCCCCCTGAGCCGACAAGGTAAATATTTGTCATTCTGCCCCTGGCAAGGCAGTTAACCCCCAAGAACAATTTCTCCCCGGGCACCAATGATGTCGATTAAGGCAGCCCCCCGCACCTCTCGGATTCAGAGGGGTTGGGTTAAATGCAGAAGACACATTTCAGCTGAATGCATTCAGTTGTACAACTGACTACATATCTCCCTTTCCTCTGAAGGCTCTGTTCCCTCCCTCCCTGCCTGCCTCCTGCTTCTGGATGTTTATCACACTCCTGATCTGTTACCCTACCTGCCCTGCTCCTACCCTATATTTGACTGGCAACACTAACAGACCAAGAGCACAGGTGGCACATGGGGAAAACTTACCAGAGGGAGTGGGGGGTGTAAGGGAGGGGGCGGTACTTTTGTTTTGGGAAAGATGCAGTCTTCTTCAACTCCGAAGACCGGGAGTGTTGGAGTCTGTTTCTATATTTCCTTGGTTATGCAAATATGTGTTTATTAGATGATATTGCTCATTAGGGAATATAATATTGAATTTCTATATACATATATGGTGTTTGCATTTATTTGGTTATGTGGCCTCTTATTATGGTCCTATAATTTGAATTAAAATATGGCAATTACGCCCTCTAGGCTCAATCAGTTGGAAGTACGGGGCTCAATCAGTTGAAAGTACGGGTGGGTTTGCCCAGATAGGTGCATATTGGGTATGTAAGTGCCTACTAGTTATGGAAAATGTTTGTGATACTGGGATGGCATACATTTTTTTAACCATATACGTTTTTACCCTGATCTTTCTTGTTTACCTGGAATATTGAAACCTTAGCCTTGCATTTATCATTTTGGATTCTACAAATAAAACGTGAAGTTTAATTCATCATGCCATCGATTTCATTTGGATTCTTGGGTTTTCTAAAATGAATTTTGGATGCGCGTCTCAAACGTGCAACTAGTTTTCCCACAGCTATTCGAAAGCCACCACATTTAAGTTAAAATGTCATGGATTTAGTGGAGTTCCACACTTTATAGATTTATCAAGTCACCTGGAGCAAATCAGCGCTGCCAACCAAAGAGACCGTGAGTACAGTACGGGTATAATTTTCAAGTTAAGCCACTTCTTTGTGATTGTTGGTTTGGAAATGTTTGACGTGTCTATTTTGGAAACATTGTCACAAGCTATTCAACTGTGAATGAGCCATCGGTGCGATGGGAAGCTGTTAAGCGCTATTGGAAATGCACTGTTGATATTGAAGTGTGGAACTGAAAATTGTGAATGGAAATGGCAGTCACCCATTCTGAAGCTCTGGTGGAAAAAAAGTTGTAAAGGTGGATGGAAAGAAACAAAGAAAAATAATATAATTCCAGTATTGATGGATGGTGGCGAAAATGATGACGTCGTCGACATTGTTCCACATGACAGTGCATCTGCTGTATCAAAAAAGTTGCATGCATCCAGCACAAGGTCAAGTGATCCGGTGCTAGAATTAAAGCACAGTCTGAGAATGCTGCTTTGAAAGCTAAATATGCAGTTTTGGAAAATAATGTCATTGATATGGAAGAAACACAAATAAAGGCAAATAGTTAATTTGTGGAAATCGAAGTTGAGCTGGCTGCATCAGCTGCCAAAATGCAAGTCTAAGAGGAATGTGAAAAATCCTCTTGCACAGGCAAGGAAAAGTTCAATTGATGACAAAAGAAACTAGGCCGATGCTGAACACAAAGCCTGATGCATCCCTTCAACATCACAATCAATGGGTGACAAAAGAAACTGGAATAAACTTGACCACTGCATCTGAGGCATTAATGCAAATTATGACACAAAACCCTGCACCAACACCTACTGAGGAGGGTCATGAATCGGAAGCTACACACTTACAGCTTAGTCTCCCAGATCTGGAATAGATAGATTCGCTACTTTGTTCCACGCACAGCGGGCTTACCTGTTCCCCCTGGTCGAGATGACCTAAGGCAAAGCATGCAACGAAGAGGATGAAGGAAAGCGAGGCTGAAAAGACGGGCTACATGGCCTACTCTTCCTAGTATACTGATGGCTAATGTCCAAATGCTGGACATTTTTTACTTTGAACTTAGCAAGGCTTCAATCACAGCAGGATACCAGGGAATGCTGTGTCTTTGTTTTTACTGAGACGTGGCTTACACTCGTCTGCCAGACAGCTTCTCCATTTTCCGAATGGATCGAACAGTGGCTTCTGGTAAGAGTCGGGGGGTTGGGGGATGTTTCCTCAAACAATTCCTGGTGTACCAAAGTTGAAAACATTGCAAGCTCCTGTTCACCTGACCTGGAGTTTCTGACGATAAAATGCCGACCCCACTATATGCAGAGAGAATTCACGTGTTATTATCACAGCTGTGTACATACCGCCACAAGCATACACCAAGGGTGGCACTCAGTGAACTGTACAAGAATATTAGAAGAATCGTCTCAAGCAGAAGCAGTCTTTATTGTCAAGGGTGACTTTAACCAAGCCCATCTAAAACATGTATCCTGCCCCACAAGAGGATCCGGCGTGCTTGACCATGTATACACAAACATCTGTGACACGTACAAATCCATCCCCCGGCCCCACTTCAGACAATCAGATCACGGTCCTATGTAGCAACATTTTAAATTGTGTTTTGTATAGTGTAAAAAGTAGAGACTCAGGGCTAGAAAATGTTATATTATACACTACAGTTGAGGAACAATGGGAAAGTAATTCTGCTTTTAAAGTTGATAAACTTGTAACCCCATGTTTGAGAAAATGGCCTGTGAATATTTTGGTACACCTACTGGTGAGCTCTTCTTTCTCTACAGCCATTCAGCATCGTTGACACCCTCTTAAGCCTTAGCCCCATCCATCTCTTTAAGGATTAACAGTGTAGTAAACAACCAAAGATTTCAAGACTAAAAGTGATGAAAGTAGTAGTAAAAATGCACTTTATCTAGTCCTTGGCCTATATCCACTGCTTAATTTGTAAATCGGTAGGTGCCGGAACAAAAACGTGAGCGTGAGAGGAAGGTGACCTGGAGAGCTCTGAGATACCAGAACATCACCTTTATAGTGAAGCATTGTATGCATATCATCGCATTTGTATAGTGGTCTAGACTATAGCAGTAGAGCAGAGGGGCTTGCAGAATTTCTTTTGTAGCCTAGGGTGCAGGACAAATTGAGCCTTTTTATAAACGCATTTCATGCAATTCTATGTAATTTTACATGACTGGAGACTTTAATAGAATCTCTTTTAATACCGCACAAATGATTGAAATGTCAGTCTACTTTGACACTGACAAACTGAGAATAAAAAAAATAAAAAATTGTCTTCAATCCATCAATAGCCTAGGTGTGTGTGTGTGTGGAGGAGACACCCATATTATACAATATGAGGAGGAAATTATAGTCTTAAGCTTAGTCCTAAACTTTCCAGTTTCAATGACTCACCCAATGATGCGCAGCTCACTCACCTGCGATGGCCGATGCGCTCGTGGCAAAAGCCTCTCGCTCTCGTTTCAGTTTGTAAAAACAATGCTGTTCGCTCAATAGGCCTACTTGTAAGTTGATAAATAGTTGCCTACAGACAGATGTGTATTTTTGTTTCAGCAGGGGCCATTTGCTTTCCAACCTGTACTATCCCACGATTGTATTTGAAATATTGCGAAAGGCCTGTTTTGGCTGCATGCTGTTCACTGACATTTACCACTCGTTCCCAAATGTAGGCACTGCTAGGCCATTTAAAAAAAAGCTATTGATCCCATGTGTCTAAATTATAGGCCTACTCCTGGTGTAGTATTCTGAATTATGTTATTTCTGAACAGACAGCAGTAATTCTATAACTTTGGAAAATGTATTTACATTTATCAGGGGTGCTACAGCACCACCAGCACCATTCCCATGACTATGATGATGGTAGTTGCAGGCTCAAGTCTATCAGAGCAGAGCGAGGGAAAGAGCTCATAGAAAGTGAATCTCGTTCTGGTTCTGAGACATACAGGCATGCTTTTCTCTCACACCACAGTAACTGCTATGAGTTGGTCTCCAGGCTACAATGTTGCTCAAATCATATACCCGGACTTACCCAACCCGAATCAATTCTTAGAATATCAGGCGCGGGCTGAAAATATATGTTTTCACATTAGGCAACGTTTTTTAGGGGGCAGGATAATTACAGAGGTAGAAACTCAAATGAACACTAGTTGCTTTTATTTGAATATTTACATTGCAAACAGTGAACATTTATGTTTCATACCACGTGAGGTACCGGATTCTCGCAAATAGGTTCCGGAACGAAACAGTCCAAAACTGAGAACTGCCTATATCCTAAAAAAACAAGCTCCGACTGGGGAAAAATAGATTTGAACGGTCATCCAACTCAGAATTCCAACTCGAGAAATCACGCTTCTTTCTAGAGCTCCGACTTTTCCGACCTGAAGATCACTGACGTCATGCTTTGAGCTCGTATTTTTTCAGAGTTCCCAGTTGTTTTCAACGCAGCAATACTACCATGGAGGAAGCTAAAACTAACAACTAGGTTCAATGTTAGCTAGTGTAACAGTATAACTTTAAACCATCCCCTCGCCCCGACACGGGCGCGAACCAGGGACCCTCTGCACACATCAACAACAGTCACCCACGAAGCGTCGTTACCCATCGCTCCACAAAGGCCGCGGCCCTCGCAGAGCAAGGGGAAACCCTACTTCAGGTCTCAGAGCAAGTGACGTAACTGATTGAAATGCTATTAGCGCGTACCCGCTAACTAGCTAGCCATTTCACATCCGTTACACTAGCTAGCTAACATTAGGCTATATCTAGCAATACAAATGGGTTTCTGAGATACTAATAGTATTACTACACAGATAATGTTAGCTAGCGAGCCAGCCAGCTAATGTTAGCGAGCTAGCTAACAGTATCCTTTAACTTGCAATGAAAACAACTTTCTTACAAATTAGAAACGTATAATATCTGAAAATGTAGTGAGACTCTTACCCGTATGCATGGATGAACGCTTCTCTCCCTCTGTCATGGATGCCATGGTTGCCCTTAGTTTGAAGATGTAATCCGGAGTGAGGTATTTTACACAACAGCCTTCGTTGTGTTCTCTTTTTGGACTCTCTCCGCATTTTGGCAATCTCGCTGCTTCCACCGGGCATTCCACTGACTTCAAAACTGTCAACTTCTTCCGTGACAACGACACCGTTTCTTAGCCACCATTGTCATCAAAAGACTCTACAATGTCTGGTTCAATTAAAATGTTTTTATCTAAATCAGGGATTTCCTTATTCCTCTAATTCATTTTCAGAGTCAGTGTCAGCATGGCACGATCATCATCCAACTTTTTCCCACTGAGCTTTGTTGATAGCGCTACTAACTTCAGGGCAGCAATGTTGAGAGCAGTAGCAAAACTTTCAGTTATTCATGGCATCTTAAAAAGAATATTTAAAAAAGCTGCAGTAGAAAGGATTATCCACACAAACTGAGCATCTCATGTTATAGACAGAGGCACGCTAAATGGCAGACCAATCCGAATTCATCTCTCGGCATGTCCAGCCCACCCATTAACGCAGCCAATCATGGCTAGTGGCTAAACCAACTAGGCTCAAAATGTAACAATTGTATTCGTATTTACAGATGGCATACACGTTTGTTATTAAGGCACATGAAAGTTCACATGTTCCAGAAGGCATTTCTGCAACAAAAAAAAACATTTTAAAAGGGGAAAAAAAGTTAAAAAGCTACTCCTGTGAAATAGTGAGGTGCGACATATGCCGAGCTTATTGAAACGGGTCAAATACAGTGCATTCAGAAAGTAGTCAGACCCTTTCCCCTTTTCTTTTTACATTACAGCTTAATTCTAAAAATGCATTAAATGAATTGTTTTCCTCATCAATCTACACACAATACCCCATAATGATAAAGTGAAAACCAAACTTGTTTTTGCGTGGATTCCTCATCTCGGTTAACTTTTAACAGCTAGGACTGCTATTTCTTGACCCGGAATCCCGCTTAACAGACAGGTTGAAGCCTGCTTGACAGAGATGCTAAGCTGTTAGCCATCAAGCTAATTAATTTGGTACCAGATGAGTTTTGCAATGGAGCCCTCTTTGTCTGGAGAAATAAATGAACAGTTCCAGTGCTGTATCTACCACGCTTTGTTTCGAGACAAACCGGATCACTCAGAGTTCCAATGCAATTGTTAACTTGCCAGGGATTATAGGCTTGAGGTGGCTTTCTTGATCACGCAGGTCGCCAGCCTACGTAAGAAACTGGGGAAAACACAGAGTGGAATGTTTACATTTTAAACGGCGGTGGCTGGACGGCGTTCACGCTTGTTGGATGCATCTCCTCCTTATTATCCGACTAGCCGGTGTTGCCCGGAGCTCCCCATCTGATAGCGGAGTCAAAGGAGCACAGCAAGAGGAGCAAGGCAATCAATGATGGTCGCGTGTCACGAGCCGTGGAAGCCAAAGACAGCGGCCTCCCACAAAGCAATCTACACTCCCAACGAGAGGCCCGGGGCGGATACAAACAACGAATAGTTTAGACGTCCTGGAGCCTGATCTTCCTGCACCTTCGTCGCTGGGGGTGCCGGTGTATGCGGCCGCAGTGCATACTACTACGATTTCGAAGTCGACGTCGGCAACCTTCCATCCCTACTCTGGATCAAGTAGGGCTTCTCCATCTGTTGGAGGCCTGCACCAGGCGCCGGGAGCAACGGGCTCAAGTTATCCTGCTTCTTGCCTATCCATAAAGGGTTCTCCAAATCCTGTGAAGCGTGGGAGTGGGTGGATTTCCTCGTCATTCTCGCCAGATATGATTTTGGGTAGTTCCCTGGTAAGAAATGTGACAATTCCTGGTGCAAAAACAACGTCCTACCCCGGAGCTCGAGTAAAATACATTACTAAGCTGCTCCCGAATGTACTACGTCAGGACATTGAAATCGATTCTATCGTAGTCCATGTGGGTTTAAATTACATTATGAAGGGCAGCTCTGAACAGTTGAGACTGGATTTTAAAGAGTCTGCTAGACACTAACAAAATAACCCTCATATCTGGCCCTGTGCCCCCTCTGAATCGTGGCATTGAACGCTTTAGCAGGATTCTCTCTCTTCACAAATGGCTACGTGATTATTGCAGCTCAATGGGTGTAACTTTTGTTGACAATTTTGATAACTTTTGGAAACAAAACACATTTTTTATAAGGAGGATGGGATCCATCTAAATAATTTGGGTTCCTGGACCCTTTCACAGCATCATAAGGCTGTGTTGAGACAATGACTTATCAATGACCCAAGCCCAGCTCAGCCAATCCCTACCATTGTGACGCAGAGTTGTCATAATGCTTCAGCAAATGTACATTACCAGGGGCGTTGGTAGACACAATGTAAGTAACCTAATTAATGTCTCTCTTAACTGTCCTGAATGCCTCTGCTGATCCTACAGCTATTGTGTGCAGTAATCATGTGCCTATGATTTATACTGCTGGCACTGAGCCGGTGTGCCCTAGGAGGAAGTTCACTGTTTGCAGTTCACCCTGCACTAACATAAATAACAGGAGCTTATCTACTTCTGCTAAGCTTCCCAGTAAAGCAATAAAAATAAGTAAGCATCCCAGAAGAAAAGTGATCAAAATAGCCCAAGTTAACATGTGTAGCTTAAGAAACAAGGTTCACGAAATCAATAATTTGCTAGTAAAAGATGACATTCTGAAACTCACTTAGATAATACCTTTGATGATACAGTGGTAGCAATACAAGGTTATAACATTTACAAAAAATATATAAATGCCAATGGTGGAGGTGTTGCTGTTTATATTCAGAACCAAATTCCTGTAAAGATTAGAGAGGATCTCATGTTAAATACTGCCCCTCCTAAAGCCCATTCTGGTGGGAAGCTGCTATAGACCACCAAGTGTTAACACTCAGTATCTGGATAACATGTGTGAAATGCTTGATAATGTATGTGAAATCAACAGAGGTATATTTTCTGGATGATTTTAAATATTGACTGGCTTTTATCAAGCTGCCCACTCAAGAAAAATATTCAAACTGTATCCAGTGCCTGCAACCTGGTTCAGGTTATCAGTCAACCTACCAGGGAAGTTACAAACAGCACAGGGATGAAATCATCAACATGTATTGATCACATCTTTAAGTAACCTGCAGAAATTTGCTTGAAAGCAGATGCCAGATCCATCGGATGTAGTGAGCACAATATTGTAGCCATATCTAGGAAAACCAGATTTCCAAAGGCTGGGCCTAATATAGTGTATATGAGGGAATACAATAAGTTTTATAGTGATTCCTATGTTATTGATGTAAAGAATATTTGCCTGCAACAAAAGCTGACACTACACAGCCAAGTATATATTGTAATTTTGAATTCTTTAAAGTGAGAGTGGAAGAGGTGAAAAAATGAATGTCTACTGTTGTGATGTTAGTACCATTAATGCAATGACGATTATTTTATCAAATAATTTCATACCACGTTCAATTATTACGCGATTAAATAGAGGTCTACCAATGGTAGTTTGATAGGGAAATGTTCTTCTTTTCTCATCTTCGGTCGAGTTTACTAGACTATTTTACATATACAGCTGCAGACTGTGAATGTGTAGTCTTTATCTTCTTCACTCATCGAGAGTTCCTAACCACTTGTAACGTATTCAGCTCGTGCTGCACGTAACTGGTCTGGTAAAGTCTAACCATTTGCAACATCCGGCTTACACCGTATTCTGCTTGGTCTAATGTGAAAGGGGTTTTATGCACTCTGGCAAAAGGGGGCGTTCCATGACGCCAACATAATGTCTGTGCTCACGTGGGTGTGGTCCCTGACTGCGTAAAACATTTATATGAAAAACAATTCTCATTTAGAAGGCTAACATCACATTTCATCTTATCACAAATAGTTTCATATTTAATCATATAAGTTAAACAACATAGATGTAAACCTGACAACTTGGAAATGTACACTTTCAGAGATAGTTATGTTGTTCTACCGTCTTTAATGACATCACAAAATCTAAATGAATTCGACAGAGTTGTTATTTAAATACCCACGGACCATTCCAAATGTTTGGATTACAGAAATACTGTTTCATTATCCAATATTGGATGTTACAGTACTACAAAATAATTATCTCTGTTATAAAAGGGATATTTTTACTTCCATTTCTGCAGAGTGGGAGAGAAAGTTCCTGCAAGGTATTTATGACCATCGTAAAATGGTCAACTTCCACCCCCTCCTCTCTGGTGGGAGAGAGAGGGGCTCTCTCTGATCCTCACACAGGAGGGAAGGTCATGACACTATCAACCAACGGCGTCTGACAACTTGGATGGAAAATTATTGAGGATAATAGCGGACGATATTGCCACTCCTATTTGCCATATTTTCAATTTAAGCCTACTAGAAAGTGTGAAGCTCCAGGCTTGGAGGGAAGCAAAAGTCATTCCACTACCTAAGAATAGTAACGCCCCTTTTACTGGCTCAAAGAGCTGACCAATCAGCCTGTTACCAACCCTTAAAGTTTTGGAAAAAAATGTTTGATCAGATACAATGCTATTTTACAGTAAACAAATTGACAACAGACTTTCAGCACGCTGATCGGGAAGGACATTCAACAAGCACAGGTCACTTACACAAATGACTGATGATTGGTTAGGAGAAATTGATGATAAAAATATTGTGGGGGCTGTTATGCTTCGGTGCGGCTTTTGACAATCATAGTCTGCTGCTGGAAAAACGTTTGTGTTGACTACACCCCTTGCTATATTGTGGATAAAGAGTTACCTGTCTAACAGAACACAGAGGGTGTTCTTCAATGGAAGCCTCTCCAACATAATCCTGGTAGAATCAGGAATTCCCCAGGGCAGCTGTCTAGGCCCATTACTTATTTCAATCTTTACTAATGACATGCCACAGGCTTTGAGTAAAGCCAGTGTGTCTATGTATGCGGATGACTCAACACTGTACATGTCAGCTACTACAGTGACTGAAATGACTGCAACACTTAACTTCTTATGGGCAGGTGGGACGGTAGCGTCCCACCTGGCCAACATCCGGTGAAATTGCAGAGCACGAAATTCAAACTATAGAATTATAAATATTTAACTTTCATAAATTCACAGGTGTAATCCATCAAAATAAAGCTTAACTTCTTGTTAATCCAGCCGCTGTGTCAGATTTCAAAAAGGCTTTACGCTGAAAGCACACCATGCGATTATCTGAGGACAGCACATACAAAAGCATGAAAAACATATTTCAACCAGGCAGGTGCGCCACGAAAGTCAGAAATAGCGATAAAATAAATGCCTTACCTTTGATGATCTTCTTCTGTTGGCACTCCAAAAGGTCCCAGATACATCACAAATGGTCCTTTTGTTCGATAATGTCCTTCTTTATATCCATAAAAACTCATTTTAGCTGGCACGCTTCAGTCAATAATCCATCCAGTTTTCCTCCCTCAAAATGCATACAAAATGAATCCCAAACATTACTAATAAACATTTCCAAACAAGTCAAACAAACCTTAGGTACCCTAATACGTAAATAAACTATACAATTTAAGATTGTATTTTTTTTTAAATGCCTTCCTCACCATCTTGAATAAGCATGCCCCATTCAAGAAATTTAGAACCAGGAACAGATATAGCCCTTGGTTCTCTCCTGACCTGACTGCCCATAACCAACAGAAAAACATCCTATGGCGTTCTGCATTAGCATCGAACAGCCCCCGTGATATGCAACTTTTCAGGGAAGCTAGAAACCAATATACACAGGCAGTTAGAAAAGCCAAGGCTAACTTTTTCAAACAGAAATTTGCTTCCTGCAACACAATATCAAAAAAGTTCTGGGACACTGTAAAGTCCATGGAGAATAAGAACACCTCCTCCCAGCTTCCAACTGCACTGAAGATAGGAAACACTGTCACCACCGACAAATCCACTATAATTGAGAATTTCAATAAGCATTTTTCTACGGCTGGCCATGCTTTCCACCTGGCTACCCCTACCCTGGTCAACAGCACTGCCCTCCCCTCTGCTACTCGCCCAAGCCTTCCCCATTTCTCTTTCTCCCAAATACAGTCAGCTGATGTTCTGAAAGAGCTGCCAAATCTGGACCCTTACAAATCAGCCGGGCTAGATAATCTGGACCCTTTCTTTCTAAAACTATCTGCTGAAATTGTTGCCACCCCTATTACTAGCCTTTTCAACCTCTCTTTCGTGTCGTCTGAGATTCCCAAAGATTGGAAAGCAGCTGCGGTTATCCCCCTCTTCAAAGGGGGGGACACTCTTGACCCTAACAGCTACAGACCTATATCTATCCTACCCTGCCTTTCTAAGGTCTTCGAAAGCCAAGTCAATAAACAGATTACCGACCATTTCGAATCCCACCATACCTTCTCCACTATGCAATCTGGTTTCAGAGCTGGTCATGGGTGCACCTCAGCCACGCTCAAGGTCATAAACGATATCATAACCGCCATCGATAAGAGACATTACTGTGCAGTCGTATTCATTGACCTGGCCAAGGCTTTTGACTCTGTCAATCACCACATCCTCATCGGCAGACTCGACAGCCTTGGTTTCTCTAATGATTGCCTCGCTTGGTTCACCAACTACTTCTCTGATCGAGTTCAGTGTGTCAAATCGGAGGGTCTGTTGTCCGGGCCTCTGGCAGTCTCTATGGGGGTGCCACAGGGTTCAATTCTTGGACCGACTCTCTTCTCTGTATACATCAATGATGTCGCTCTTGCTGCTGGTGATTCTCTGATCCATCTCTACGCAGACGACACTATTCTGTATACTTCTGGCCCTTCTTTTGACACTGTGTTAACAACCCTCCAGGCGAGCTTCAATGCCATACAACTCTCCTTCCGTGGCCTCCATTTGCTCTTAAATACAAGTAAAACTAAATCCATGCTCTTCAACCGATCGCTGCCTGCACCTGCCCGCCTGTCCAACATCACTACTCTGGACGGCTCTGACTTAGAATATGTGGACAACTACAAATACCTAGGTGTCTGGTTAGACTGTAAACTCTCCTTCCAGACTCACATCAAACATCTCCAATCCAAAGTTAAATCTAGAATTGGCTTCCTATTCCGCAACAAAGCATCCTTCACTCATGCTGCCAAACATACCCTTGTAAAACTGACCATCCTACCAATCCTCGACTTCGGTGATGTCATTTACAAAATAGCCTCCAAAACCCTACTCAATAAATTGGATGCAGTCTATCACAGTGCCATCCGTTTTGTCACCAAAGCCCCATATACTACCCACCACTGCGACCTGTACACTCTCGTTGGCTGGCCCTCGCTTCATACTCGTCGTCAAACCCACTGGCTCCAGGTCATCTACAAGACCCTGCTAGGTAAAGTCCCCCCTTATCTCAGCTCGCTGGTCACCATAGCAGCACCTACCTGTAGCACGCGCTCCAGCAGGTATATCTCTCTGGTCACCCCCAAAACCAATTCTTCCTTTGGCCGCCTCTCCTTCCAGTTCTCTGCTGCCAATGACTGGAACGAACTACAAAAATCTCTGAAACTGGAAACACTTATCTCCCTCACTAGCTTTAAGCACCAGCTGTCAGAGCAGCTCATAGATTACTGCACCTGTACATAGCCCATCTATAATTTAGCCCAAACAACTACCTCTTTACCTACTGTATTTATTTATTTATTTATTTTGCTCCTTTGCACCCCATTATTTCTATCTCTACTATCTCTACTTTTTTTCTTTTTTTATACTTGCTATATTGTATTTACTTCGCCAGCATGGCCTTTTTATATTTTTATTTATTTATATATATATTTTGTTTGCCTTCACCTCCCTTATCTCACCTCACTTGCTCATATTGTATATAGACTTATTGTTCACTGTATTATTGACTGTATGTTTGTCTTACTCCATGTGTAACTATGTGTTGTTGTATGTGTCGAACTGCTTTGCTTTATCTTGGCCAGGTCGCAATTGTAAATGAGAACGTGTTCTCAATTTGCCTACCTGGTTAAATAAAGGTGAAATAAAATAAAATAAATAAAGATGGAGAATCGTCATTGTCTTTACCGAAGAAAAAAAACAAAGAATGCGCTGTCTTCCAAGCGCATGGAAACACTACAGCCAAGATGGGAGCCACCTAGAAAAACTCAAATTTCTGGCTAATTTTTCCAAAAACCAGCATGAAACTTTTTCTAAAGACTGTTTACATCTAGTGGAAGCCCTAGGAACTGCAATCTGGGAGGATTTCGCCTTGTAATAAAAGTGACATCATTGAAAACAGTGGTAGGCCGAATTTTGTTTTGGGGGGGGGTGGTTTGTCCTTGGGGTTTCCCCTGCCATATCAGTTCTGTTATACTCACATACATATTGTTAACAGTTTTAGAAACTTTAGAGATTTTTCTATCCAAATCTACCAAGTATATGCATATCCTCGCTTCTGAGCCTGAGTAACAGGCAGTTTACTTTGGGCACGCTTTTCATCCGGACGTGAAAATACTGCCCCCTACCCAAGAGAGGTTAACAAAGAGTTGCAGTTAGTTTCAGAGTGGATGGCAAGGAATAAATTAGTCCTAAATATTTCTAAAATTAAAAGCATTGTATTTGGGACAAATCATTCACTAACTAAATCATGTGGAAATTGAGCAAAGTGAGGTGACTAAACTGCTGGATTGTAAACTATCATGGTCAAAACATAATACAACAGTAGCTAAGATGGTGAGAAGTTTGTCCATAATAAAGCGCTTCTCTGCCTTCATAACAGCAATATCAACAAGGCAGGTCCTACAGGATCTGTTCAGTCATGGTCAGGTGCCACAAAAAGGGACTTAGGAAAATTGCTTTTGTCTCAGAACAGGGCAGCAGGGCTGGCCCTTGGATGTATACAGAGAGCTAATATTAATAATATGCAAATCAATCTCTCCTGGCTCAAAGTGGAGGAGAGATTGACTTCATCACTACTTGAATTTGTGAGAGGTATTGACATGTCTATTTGAACTACTGGCGCACAGCTCGGACACCCATACATACCCCACAAGACATGCCACAAGAGGTCTCTTCACAGTCCCCAAGTCCAGAACAGACTATGGAAGGCGCACAGTACTACATAGAGCCATGATTACATGGAACTCTATACCACATCAAGTAACTGATGCAAGTACTAAAATTTGATTTAAAAAAATAATAAAATACCCCTTATGGAACAGCGGGGACTGTGAAGCCACACAGACATACACATCCACACACGATAACATATGCACTATACACACATGGATTTTTGTACTGTAGATTTGAGGTATTGGTGGAGTAGGGGCCTGAAGACACACAGTGTGTTATGAAATCTGCAAATGTATTATAATGTATTTAAAAGTGAATAAACTGCCTTAATTTTGCTGGACCCCAGGAAGAGTAGTTGGGGATCCATAATAAATACAAAACAGTTTTTTAGACATGTTTGAAAATGCATTAAAATAAAAAACAGATACTTTATGTAAATACATTTAAACTCAGTTTTTCACAATTCCTGACATTTATACGTAATAAAAATTCTGTCTTAGGTCAGTTAGTATCACCACTTTATTTAAAGAATTTGAAATGTCAGAATAATAGTAGAGAGAATGATTTATTTCAGCTTTTATTTCTTTCATCACATTTCCAGTGGGTCAGAAGTTTACATACACTCAATTAGTATTTGGTAGCATTGCCTTTAAATTGTTTAACTTGGGTCAAACTTTTCGTGTAGCCTTCCACAAGCTTCCCACAATAAGTTGGGTGAATTTTGGCCCATTCCTTCTGACAGAGCTGGTGTAACAGTCAGGTTTGTAGGCCTCCTTTCTCACACATGCTTTCTCAGTTCTGACCACAAATTGTCTATAGGATTGAGGGCTTTCTGATGGCCACTCCAATACCTTGACTTTGTTGTCCTTAAGCCATTTTGCCACAACTTTGGAAGTATGCTTGGGGTGATTGTCCATTTGGAAGACCCATTTGCGATCAAGCTTTAACTTCCTGACTGATGTCTTGAGATGTTGCTTCAATATATCCACATAATTTTGCTTGCTCATGATGCAATCTATTTTGTGAAGTGCACCAGTCCCTCCTGTAGAAAAGCACTACCACAACATGATGCTGCCACCCCCGTGCTTCACGTTTGGGATGATGTTCTTCGGCTTGCAAGCCTCCCCCTTTTTCCTCCAACATAACGACGGTCATTAGCTACATCACAAATTGTCCTTTTGTTCGATAATGTCCTTCTTTATAACCCCAAAAACTAATTTTAGCTGGAGCGCTTTATTCAATAATCCACCGGTTTCCCTCCTTCAAAATGCATACAAAATGAATCCCAAACGTTACCAATAAACTTCTCCAAACAAGTTAAACAACGTTTATAATCAAACCTCAGGTACCCTAATACTTAAATAAACTATAAAATTTAACACGGAGAATCGTTATTGTCTTTACCGGAGATAAACAACAAAGAACGCGCTCTCATCCATGCGCATGAAAACACTACAGCCAAAATGGAAGTCACTTAGAAAAACTATACATTCTAGCTCATTTTTCCAAAAACAAGCCTGAAACTCTTTCTAAGGACTGTTGACATCTAGTGGAAGCCCTCGGAACTGCAATCTGGGAGGATTTCGCCTCATAATAAACATGACAGCCATTGGAAACAGTGGTAGGCTGAAATTATTATTTTTTTGGATGGTTTGTCCTCGGGGTTTCACCTGCCATATCAGTTCTGTTATACTCACAGCCATTATTTTAACAGTTTTAGAAACTTTAGAGTGTTTTCTTTTGTTCACCTCACCTAGAATTCCTCACAATCAAATGCCGACCGTATTATCTCCCAAGAGAACTCTCCTCCGTTATTGTCACAGCCGTGTATATCCCTCCGCACGCTGATACCAAGACGGCCATCAAGGAACTTCACTGAACTTTATGCAAACTGGAAACCATATATCCTGAGGCTGCATTTAATGTAGCTGGGGATTTTAACAAAGCTAATTTGAGAACAAGGCTACCTAAATTCTATCAGCATATCGATTGCAGTACACGAGCGAGTAACATGCTTGACCATTGCTACTCTAACTTCCACGATGCATACAAGGCCCTCCCCCGCCCTTCTTTTGGCAAATCTGACCATCTTGTTGCTCCCCTCCTATAGACAGGAACTTAAACAGGAATCGCCCGTGCTTAGGTCTATCCAACTCTGGTCTGACCAATTGGATTCCATGCTTCAATCATGTGGACTGGGATGTGTTCCGGGTAGCCTCAGATAGCATATACGTCAATGTTGTTGACTTGGTGATTGAGTTTATAAGGAAGTGTATAGGAGATGTTGTACCCACTATGACTATTAAAACCTTCCTTAACCAGAAACCGTGCATTGATGGCAGCATCCGCACAAAACTGAAAGCACGTACCACCGCATTTAATCATGGCAAGGCAATTGGGAATATGGCCGAATACAAACAGTGTAGTTATTCCCTCCATAAGGCAATCAAACAATCAAAGTGTCAGTATAGAGACAAAGTGGAGTTGCAATTCAATGGCTTAAACAAGAGACGTATGTGACAGTGTCTACAGACAGACAATCACGGATTACAAAAAGAAAACCAGCCCCATCGCGGATATTGACATCTTGCTTCCAGAAAAAATAAACAACTTCTTTGCGTGCTTTGAGGACAATACAGTGTCACCAACGCGAACCACTGCCAAAGACTGTAGGCTCTTTCTCCATGGCTGACGTGAGTAAGACATTTAAACGTGTTAACCCTCACAAGGCTGCTGACCCAGACGGCATCCCTTGCTGCGTCCTCAGAGCATGCGCAGACCAACTGGCTGGTGTGTTTATGGACATATTTAATCAATCCCTATCCCAGTCTGTTGTCCCCACATGCTTCAATATGTCCACCATTGTTCCTGTTACCAAGATAGCTAAGGTAACTGAACTAAATGACTATCGCCCCGTAGCACTCACTTCTGTCATCATGAAGTGCTTTGAGAGACTAGTCAAGGATCTCTCTGTACTTTGCTCCATTAATTTTTTTCCTTGATCCTGACTAGTCTCTGTCCCTGCAGCTGGAAAACATCCCCACAGCATGATGCTGCAACCACCGTGCTTCACTGTAGGGATGGTGCCAGGTTTTCTCCAGACATGATGGTTGCCATTCACGCCAAAGAGTTCAATCTTGGTTTCTTTAGGCCAGAGAATCTTGTTTCTCATGGTCAGAGTCCTTTAGGTGTCTTTTGGCAAACTCCAAGCGGGCTGTCATGTGCATTTTACTCATGTGCCTCCGTCTGGCCAATACCAAAAAGGCCTGATTGGTGGAGTGCTGCAGAGATGGTTGTCCTTCTGGAAGGTTCTCCCATCGCAACAGAGGAAATCTGGAGCTCTGTCAAAGTGACCATCGGGTTCTTGGTCACCTCCCTGACCAAGGCTCTTCTCCTCTGATTGCTCAGTTTGCCTGGGGGCCAGCTCTAGGAAGAGTCTTGGTGGTTCCAAACGTCTTCCATTTAAGAATGATGGAAGCCACTGTGTTCTTGAAGACCTTCAATGCTGCAGAAATGTTTTGGTGCCCTTTCCCAGATCTCTGCCTCGAAACAATAAAATTTCAAATCAATCACATGTATTTATATAGCAGCAGATGTCATAACATGTTATACAGAAACCCAGCTGAAAATACCAAACAGCAAGCAATGCAGATGTATAAGCACTGTATAGAAACAATCCTGTATCGGAGCTCTACTGACAATTCCTTCGACTTCATTGCTTGGTTTTTGCTCTGGCATGCACTGTCAACTGTGGGACCTTGTATACAGTTGAAGTCGGAAGTTCCATAAATTTCTTGTTAACAAACTATAGTTTTGGCAAGTCGGTTAGGACATCTACTTTGTGCATGACACAAGTACTTTTTCCAACAATTGTTGACAGACAGATTACTTCACTTACAGTGAATTATATCACAATTCCAGTGGGTCAGAAGTTTACATACACTAAGTTGACTGTGCCTTTAAACAGCTTGGAAAATTCCAGAAAATGATATCATAGCTTTAGAAGCTTTTGAAAGGCTAATTGACATAATTTGAGTCAATTGGAGGTGTACCTGTGGATGGATTTCAAGGCCTACCTTCAAACTCAGTGCCTCTTTGCTTGACATCATGGAAAAATACAAAGAAATCAGCCAAGCCCTCATAAAACAAATTGTAGACCTCCACCAGTCTGGTTCATCCTTGGGAGCAATTTCCAAACGCCTGAAGGTACCACGTTCATCTGTACAAACAATAGTACGCAAGTATAAACACCATGGGACCACGCAGCCATCATACCGCTCATGAAGGAGATGCGTTCAGTCTCCTAGAGATGAACGTACTTTGGTGCAAAAAGTGCTAGCAGCTCTGCCATGTCTGAAGAAACAAAACACCCAGCCATTCTTCCCAAAGACAGAAACATTTCAAAACTGTTCCTTTGTCATGACCTGGTTGGCCACAGCAGGAGAAATGTCATGCTCTCCAGGCTGCAGCGCATATACTGGGTTCTGCGTGCCAACTCTGCAGCAAGCACCATCATACGGGAATGTCTGGCTTGTCAACGTAAACATAGAAATGTAGGACAGCAGAAAATGGCTTCTCTTCCTATAGGCAGAATCTCTACAGATCTACCACTTTTCAGTCATGTAGGCATTGACTACTGCAGACCTACTGAGGTTAAGAGAGGACGAAGTAATGTAAAGAGGTATGGAGTAATATTCACGTCTGACCTGCTGAGCCATCCTTCTCAAAATGGCTCATTCCTTTGACACAGACTCATGCTTCAGTCCCATTCAACGGTTCATTTGTAAACTCAGCAAAAAAAATATGTCCCGTTTTCAGGACCCGGTCTTTCAAAGACAATTAGTAAAAATCCAAATAACTTCACAGATCTTCATTGTAAAGGGTTTAAACACTGTTTCCCATGCTTGTTCAATGACCCATAAACAATTAATGAACATGCACCTGTGGAATGGTCGTTAAGACACTAACAGCTTTCAGACGGTAGGCAATTAAGGTCACAGTTATGAAAACCTAGGACACTAAAGAGGCCTTTCTACTGACTCTGAAAAACACAAAAAGAAAGATGACCAGAGTCCCTGCTCATCTGCGTGAACGTGCCTTAGGCATGCTGCAAGGGGGCATGAGGACAGCAGATGTGGCCAGGGAAATAAATTGCAATGTCTGTACTGTGAAACCCCTAAGACAGCGCTATAGGGAGACAGGAGAGACAGCTGATCGTCCTCGCTGTGGCAGACCACGTGTAACAACACCTGCACAGGATCGGTACATCCAAACATCACACCTGCAGGACAGGTACAGGATGGCAACAACAACTGCCCGAGTTACATCAGGAACGCACAATCCTTCCATCGGTGCTCAGACTGTCCGCAATAGGCTGAGAGAGGCTGGACTGTAGTAAGGCAGGTCCTCACCAGACATCACCGGCAACAACGTCGCCAATGGGCACAAACCCACCGTCGCTGGACCAGTCAGGACTGACAAAAAGTGCTCTTCACTGACGAGTCGCGGTTTTGTCTCACCAGGGGTGATGGTCGGATTCGCGTTTATCATCGAAGGAATGAGCGTTACACCGAGGCCTGAACTCTGGAGCGGGATTGATTTGGAGGTGGAGGATCCGTCATGGTCTTGGGAGGTGTGTCACAGCATCATCGGACTGAGCTTGTCGTCATTGCAGGCACTCTCAATGCTGTGCATTACAGGGAAGACATCCTCCTGCCTCATGTGGTACCCTTCCTGCAGGCTCATCCTGACATGACCCTCCAGCATGACAATGCCACCAGCCATACTGCTCATTCTGTGAGTGATTTCCTGCAAGACAGGAATGTTAGTGTTCTGCCATGGCCAGCGAACAGCCCGGATCTCAATCCCATTGAGCACGTCTGGGACTTGTTAGATCGGCGGGTGAGGGCTAGGGCCATTCCCCCCAGAAATGTCTGGGAACTTGCAGGTGCCTTGGTGGAAGAGTGGGGTAACATCTCACAGCAAGAACTGGCAAATCTGGTGCAGTCCATGAGAAGGAGATGCACTGCAGTATTTAATAATGCAACTGGGGGCCTCCCGGGTGGCGCAGTAGTCTAGGGCACTGCATCGCAGTGCTAACTGCGCCACCAGAGTCTCTGGGTTCGCGCCCAGGCTCTGTCGCAGCCGGCCGCGACCGGGAGGTCCGTGGGGCGACGCACAATTGGCATAGCGTCGTCCGGGGTAGGGAGGGTTTGGCCGGTAGGGATATCCTTGTCTCATCGCGCTCCAGCGACTCCTGTGGCGGGCCGGGCGCAGTGCGCGCCAGCCAAGGGGGCCAGGTACACGGTGTTTCCTCCGACACATTGGTGCGGCTGGCTTCCGGGTTGGAGGCGCGCTGTGTTAAGAAGCAGTACGGCTGGTTGGGTTGTGCTTCGGAGGACGCATGGCTTTCGACCTTCGTCTCTCCCGAGCCCGTACGGGAGTTGTAGCAATGAGACAAGGTAGTAATTACTAGCGATTGGATACCACGAAAATTGGGGAGAAAATGGGATAAAATTTATTTAAAAAAAATAAAAAATAAAAATAAGAATAAATAAATAAATAAAAATACATTTAAAAAAATGCAACTGGTGGTCACACCTTATACTGACTGTTACTTTTGTTTTGCCCCCCCCCCCCCCCCCCCCTTTGTTCAGGGACACATTATTCCATTTCTGTTAGTCACATGTCTGTGGAACTTGTTCAGTTTATGTCTCAGTTGTTGAATCTTGTTATATTCATACAAATATTTACACATGTTAATTTTGCTGAGAACAAGTTGACAGTAAGAGGACGTTCCTTTTTTTGCTGAGTTTAGGAGAGGACAATGGAATACATTTTGTCAGCTTTAACCGTGAGCTAAGAGAAGCTCTGAAGGATCTAAACCAAGACAAATTTCAAAAGGCCCTGTTGCAGGACGGTATAAAGTGGAGATTCAACACTCCTCATAGTGCTCACCATGCCGGTGTGTGGGAACAGCTCATCCAGCAAGTAAAGAGTGTTCTTCAACCTGTCGTGAGGCAGGTTTGATGACGAAGTGAGATGGAGATGGAGGCTGTGAGATGGAGGCTATTCAATCAATCAATCAATCAAGTTTATTTTATATAGCCCTTCGTACATCAGCTAATATCTCGAAGTGCTGTACAGAGACCCAGCCTAAAACCCCAAACAGCTAGAATGCAGGTGTAGAAACGACTGCCTAATAACTTCAGTCTCGAATGACCCAAGTGTCTTGGATTCCCTAACACCAAATCACATCATTCAACTCAAAGGATAACCATTGTTGCCACCAGGTCTGTTCAAGAAGGACGACTTGTATGCTCGAAGGAGATGGAAACAAGCCCAGTACCTTGCAGAACTTTTCTGGAGAAGATGGACATGTGAGTATCTGTCAATGATGCAGGATCGTCCGAAGTGGAACAGCACAAAGCTGAGTTTCACCACCGGAGACTTTGTGCACATTGTGGATGCTACAGCTCCACGTAACTCATGGGGCGAATCATTGACACTATGGCAGACTCCAGAGGTCTGGTACGCAGTGTGTGTTTTAAAGACCAACACCAGTGAGCTGAAGAGGCTCATCAGCAAGCTCGGTTTGCAGTAATGGACTAGTAATAAGGCAGTAATAACCTGATGACGATGTAAGTCAGTCTGCATGTAACACCGTTTGAAGCGGACGTGCCTCTGAGCTGCCGCCTCTGGGTTTCAACACGCAACTCCTGAGTTACTCAACACCTACGCTGACATGTGCACACTGATTTGACATGGATTATCCTATGATGAACAATGCACACACTCTTCAAAAGAAGATTAAGTATGCACAATTGTACAATTAAACAAAATGTGAAAGAATGCATAATGAAACGTTGGTAATATGGTACTTAGGTTACATTTATATTCATGGTAATTGATTGGCTTAGGACAGTAAGCAATTAAGTGCCAATAAGAAGGGGTCTGGTCTCTTACCTGGTGGTAAGGCTCACACTCTGACAGCCAGTGACGCTCCTCTGTCAAACACTTCCCCTGCCCCACTTCATCCTGAAAGTGAGAGAAGAGAGAATGGAGAGAGAGAGAGAGAAACGGAGAGAGAAAGAAGTTATCAGCACCACAAAAACCATGATGATGTCTGTCAACTAAGTCCTTATACAGAAGGATCGTACTACATACACACTGCTGCCCACTGATATTGCTGTCACAAAAATGAATGTGTTCCTGTACTCAGCAGCACAATTCAGACTTTCAGAGAGCTTACACTGCCCCCAAGTGGACACATGGTATCATCATTTTTCAAAGACTATGAAATACCTATTTTACACAGAATTCACGGAATATCAACTGGGGGATAAATAAATAAAACAGACTATGTTTAACTGATCCCCTTTCAAACAGTCCCAATTGTACTAATTTCTTGCCGATATATCCATTATCTACATCCCAGGGCGAAGCACTGGGGAGAGGTGGGAGCAAGAGACTTTACTTCTTTTTTTTTACTTTGACACTTACCCAATCTTTTTTCTATGACCTTTTTCGTATATGTTTGACTATTTATATTCTTAAGGCAATATTCTTCCCAGTATC
This sequence comes from Salvelinus fontinalis, assembly GCF_029448725.1. NCBI lineage: Eukaryota > Metazoa > Chordata > Actinopteri > Salmoniformes > Salmonidae > Salvelinus > Salvelinus fontinalis. The sequence goes on along the minus strand of NC_074679.1, from coordinate 24,183,983 downwards.
CATTAAATTCAACGTCTCTACTGCCAACCTTCTAAACGTTCCACTACTGAATAAACCCTAGACTGCTGGTGCTACTAAAAGCCATCTCCAGAACAGTGTGAGACAGAGTGAGAGAGGTACAGGGAGTTTTGGAAACAGTCAGGAAGCTTGTCCGAGGAATGATAGAAGACCTTCGGAGTCCCACCATTGAGCCTGGGGTTATGTTCCCCTGTGCGCACACACTCAAAAAGGATCCCTCTCTCTCTCTCTTACAACTCTTGTAAATCACTTTTCCTCCCCCTCTCTCACACGCTTTATTCCACTCGCTTTCTTCTCCTATCTCCATCCCTCTTTCCCCCTTCAATGGCATGCTGCCCACTCTGTCCTGTCGTTGGCGCCATAATGAGCCCATTCTGAACAAAAGGCAGCCAAATGTTAATTAGATTAAATCATGATTTTCATGACGGCGGGAATGGGGAAACAATGTGGCAGAGGAGAGCAGACTCTCTGTGGTTTAGGAGAGTAACAGAGACTGGAAACAACCTGTCTGCAAGCCTGGTTCTCTTTCTCTCTCTCCATCTCTTCCTCTCTCTATCCCAGGGCCTGTAGTGATAGTACCACCCTGAGGCTCTCCCTGTCACTCATCCTTTCCTACTGATACTCCAGTCATCATCCATTCCCAGTCTCAGTCCTACCTCCACCAACCCCCCACATCCTCCCTATTTCCCAGGGACACTCCCCTCCCTCCTGTTCTGCCACTGGGGCACAGTAACTACCCCACCCTCCACGCTGGAGAGACCGTCTGGTCTGGTCACAAACACACTGAGCTTATAGGTTCCTATTAACTTCACTGGGTCACTATGAGTGGTACAGAAGACCAGAGGAAGACTGGACCATAGTCAGCTGTGGATTAATAGGAACCATGCTGCTGCAGTAACAGTGCTGACTGTCTGAAGAGAGTGTTCTGCAGAGCAATCGCCCCCATATAGAGGCTAAACAACATTATGTAAGTGGGGTCCAAATAGAAGTGGACCTGGCAAACAGGCCTAGTTTTTCACGGCTGTCTCAAACACTGGCCATGGCTCAAACGCTGATTCAGTGTACATGGCATGACTACGAGCGTCTGACCAGATAGATATAGGCCAGAAACACAGCCAGGGAACATCCTGTACATTTGTCACGTTAACTTCACTGGACCTGGCAGTAGCAGCAGCAGCTTGTAACCACAGGGTTGTGTTCTAGATCATTCTGGAGCTTCGGTCTGTCTGTCCTGTCCCACACTACAGCTTTGTGCAGCTCTCCACTCCTCCTGCAGCACAGATCCTATCTCTGTTCACAGAGCCTGAAGGACTGGCTGGGTTTCACTTTTTAGTGCTGGAGGATCAGCTGCCGGTAGTGTGCGTCAGTGTGTTGATTGGGCCATGTGCGTGTAAGAATGTGTGTGTTCTTGTGTGTTCCAGACGACAGTCAGAGCACTAGCAGCTGTTCCAAAGACTCTGTGTGCCCAAGGGCTCTAAATCAGAAACCGTGTGGCATTTCACAGAGCAGCTGGGAGTACTGTGTGTGCGTGCGTATGTGTGCCTGCACAGCTTCTATGAAACCACCTGCATCAGGCAGTTCTTTTAAAACGTTTCCATCTGTACGTATTTATAAATGACCATATCACATCACCGAATCATAACTCATGAAGTAATAGAGAGCTAAGAGCAGCCCTAAGAGGCAGGATGTTAGGGACTTGAAATACAGTAACTCAATAAGGACCATCTTAATTGTCCTTAAATGGTAAGCTTAAACAATGGCTCTGAAAACCAAATTAAAGAAAAATCCTTGGAGGAAAACACACACACAAACCATTTATGATCTATTTTCCAAGTTATTCGCTGCAGCCATTCTCAATGGCTGGCCCAGTGTGAGTGAATATAACGAAAGCCCTGAATCAGCTGGATAAATACTTCTCCCTACAGTCTCGTGAGCATAACAGCCAGACCACTGTAGAGACAGAGGGACTAACAAACTGATTGTCTGCTGTCTGCTAAGGGCTCTCGGCTCTGTCTGAACACAGCAGCTACACCCCACCAGGACTGCTTGAGGGGCCCTGCTACAGTATAATGGCCCTCAAGATCAGAACACTGTGGAAAACAATAAACCATATACCATCAAATGTGATATTTTAATTTTTCAACAAACTGTATGTCAACTGAGCACTCTCAGCTCTGACTACAGAAGCTACTAGCTACACTTGGGGCTCCCGAGTGGCGCAGCGGTCTAAGGTACTGCATCTCAGTGCAAGAGGCATCACTAAAGTCCCTGGTTCGAATCCAGGCTGTATCACATCCAGCCATGATTGGGAGTCCCATAGGGCTGCACACAATTGGCCCAGCGTTGTCCAGATTTGGCCGGGGTAGGCCGTCATTGTAAATAAGACTGTTCTTAACTGAATTGCCAAGTTAAATAAAATAACAATTTTAAAAAACTGCAGGCCCAAATAGCTCCAGGTCAGACCAGTGTGACAGAAGAGTTCACAGTCCCGTCCCCTCCCCCCTCCCCAGTCAATCACCACCCCTGCAGCCTTCCCTCTGTCCAACAGCCTTTGTGCTTCTTTACTACAGGAGGGGAGGGGCCTGCCGACATGTCTGACAACTATGTAAAACAAGACAGCAGCGTATGAGAGGACAGACACAAGGGAGGGGAGGGGAAGGTGGCTAGACAACAAGTACAGAGCAGGGAATGATGTGGAAGCAATATAAACTAGCCAAAGTCTTGACAGTGTAAAAAAGTGCATAGCCTTTTTTACTACTGCCATATTCTCAATCTATAAAAAGCAGGCTATTATGACATAGGCCTATCGGTTTCCTCCAGGACTCTCAGTTTAGCGTCTCATGTCTCAAGCTAGGATTCGGCCCAAAGTATGCATTGATGACCTGTGGTCCTGTTTCTCTCTTTGCTGTGTGAGTCTGCTGGTGTTTTCCTCTTGCTGCTGATTCCACACGGTGCTGGTTGTCCTCTGTAGGGCTCTTCACATCCAGTGGACTGAGGGGACCTGGACCTGGCCTTCTCTCCAGCCTCTCACTCACCACCCTCTTACCCTGGGATCAAACAAACATGGATCATCAATATGAATCATTTCAATGAGGTTAGGACTTTGCCCTGACCAAGTGACCTTATCAGAAAAAAGTCCTGGCCCTAAACATAATTTGTATCATTCAATGGCATCATTTGACAACAGTTGGCCACAGAACTTTATAATTCCTGCTGTCCCTCATAGGCTCGTCATGTTGTTTACCTTTGTGTTGCCAGCCATGGTGACCAGTAGCTGCTTCCTCCTGCCCCGCCCAGAGCACAGCAGGTTCCCCTCCGCCTCCCTCTCCCCAAGCTCCTGGACCCACTTTGGGGTGGGAGAACCACCCGTGCCTGGTTTGGTCATCACAACACGGGGATCCTACTCAATAGCAAAGTGAACATGACAGTGTGAATCACAGTATCTCAGTAAAACATCTCTATTGCTGATAATATGTGTATGCATATGGTAATTGTGTTGGTAAGAATATTCATATTTCAGAACTATTCTGTATGTAAAAGCATCTCTGTGCACATCTCTGTAGGCAGACGGGGCAACTCACGCTGGTAGACTTGTTGATGGTGATGGTTAAGTCCCCTGCTTTACCCTTAGGGCTTTGCAGTACCATTCCTTCCTTCTCCGCTCTCTTCTTGTCTTCCTCTACCTCCTGCATGGAATGAAACAGAACAAGAAACACTTGACAGGACAACATCAGGAACCTGATATTATTATTAGTCGTCAACAAACCCTGTAAAAAAGGTGAGTTAAAATGCAGTATTTGTCTTAGATCTTCAGTCCATACAAGGCTAGTTGCTAGACACTTATCATTATCGAAGGTTTCCAATGTCACTTGGTTTGGGGATATGAGGATTAAACCAATCCAGAAAGACGGCAGGTCTTTTTTTTCTTTCTTTAGGGTGTAGATCAGCTTTAATATTGCATATAAATTGTAGCTTGAATCAATGTAATTGTCTGCATAATTTCCAATCCCCCATATGCATACATACATACACGTGTGTGTGTGTGTGTGTGTGTGTGTGTGTGTGTGTGTGTGTGTGTGTGTGTGTGTGTGTGTGTGTGTGTGTGTGTGTGTGTGTGTGTGTGTGTGTGTGTGTGTGTGTGTGTGTGTGTATACACACACATATATACACACACACGTACCCATTCAATGGTTTTTCTTTCTTTGTACTATTTTATATATTGTACAAAAATAGTGAAGATATCAAAACTATGAAACAACACATATGGAATCATGTAGTAACCAAAAAAGTGTTAAACAAATCAAAATATATTTGAGATTCTTCAAAGTAGCCACCATTTGCTTTGATGACAGCTTTACACACTCTTTAGCATTCTCTCAACCAGCTTCATGAGGAAGTCACATGGAATGCATTTCAATTAACAGGTGTACCTTGTTAAAAGTTCATTTGTGGAATTTCTTTCCTTAATGTGTTTGAGCCAATCAGTTGTGTGGTGACAAGGTAAGGGTGGTATACAGAAGATAGCCCTATTTGGTAAAAGACCAAGTACATATTATGGCAAGAAGAGAAATAACAGTCCATCATTACTTTAAGACATGTAGAAAATAGTAAAAATAAAGAAAAATACTTGAATGAGTAGGTGTGTCCAAACTTTTAACTGATACTGTATATGTTTTAAAATACATTTTCCTTCATTATTTTCCCCTAACCCTACTACCCCTCCCCTAATTGGAGCAAACTAATGGACAACACCACTTTGGCTTCTACTTCCAGCTTACACATACTATATACATTTTACAGACACAATGTATTTTACAATAGTTATCTTTTGTTTGTTTTTAATCCCATCCTTCAGCTACGTTCAACCCCTCCCATCTATCTCTGAACACATTTACATTTACATTACATTTTAGTCATTTAGCAGACGCTCTTATCCAGAGCGACTTACAGTAGAGTGCATACATTTTATTACATTTACATACTGAGACAAGGATATCCCTACCGGCCAAACCCTCCCTAACCCGGACGACGCTATGCCAATTGTGCGTCGCCCCACGGACACCATTGAGTTCTGATTTCTATTTGCCATATATTTTTCAACTGTGCTGTGATGTTTTCCAAAAGTTCTGAACCTTTCTATTCTCACAGTTTCCACAGATTGTAAATTAAAGATAAACATTTTTGCTAAAAGTAGTATTATATTATTTATCGATTGACTATGACTTTCAAAATCACCCAGCAGTTTAATTTGCAGAGTTAGCTCCAGGTAAATTTTGCAATACTTCAGCCATTCCTGAACCTGCGACCAAAAACAAGTTACATAATTTGGACAGTACCAGAACAAATGTTCTAATTATTCTGTCTCTTCGCAGAAAAATCTGTAGAGCTGGATGGTTGTATCCCCCATATATATAACAATATATTGGTTGCAAGAATTTTGTATAATAATTTGTCAAATTAAATAAACAATTTCAGGTCTGTCAACCCCAATCCTCTAACTTCTCCATGTTCTCAGTGCAGATTTAAAATGGTGTCTCTGTTTCAGAGTAAGAACAGTTGAACACTAACTCACCTGGTACCTCTTCATGAGTGCTTCATTCTTCCTGCGGAGCGCCTCAATCCTCTTATCCAGCTCCACATCCTTCTCTTTCTTCAACATGACGTCACTGGGGGTCTGGAGACGAGAGAGAGAATACTCAGCTCATCAGAGCCTTAATGTAGAATCTTATTTGTACCTCAATCAATCCAATTTATTTATAAAGCCCTTCTTACATCAGCTGATGTCACAAAGTGTTGTACAGAAACCAAGCCTACCTGTGAGTGGCTACAGTATCTACAATAAACAATCTAGTGCATGATGGGCATTCAGAATGATTAACTCTCAGCAAAATCCGGCCAACAATATGTAGCAAGCACTGATAAAATGATCTTCTTATAATTCTCGGCTTGACGTGATTTACGGAAGGATCCATCCATGAGTATGAAATATTATCTCCATCTTTCTACACCAATTGTGTCTGTTGCGGTCACGCACAGTAACAGCAGTAAACACACACAAACCCACAAACATACGTGTCCTCATGGATTGTTCATAATTGGGCTCAGTTACCCAGTAGGAATACCAGAGCAAAGCATAGCATCCTAAACATCCTGATGCTGTCAGTACTACAGAACAGACCAGCATGTCTCCTCATACGACAAAAGGCCTCTGACTAAAGCCTCGATGACTTCTTATGGGGCTGTAACAGGGTGTGTGTTACACCACTTTTAAAACAGAAGGCATTTCATATGTCATACCACTGTGACACTCCGTGGTTTTGACTGAACAATAGTCAAAACAGTAACCATGAAGGCCGCTAGGCCTAATAACACAAATCCAATTAACTATAAAAACTACAGCTGGTAAGTTGACAGACACACCATTTTGAAATGTATTCAGGGCACAAATCACAGGGATGGAGAATCTAATCTAAAATACAAATCTGGTTAAACTTTGGGCTTCTGATCCTGAGCATTCTCGTAGCAGTCTCTGATGTTATTAGGGTAAGTGTACCTATTAAGTCCACCAAAATCTAGGTTTAGACATTTCTAACATACACAGCCCTAATTTTCATAAGAAAAGTGGAGATAAGATGAAAGATTAATCTCTCGTGAAGTTTTATGACTTTAATTTCCCAATTTTTTTAATGTGACATCAAAATATTTGATCAAATATGTTAAAAGTACAGACTGGACTTAATGGGTACTGAATGTACCCTTTAAGCCCATGGTTGTTCCAGATAAGCCCACTCTTAAATAATCAATTGTAATTAATTTCCAAATGTTAAACACTTACAAAATGACATTTCTTATGTAAGCTTACAATTACAATAATCTCCCCTAAAATTATTAGAATAAAATGATCATCACTATTTATCATTGAATTAGCATTAATAAAAAGGGGTGTCCAATCGTATCCGCAGAGATCAATTTGAGCTCAGGCTTTTGTTCTTGACAACCAGTGTACACCGGATTCCACTAATCATAGACTTCAATCAAAACTTGATTAGTTGAATCAGGTGTCTTACTGCTTGTTTAGAACAAAAACCTGTACCGGCCCTCTGTAGATAAGACACCATCCACAAAGACCATAACACAAACAACTGTTAATGAATTATCTGAAAGCTGTTAACATTTGCTGTACTCCTATACTTGTTAATTAGTTTAACTTGCCTTCCTAAAGCCTATCTGAAGACTGTTTCAAATCTCCCGCTCTACTGTTGTATTACAAATGGTGATCCAAAAAATAGAAACACCTGGATGAATGAGGGCCAACAATATGACAACGCCCCGGCCCTAACTGCATGAGTAGTCATCCTATAGTCGTCTTCCTGTCCCTCATTTGTTTCAATTTTTGTCCACTACTTGTAGGTCTTCTATGCCTGATATCCTTCAATCCTGAACATATTCTTCTTTCTCTGCATCAATGACTACCTGTCCACTCCAAACGATGTGGAGAGAGTACAGGGGTTTTTAATTGTATTTAAAATCTTGGTGAAGGCACCATGGACAGATGCATAATATGCATAACTGTAGTTTAAGTATTTTATTCAACTTAAATAAAAAACATTTATGCTCAGGTCTATTCAATATTATGGATATCACACAAGCACAATGTGTTGCAATACAAACTGGGCATAATTGGAGCATACTGGAACAACAATGATTTATGGTAAAAAAGACACAATAGCAAAGTTTACTTAGAATATATTTGGAAACCTATGGTTTGGGGTATTAATATACACTATATATGACAATATTATGCAAAGTCAGTATTGATCATACCGAACAATATTTATTTATTTCCATTTATATTCTGTATAGAGGGTTCTTTCTGTGCTACTTTCCCATTGAAGCCCACACGAGATAAATGTCAAATTTACAAAAGGCAACAATGTTTAACAATTCCAAGTTAATTTCACAGTGAAATAAGACAAAATGTATAAAAAGAAATGTTAGCAGTCAGTGCTTAAGATCTATTATATTGTTGTGGTTCCCCAAGTTATGTTGCTACTGTATTGACTGTGACGTGGCACGACCGCGAGCATGAAAATCCCATACTTTCAACTGGCAAGAAATAGTAATTAATGCCCATGTAATATGCTATCATGTGCATATACAACACATTTTACATAATTTTACATTAAGTATGATCACTTATCAGAAAAATATCTGAAAAATGTGTTTAGCCGAGAGACGCCTCCACACAAGTTTTTTTGCAGCTTTGAAATTGGCCACTAGTAGGAATTTACACAACTGTCAATAACTTAATAAAACATCCGATTGGCTTTGAATAAAAACGGTTATGATACAACCACATGAACTGGTTGAAACATTAAATAGCAAAAGAAAAGTTTGGACACACCTACTCATTCAAGGGTTCTTCTTTATTTTTACTATTTCTACATTGTACAATAATAGTGAAGACATCAAAACTATGAAATAACACATATGGAATCATGTAGTTAACAAAAAAGTGTTGAACAAATCCAAACATTTTTTTGATTTTAGATTCTTCAAAGTAGCCACCATTTGCTTTAATGACAGCTTTGTACAATCTTGGCATTCTCTAAACCAACTTCACCTGGAATGCTTTTCCAACAGTCTTGAATGAGTTCCAACATATGCTGAGCACTTGTTGGCTGCTTCTCCTTCCCTCTGCGGTCCAACTCATCCCAAACCATTCAATTGGGTTGAGATCGGGTGATTGTGGAGGCCAGGTCAACTCCATCACTCTCCTTCTTGGTCAAATAGCCCTTACACAGCCTGGAGGTGTGTTGGATCATTGTCCTGTTGAAAAACAAATGATAGTCCCACTAAGCGCGAACCAGATGGGATGGCGTATCGCTGCAGAATGCTGTGGTAGCCATGCTGGTTAAGTATGCCTTGAATTCTAAATAAATCACTGACAGTGGACTGGGATATGTTCCGGATAGGCTCTGACAATAACATTGATGTATATGCTGACTCGGTGAGCGAGTTTATTAGCGAGTGCATCGGAGATGTCGTACCCACTGTGACTATTAAAACCTTTTCTAACCAGAAACCGTGGATTGCTGGCAGCATTCGCACAAAACTGAAAGCGCGAACCACCACTTTTAATCATGGCAAGGCAACTGGAAACATGACCGAATACAAGGCAATTAAACAAGCTAAGCGTCAGTATAGAGAAAAAGTAGAGACGCAAATCAACGGCTCAAACACGAGACATATGTGGCAGGGTCTACAGTCAATCATGGATTACAAAAAGAAAACCAGCCCCGTTGCAGACATCGACATCTTGCTCCCAAACAAATGTAACATCTTCTTTGCGCGCTTTGAGGACAATACAGTGCCACTGACACGGCCCGCTACCAAAGCCTGTGGCCTCTCCTTCTCCATTGCCAATGTGAGTAAAACATTTAAACGTGTTAACCCTCACAAGGCTGCCGACCCAGACGGCATCCCTAGCCGCGTCCTCAGAGCATGCGCAGACCAGCTGGCTGGTGTGTTTACGGACATATTCAATCAATCTCTATCCCAGTCTGTTGTCCCCACATGCTTCAAGATGGCCACCATTGTTCCTGTTCCCAAGATAGCTAAGGTAACTGAACTAAATGACTATCGCCCCGTGGCACTCACTTCTGTTATCATGAAGTGCTTTGAGAGACTAGTCAAGGATCATATCACCTCCACCCTACCTGATACCCTAGACCCACTCCATTTTGCTTACCGCCCCAATAGGTCCACTGACGATGCAGTCGCCATCACACTGCACACTGCCCTATCCCATCTGGACAAGAGGAATATTTATGTAAGAATGCAGTTCATTGACTACACCTCAGCATTTAACACCATAGTACCCTCCAAACTCGTCACTAAGCTTGAGACCCAGGGTCTTGACCCTGCCTTGTGCAACTGGGTCCTGGACTTTCTGATGGGCCGCCCCCAGGTATTGAAGGTAGGAAACAACATCTCCACTCCCGCTGATCGTCAACACCGGGGCCCCACAAGGGTGTGTTCTCAGCCCTCTCCTCTCTGTCCACCCATGACTGCATGGCCATGCACGTCTCCAACTCAATCATCAAGTTTGCAGACGACACTATAGTGGTAGGCCTGATTACCAACAATGACGAGACGGCCTACAGGGAGGAGGTGAGGGCCCCCGGAGTGTGGTGTCAGGAAAATAACCTCTCACTCAACGTCAACAAAACAAAGGAGATGATGGTGGACTTCAGGAAACAGCAGAGGGAGTACCCCCCCAGCCCCAACGGGACAGTAGTGGAGAAGGTGGAAAGTTTTAAGTTCCTCGGTGTACACATCACGGACAAACTGAAATGGTCCACCCACACAGACAGCGTGATGAAGGCGCAACAGCACCTCTTCAACCTCAAGCGGCTAAAGAAATGTGGCTTGTCAACTAAAACATTCAAACTTGTACAGATGCACAATCGAGAGCATCCTGTCGGGCTGTGTCACTGCCTGGTACGGCAACTGCACCGCCCTCAACCGCAAGGCTCTCCAGAAGGTAGTGCCTTCTGCACAACGCATCACCGGGGGCAAACTACCTGCCCTCCAGGACACCAACAGCACCCGATGTCACATGAAGGTCAAAAAGATCATCAAGGACAACAACCACCCGAGCCCCTGCCTGTTCATCCCGCTATCATCCAGAAGACGAGGTCAGTACAGGTGCATCAGAGCTGTGACCGAGAGACTGAAAAACAGCTTCTATCTCAAGGCCATCAGACTATTAAACAGCCATCCCTAACATAGAGAGGCTGCTGCCTACATAGACTCAAATCTCTGGACACTTAAATAAATGAAAATAAAGGTATCACTAGTCACTTTAAATAACGCCACTTTAATAATGTTTACTTAATACTACATTACTCATCTCATATGTATACACTGTATTCTAAACTATCTACTGCAACTTGCCTATGCCGCACAGCCATCGCTCATCCATATATTTATATGTACATAGTCTTATTCATCCCTTTACATTTGTGTGTATAAGGTAATTGTGAATTTGATAGCACAAGCATTTCACTACACTTACATTAACATCTGCTAACCATGTGTATGTGACCAATAAAATTGGATTTGACCAGCAGAGCACCATCACACCTCCTCCTCAATGCTTCACGGTGTGAACCACACAGCCAGAGATCATTCGTTCATTCGTTCGTTCTGTGTCTCACAAAGTGTCACGTTCATCGTAGTGATGAGACCAAGGCGCAGCGTGATATGTATGCATTCTTTTTAATCAAACGAAGAAACACTAAACAAACAAAGAAAGAAAGAAAGAAAGAAAGAAAGAAAGAAAGAAAGAACCAAAACGACCGTGAAGCTATAATATATGAGTGCTAACATGCAACTACACATAGACAATAACCCTCAAACCAAACTGGAAAATGGCAACCTAAATAGGATCCCCAATCAGAGACAACGATAAACAGCTGCCTCTGATTGGGAACCAATTCAGGCCACCACAGACCTACATATGCCTAGACTACACACACACCTAGACATACAAAACCCCTAGACAATACAAAACAATCATACCCACCCAATACAGAAAACATAGAATACTAAGGTGAGGGCGTGACACAAAGGCATGGCGGTTGGAACCAAAAATCTTACATTTGGACTCATCAGCCTAAGGACAGATCTCCACCGGTCTAATGTCCATTGCTTGTGTTTCTTGGCCCAAGCAAGTCTCTTCTTATTATTGGTGTACTTTAGTAGTGGTTTCTTTCCAGCAATTCAACCTTGACGGCCTGATTCACGCAGTCTTCTCTGAACAGTTGATGTTGAGTTATGTCTGTTACTTGAACTCTGTGAAGCATTTATTTGGGCTGCAATTTCTGAGGCTGGTAACTCATATGAACTTATTCTCTGCAGCAGAGGTAACTCTGGGTCTTCCTTTCCTGTGGCACTCCTCATGAGAGCCAGTTTCGTCATAGTGCTTAATGGTTTTTGCGACTGTACTTGTAGAAACTTTCCAAATTCTTGCCATTTTCCGCATTGACTGACCTTCATGTCTTAAAATAATGATGGACTGTCATTTCTCAGTTCTTATTTAAGCTGTTCTTGACATAATATGGTCCTTTACCAAATAGGGCTATCTTCTGTATACCACCTCTACCTTGTCACAACAACTGATTGTCTCAAATGCATTAATTAAGGAAAGAAATTCCACAAATTAACTTTTAACAAGGCACTGTTAATTGAGGCTCCCGAGTAGCACAGTGGTCTAAGGCACTGCAAGAGGTGTCACTGCAATCCCTGGTTTGAAGCCAGGGTGCATCACATCTGACTGTGATTGGGTGTCCCATAGGGCGGTGCACAATTGGCCCAGTGTCGTCCGGGTTTGGCCTGGGTAGGCCGTCATTGTAAATAAGAATTTGCTCTTAAATGACTTGCCTAGTTAAATAAACATTTAAATGCATTCCAGGTGACTACCTCTTGAAGCTGGTTGAGCGAATACCAAGAGTGTTCAAGGCAAAGTGTGGCTACTTTGAATAATCTAAAATATACTTTGATTTGTTTGACACTTTTTTGGTTACTACATGATTCCATATGTGTTAGTTCATAGTTTTGATGTCTTCACTATTATTCTACAATGTAGAAAATAGTAAAAAAATAAAGAAAAGCCTAGGAATGAGTAGGTGTGTCCAAACTTTTGACTGGTACTGTATGTGATACTATGGAAAGAGAAGTAGCCTACCATCACTACGTTCAATCAAAAATCTTATTTGGGAGCTGCAAACAAGTGCTTACAGCTAACTGTACAAGCAGCAGGTTTTGAGCTCAACTTATGATTATTTGATCTGCTAATTAAATGCTGGTGTTGGTATGAAATTGCATTATTGTGATCCTTGTGGGTCCTTTTAGATGTCACTCCAGCAGTGTCTGTGCTGACACTTGTGTATGACGAGTAAAACTCAAGCGGAGAACATTTTAAAAAGGCACTTGGAAGCCCTGAGCAGAGCTAATGACGTAGCTCTGAATAACACTTGTTTCCTCTCCAGGCTAAGTGAACGCCCACACCACACAAACTGTAGTGTCCGTTCTGAACAAATAACAGCCACACACCGTGCTCAGAGAAAAGTGACCAGATTGTATTGGCACAGCAGAAACACCACTCTGGGATACAATTCCCAAAGTTCACTCGATCCTTCATATAAGGCTAGCATTCATGAGGCGAGTAAACCTTGAGCTCCTACAATACACACACAAATGCACATGCACACACACCAACAAGAGCCAGGAGGGCAATAAAGTGGATATTCAAAGCCAATTATGTCATTGTCCTCCCCCTGTCATCCTTGTAATGGGTTTATCATGAAGAGTATGAAAGGTCAAAATATACAGCAAATAACACTAATGGTGACAGTCTAAACAAAAAAACAAACAAGTGGCCATAACAAAGCTAGACCCAGGCCTTCTCAAATCTAGTTATACAATGACTTGACATCAGAGAGGCAGTGTGACAACAATCTTAACCAGGGAGGAAACCATAACAAACATATCCCTTTCAACCCCATGTTGTACAATTCCCCCATATAAAGGGACTACCGTGAGGTCTGCAGCACAGACCTAGCAGACAGCTCGACTGCCACAGACAGAGAGCCAGGAGGTGGCACTCACTGTAAAGCTGCCTGCCTGCCAGTCACCCACCGCCGCCAAAGTGACGACAAAAGATGATCCTGGCTGCTCCATGTGACACTCCACTTTGCAGAACAATGACTCCCAGCGTAGCCTACACCACACAGCACTCTGACTCTGCACGGGATCCTTCCAAGCCGTTCCACTGCCACTGCACTGGCCACAAAGAGTGGCTGCCACACTCCTGGCGCAGATGGTAGGAGATTTTGGAAGAGGGGCGTTGGTCAAATATCTTGTTTTAAAATTAACTGAAGAAAATAATATATTATTTGAAGCTCCATGTTAATAAGACCAACATTCACATTCCTCAAAAACCTTAACATGCAGTTGGAAAATTCATCACATTCATTCATCACATTCATCAGCCATGCTATTTTTTTTAAATGGACAGACTGAAAAGATTGAAGTATGTTTCCAGTGCAGCGTAGCCAATGGCAATGATTCACAGACAGCCCAAACTGAACATTAGCAAATTGCTTTAACAGGACGAGATAGCATCAAATTCAATCTAAAGCCTGTGAAAACAGTGAGATAGAGGTTGGGACTCACAGAGAGGCAGGGCGGGAAGTGCCGAGCTGCTTTAGAGTTCTGGTTGTCAGGGTATCCAAACAAAACAGGCCATGATGACACCAGGAATAGGACAGAAAGGGAAAGGAACACCACCAGCACTCATGCAGGCGAATGGCGGCTCACAAGAACAGCCAGCTACAGTATCACAGTGAGGGAGAGACACCACATGTGGAAAACGCTGTGAGGGGGATGTGGATGTACCCGTCTGGGTTTGGGGTACCTCCTTTCTCTCTCCGAGCCCCTGTCACTGTGATCGCCTGTGAAGGAGGCAGGTCCTTAGCCCACGGTATCTGGCTGAGCCCCACACACGTAAACACCCACATAGGCTGTGAGACTGCCAGTTTATGACACCCATGCCCAGGCAGGGAGGCCTGCAGAACCGAGGTCGGCAGAGCCTCTCTCTCTCTAGTCCCTTCCCACACAGCATCCCCAGCACCTACTGGTAGGCCAGGAAGGGGAATAGAGACAGGATGTCTTACTGAAGCACTGCATTTAGTTACAACTATAACCTCCAGCTGGAGACAGGAGGAAGGGGGGAGCAGAGATACTAGCCTGTAGCAGGAGACAACGAGAGAGGCAGGGAGAGAAAGAGCTAGAGAGAGTGCAAGAGAAAGATTGTGAGAGGGAGCGAGAAGGCACTCACAAGTCTCTCCATGTCAGCGTTGAAACCTGGGCTGGGTCCAAACGCGAGGCAACAGCCGAGGTGGCGGAGAGGGCTGCTTGTAGTCCACGATCATGCCTTGATTACAATGAGCCAAGTTGGGCTGACAGCCAAGATGTCTAACAAATGCACAGAGCGCCCCTGTTAATGGATTTACAGCCCCCGTCCGTTGGCTTGCTCTCACACTCTCTCACTCTCTGTCCCTCCCACACACATGCTCTTGCTCTCTCCCTCTCTCTGGAGCACTTGCTCTCAGTTAAAATTACCTCTCACACCCCTTTCCCTGCCTGTCCCCTCCTCCTTCTGTCCTCTGCTCAGAACACACTGGTTAAATACTGTCCCCCTACCAATACACTCACTCCTACCCACCTCTCTGAATTTAAAGGGAAACGGGAGATTATTTTTAGTAAGCAAATCTTTGGTCTTTCTAAGAGTGATACAGTCCCTCAATACTAATAACAGCAGTCCAGTAAGTACCATTCAGCGTTCTATTTGCAGCCACTGTCATAATGTTATTCCAAACATGTACTAGCCCATAATGAGATGGATGTATTTGGTCGTTAGAACAATCCCCCTACCATCTCTTTAACAGCTGGTTTGCCTGTGAGTGTGAGTGCCCAGGCAGGGTATCGGTTGGGGTGGGGGGTTGACTGCAGGATTTCCCACGACTCCTCCTGAAGGGTATGCTCCAGGCAGACAAATGCCAGACTGCTCAAGGAAGCGGCAGGGAAATCAAAACACTATGACTTGCACTCAGTTGCTTAGTTTTCCCAGAGTGCTTCAGACAGACAGCTTCTTTGATAGAGTATTAAGTTACCATCCCAGCACACTATTCTGGGTTAAATAACACTTAGGCCCACATAGCAAACATTGCTAGAGGATTACACATATCAAATGCTCTCAACAGTGGTATTTTACAAATACTTTAAGATTATTATTTTAGAAAAACAGCAATATGTAATTTGTGGTTCCCAAACTTTTTATAGTCCCGTACCCCTTCAAACATTCAACCTCCAGCTGTGTACCCCCTCTAGCACCAGGATCAGTGCACTTTCAAATGTTGTTTATTGCCATCATTATAAGCCTGCCACACACACACTATACAATACATTTATTAAACATAAGAATGAGTTTGTCACAACCCGGCTCGTGGGAAGTGACAAAGAGCTCTTATAGTGTAACGGCATTCCTCCTCCTCTTCATCTTCGGAAGAGGAGGAGTATTGAGGGAACCAAGGCGCAGCGTAGAGAACAGACATATTTTATTAACGAAACACGAACTTGTATAAACTAACAAAAATAACAAACGGTGTAGACAGACCTAGACGACAAACGCACGAATAGGAGACATAGGCTACACAAACCGAACAAACCGCAAACAGTCCCGCGTGGTGAAATAGACACAGACACGGAAGACAATCACCCTCAACGAACACTGTGACAACGCCTACCTAAATATGACTCTTAATTAGAGGAACGCCAAACACCTGCCTCTAATTAAGAGCCATACCAGGCAACCCAATAAACCAACACAGAAACAGAAAACATAGAATGCCCACCCAAACTCACGTCCTGACCAACTAACACATATAACAAATTAACAGAAATAGGTCAGGAACGTGACATAACCCCCCCCATAAGGTGCGAACTCTGGGCGCACCAGCACAAAGTCTAGGGGAGGGTCTGGGTGGGCATCTGACCACGGTGGTGGCTCAGGCTCCGGGCGAGGTCCCCACCCCACCCTAATCAATCCTAGCCTCCATCTACCCCTAAAAATGTCCACCCATATCTTACCCCCACAAAATCCTCTTAGTAACATCCATGACAGGGACAGCACCGGGACAGAGGGATAAATCAAGACAGAGGGATAGCACAAGACAGAGGGATAGATCAGAATAAAGAGGTAGATCAAGATAGAGAGGGAGATCATGATAGAGGGGCAACTCCGGACTGAAAGGCAGCTCCGGACAGAGAGACAGCTCTGGACTGAGGGGCAGTTCTGGGTATATAGCCGTTTCTGGCTGAAGGGCAGCTCCTGGCTGACTGACGAATCTGGACGCTCATGGCAGGCTGACGGCTCTCGACGCTCATGGCTGGCTGACGGCTCTCGACGCTCATGGCAGGCTGACGGCTCTCGACGCTCATGGCAGGCTGACGGCTCTCGACGCTCATGGCAGGCTGACGGCTCTGGACGCTCATGGCTCTCTGGCGGCTCTGGCAGATCCTGTCTGGTTGGCGGTTCTGGCAGATCCTGTCTGGTTGGCGGCTCTGGCAGATCCTGTCTGGTTGGCGGCTCTGGCGGATCCTGTCTGGTTGGCGGCTCTGGCGGATCCTGTCTGGTTGGCGGCTCTGGCGGATCCTGTCTGACGGACGGCTCTAGCGGCTCCTGTCTGGCGGGCGGCTCTAGCGGCTCCTGTCTGGCGGACGGCTCTGTAGGCTCATGGCAGACGGGCGGCTTTGCAGGCTCATGGCAGACGGGCGGCTTTGCAGGCTCATTGCAGACGGATGGCTCAGACGGCGCTGGGGAGACGGATGGCTCAGACGGCGCTGGGGAGACGGATGGCTCAGATGGCGCTGGGGAGACGGATGGCTCAGATGGCGCTGGGGAGACGGATGGCTCAGATGGCGCTGGGGAGACGGATGGCTCAGATGGCGCTGGGGAGACGGATGGCTCTGGCCGGATAAGGCGCACTGTAGACCTGGTGCGTGGTGCCGGAACTGGAGGCACCGGGCTAAGGACACGCACCTTCATACTAGTGCGGGGAGCAGGGACAGGGCACACTGGACTCTCAAAGCCCACTCTATACCTGGTGCGTGGTACCGGCACTGGTGACACCGGGCTGAGGGCAAGCACATCAGGATTAGTAGGGGGAGAAGAAACAGTGTGTACAGGGCTCTGGAGACGCACAGGAGGCTTAGTGCGTGGTGCCGGAACTGGAGGCACCGAACTGGATACACGCACTACAGGGAGAGTGCGTGGAGGAGGAACAGGGCTCAGGAGACGCACTGGTAGCCTAGTGCGTAGTGTAGGCACTGTAGGTACTAGGCTGGGGCGAGGAGGTGGCGCCGGAAATACCGGACCGTGGAGGCTTACTGGCTCTCTTGAGCATTGAGCCTGCCCAACCTTACCTGGTTGAATGCTCCCGGTTGCCCGACCAGTGCGGGGAGGTGGAATAACCAGGAGACGCACTGGAGACCAGACGCTTGAGCCGGCCTCATGACCAATCTAGCCCTACCAGTGCGGGAAGGTGGAATAAACCGGAATGGGCTATGCACTCGTACAGGAGACACCGTGCGCTCTACTGCGCAACACGGCGCCTGCCCGTACTCCCGCTCTCCACGGTAAGCCTGGGAAGTGGGCGCAGGTCTCCTACCTGCCCTTGGCCCACTACCTCTTAGCCCCCCCCCAAGAAATTTTTGGGTGTTACTCACGGGCTTTTTGGGCTTCCGTGCAAGACGCGTTCCCTCATAACTCCGGTTCCTCTCTCTCTTCTCCTCCACTCTCCGAGTGTTCCCATGGACGGTGATTCACTTTAGCCCATGGTCCTTCTCCGTTAAATATTTGCTCCCAACTCCATAAGTCCTGTATACTTCCCTGTTGCTCCAAATTACGCTGCTTGGTTCTGGATTTTTGGTGGGTGATTCTGTAACGGCATTCCTCCTCCTCTTCATCTTCGGAAGAGGAGGAGTATTGAGGGAACCAAGGCGCAGCGTAGAGAACAGACATATTTTATTAACGAAACACGAACTTGTATAAACTAACAAAAATAACAAACGGTGTAGACAGACCTAGACGACGTACTTACATAAAACAAGAAAACGCACGAATAGGAGACATAGGCTACACAAACCAAACAAACCGTAAACAGTCCCGCGTGGTGAAATAGACACAGACACGGAAGACAATCACCCACAACGAACACTGTGACAACGCCTACCTAAATATGACTCTTAATTAGAGGAACGCCAAACACCTGCCTCTAATTAAGAGCCATACCAGGCAACCCAATAAACCAACACAGAAACAGAAAACATAGAATGCCCACCCAAACTCACGTCCTGACCAACTAACACATATAACAAATTAACAGAAATAGGTCAGGAACGTGACATATAGTACCAGGGCACAAATAATAATAATCAATAATTTTGCTCTTCATTTAGCCATCATACATATAAAAACATATATGTTCATTGAAAATTGTGAATAACTCACCACAGATTAATGAGAAGGGTGTGCTTGAAGGGATGCATGTAACGGATGTGAAATGGCTAGCTAGTTAGCGGGTACGCGCTACTAGCGTTGCAATCAGTTACGTCACTTGCTCTGAAACCTATTAGTAGTGTTGCCCCTTGCTCTGCAAGGGCCGTGGCTTTTGTGGAGCGATGGGTAACGACGCTTCGTGGGTGACTGTTGTTGAAGTGTGCCTGGTTCGCGCCCGTGTCGGGGCGAGGGGACGGTTTAAAGTTATACTGTTACTTTGGTGCCGTGACCCGGATCACTGGTTGCTGCGGAAAAGGAGGAGGTTGAAAGGGGGGTGAGTGTAACGGATGTGAAATGGCTAGCTAGTTAGCGGGTACGCGCTAGTAGCGTTTCAATCAGTTACGTCACTTGCTCTGAAACCTATTAGTAGTGTTGCCCCTTGCTCTGCAAGGGCAGCGGCTTTTGTGGAGCGATGGGTAACGACGCTTCGTGGGTGACTGTTGTTGATGTGTGCAGAGGGTCCCTGGTTCGCGCCCGTGTCGGGGCGAGGGGACGGTTTAAAGTTATACTGTTACATGCACATAACTCTGCAATGTTGGGTTATATTGGAGAGAGTCTCAGTCTTAAATAATTTTCCACACACAGTCTGTGCCTATATTTAGTTTTCATGCTAGCGAGGGCCGAGAATCCACTCTCACATAGGTACCTGGTTGCAAAGGGCATCAGTGTCTTAACAGCTCGGTTTGCCAAGGCAGGATATAACTCTGGGTCGCAGCCCTAGCCAGAAATCTGGCTTCTGATTAAATTCAATTTTCACAGAACTGCTATTGCAATTTCAATGAGACTCTCTTGTTCAGATATCGGTAAGTGGACTGGAGGCAGGACATGAAAGGGTCTAACGAATCCAGTTGTTTGTGTTGTCCGTTCCGGGAAAGTACCTGCATAATTGCGCACCCAGCTTACTCAGTATCACTCCCTATGTCTCCCTGTCATGGCTTTTGCGCCATCAGTACAGATACCAACACATCTTGACCACCAAAGTCCATTTGATGTCACAAAGCTGTCCAGTACTTTAAAAATATCCTCTCATGTTGTCCTGGTTTCCAGTGGTTTGCAGAAAAGGATGTCTTCCTTAATTGACCCCCCATAAATGTAACGGACAAATACCAGGAGCTGTGCCAGACACGCCATGTCTGACTCCAGCTGTAATGCATAGAATTCACTGGCTTGTATGCGAAGGAGTAATTGTTTCAAAACATCTCCTGACATGTCACTGATGCGTCGTGAAACAGTGTTTGATGAAGGTGTTGTCTGTATAGTTTTTTGGGCCTTTTCCCCCAGCATTGTCCCAGCCATATTCACGGCAGCAGGAAGAATGAAGTCTTCCACAATAATAATGGGGCTTGCCTGTCCTAGCCACTCGGTAGCTCACCATATACAAGTAAGACGCTTCTAGCACCTTCTTATTAATGGTATCTGTTGCTTTTATACATGTCTTACTACATGAAAGTAGTCTTAATTCACGCTCAAAAAACTCCCGTAGCTTATTTTTCAAATGTACATGTTTAATTTCTAAATGTCCGCGCAAGAGTGGAGGTTTCCCGTGAGAGAGTAACGGTTAATGTGACTGGATGTTAATTATTTGACTAGGCTACCTGTATTTGACGTGTTGTTATTTCGCTGAACACTAGATGGTTTAATCTTATTTTTGCCAGTGAAACGAGGCTACTCAGTGGCGCAGCAAGTGGCGCTCCCGAGTGCTGCAGCAGTCTAAGGCACTGCATTTCAGTGCAAGAGGTGTCACTACAGTTGCTGGTTTGAATCCAGGCTCTGTCACAACTGGCTGTGATTGGGAGTCCCACAGGGCGGCGCACAATTGGCTCAGCGTCGTCCAGGTTTGGCTGGGGTAGGCCGTCATTGTAGATAACAATTTGTTCTTAACTGACATGCCTAGTTAAATAAAGGTAAAATTAAAAAAATACTCAGGCGAGAAAAAAAACATCACCAAAATGTATAGCCCAGTTGGAAAATCTAAATGGACTGTTTGAAAATGTGAATCATATTTTTATTTGGCGTACCCCCGACGGCATTGCACGTACCCCTGTTTGGGAATAGCCGATTGAGTGTAATCAAACATTGGCCTAGATCAGACCATGCAAGTTTCAAAATGGTCACCTATTTCTACAATTTATCTTCTTAAAATGTAACTTTAAACCTAACCCTAACCGACTGCTAATCTTATGCCTAACTCTAACCTTAAATTAAGACCAAAAAGGGCATTTTTGTTTTCATACATTTTTACGATTTAGACCATTTTTACTTTGTGGCTGTGGTAACTAGTGGAAACCTTTCAAATGTCAGGACAGGTGAGAACAGTAGGCTAGTCTTGTTATATAAACTATGACCTCTTAAAACATAATTCACATGTTTAAAAAGACCTTGGGAATGTCGCCGGCCTTGTCACAGGCTGCATAGGCTTACTGAGTTCCAGCAGGTGAAGTGGAGATGAAGAAACACTCACGCCCTGGTTCACAGCATGGTCACTACAGGGCTAGGCCTTCTTCCACATAGCCAATCCCATCATGCAGGTATTCCATACCCACTTGCCCAACTGTTGAAAGTTGGTTTGCTAAAAAGATGGTTGCATACTTACAATAATAACTGCATTAAACAGCACATTAAAAGATTTGCAATGACACTCAATTATAAATTGTCATGCATAACCTGCATGCATGATGAATTGAACTAGCTAAATATACAAATACATTTTACTGTCCTCAACGGATTGCAATTTAGCAAGTCAAATTATTTTAAAGACAATAGAGCAAAATATTGCTAGCTATCTATACCTGAGATGTTGCAAGCCACGGTGGATGATTTGCCACATTCGTCAGATTAAAACACTTTGGTAACTGTGTCTGCTATAGGATAGATGGTGACTGCAGTGTGTATTATTGTAAACTTATCTCAACTCTGACATATATGGCTATCAAAACTTTAACATATCATCATGGCGAAGTGTGCACCCTTCATTCAAATCAAAATTGTTCAGCATCTGTGCAAATTGCAGATGACAAGCCATGTAATTTGTGTGTAAATATGGCAAGTAATGACGCATTTTAACCTCTAGGTAGAGCACTTGCTTTATCCTTCTGGTTGGTAGTGTAAACACCTCACTTGCCATTCTGCAGGTATTCACAGGCTTGCATCAATCAGCCTTTGTTTGCATGTTTTCATGCATAAGTCTATGTTGTCATGTCATTGTTGATGAAGGAAAGACTATTTTATATATTATATATAATATTTATTGCCTATGATAAACCTTTAGAGGTTCAACTGAAAGACACAACTAGGTTATGAGGTTAGAGAGCCCCAATGAGACCATTGTCACCGGTCTCATATGGGGCCATGGGTTAGCGGAGTTAGGTGTGGTAAAGTGCTAAATAAACCAGTTCTCTGTCACATACTAAAATAATTACTCAACTAATAGTAGATTTCACATAAATGGAAAGAGCCGCTGATGTTTCAGCAATTTGCATGAATTGTCAACTGCCAATCATGTTGTCAAAGACTAAAGAGATTATGGTTGGTTTTAGTGTTCTCTCTTGAGTTAAGGGAGTTGTTGATCATCTTTAGCTACAATTAGCTTATGCTCTTCCTTTTAAATGTACAGTATTAAGATGGGTGGGCCAAGTTAAGCTGTCCTCAGATTACTTCTTTCATCTTATCTTCTTTTTGAAATGTGCATCTCCTGGATCTTTAGGTTTGACATAATTATGATGTCCTAATTTTGTCTTTGTTTTCAACCACCTCATGTTCAACTGTCAGTATCATCATCATGACAACATTAGGGGTGTTACTCTCAGTCATTCACTTATTATCACTCATTATCTCATCTCTCCGCCCTACTTTACCTGGCCAACAACAAACACCCATCCACCTGTAATCAAATTAGGACTGGGTGTTGTTATTTTATACTCTACCGATGTTTTAAAACGCTCTGTCTTATAAATACAAACTGAATATACATCTTATGTACAGTCTGTCAACATTCTGCACCAGGTAAGGCTTTCACTTTAATGTGAGAATGGCTGTGTTCTTATGCAATTCTTGTTTATATGTAGAAAATAACTTTGATATTTACAAGGATAAGAAGATAACAGATTTTGATTTGATATACAGATTATTTTCAGTATATACAACTAGACTATAGGGTTAGATAGCCCCAATGAGACCATTGTCAATGGTGTTACATAGGGCCATGGATTAATGGTTCAGTCTGGTAAAGTGCTAAATAAGTCAGCTCTTTGTCATATACAAAACTTTTGTAGAATAGACCCAATAAGACAAGGATTTATCAGTAAAACTGTATGTCTCATTTGTTTGCATCACTGATGGGTGTAGCCAAGTTAAAGTAAGGAGGACTTGGAGTTTGGTATCAGAGAAGGGAATAATTACTTCCCATAGAAGCAGTGGCATGATGTGACAGGGAGAGACATTTTCTGTACATTTCTATGTGGTGAGGTGGATACCCAGCTAGCACATAACATTCTGAGAACCATATGTTTCTTAGAGCTTGGCGAGAGCATGGTTGTCCAATGGTTATTTTGGATACAACCTTCCCACAACTTTCTGAGAATGGTGCAGGATAGTTGCATTTTATTTGGAACATTCTCAGCACATCTAAGGAACTTGACAAGAAAACATTGTTTTCTTGGTATTGCATTACTTTAACCAGTGGTGGAAAAAGTACTAAATTGTCATACTTGAGTAAAAGTAAAGATAATAATAGACCTTAATAGAAAATGACTCAAATAAAAGTGAAAGTCACCCAGTAAAATACTACTTGAGTAAAAGTCTAAAAGTATTTTGTTTTAAATATACTTAAGTATCAAAAGTAAATGGAATTGTTAAAATGTACTTAAATATCAATTGTAAAATTATAAATAATTTCAAATTCCTTATATTAAGCAAAACAGACAGCACACTTTTCTTTTGTTTTTTATTGGCGGTTAGCCAGGGGCACACTCCAACACTCAGACATCATTTACAAACTAAGCATTTGTTTTTAGTGAGTCTGCCAGATCAGAGGCAGTAGAGATGACCAGGAATGTTTTCTTGATAAGTGTGTGAATTGAACAATTTTCCTGTCAAAATACTTTTGGTTGTCAAGGAAAATGTTTGGAGTAAGAAGTACTTTATTTTCTTTAGGAATGTAGTGAAGTAAAAGTTGCTCGAAATATAAATAGTAAGGTAAAGTGCAGATACCCCATAAAACTACTTAAGTACTTTAAAGTAGTTTTACTGAAGTACATTACACTACTGACTTTAACAGAACCTTTCCTAAAAGTTTAAACATGGTTACATTTCATTTCAATTTTGGTAATGTTCTAGGAACGTTCCCCAAATGGTTTGACATTGGAAGCATTCTCAAATAGTTCAAAGAACGTTAAGAAACCACATTCTTCTGTGGCAATTTCTGCACTTTAGCATAACGTATCCGACAGGTTTCCTCATGGTTCTCAAATTGTTCTGAGAGCGTTAAGAAAACGTTCCATACAAACCACAAGCAAACTTAAATAACATTATAAGAATGTTATTTAAAACTATATGCATTCACTTCTCAGCATCAACAAAAATCTATCCTCGATGTTGTTAAGTGTGTTCAGGTGTGTTGGCCACGCCCACTAATTGGCCACACCTGATCTTAATGAGTACTTGTTTCCTTTGGAATGGGGTCTATTGAATGGACTAAAATTAACAGCTTTGTATTCATAAAAAACATGGCATGCTACAGTAGCTCCATCCTGATGGTGCAGGGACTAATTCCATGGATAGAGAAATATTATAGGTTTGAATATTATAGGTTTGAATCTCACTGAGGCCATGTCCCAATAAAAAATACATGTTTTTCCTTGAATAATGCCGAAGGAAATTCATTTCCGTGTGTCCCATCTGTGCTTGGAGTAAAAAACAAGTTAACCCCAAATAAGCTAGCAGTGTTATTAAAAACCTGATTAAAACATTCAGTGAAAGTTTTAAGGAAGTATTCAAAAACCTCCAAATAACCTAGCATTTTTGTTCTGAGAGCATTAATAAAACCTCTCTCTAAAACCTCAAAGAAGCAGAGTAAAACGTTCTCATAACCTCCCTGCAATCAAAAAATAAACATTCCCAGGACAGGCTAAATTCTCACTTCTGTTCTCAGAATGTTAAAAAAAACATTTAGCTTTACTGGTCAGGAAACGTACATCTTCATTCCCACAACGAATGTGAAACAAAAAACATTCGTTCCCACAACTTCCAAGGAACCAAATATGCTAGCTGGGCAGAGTTATGGCTGAGACTCCCTGGCCTTAGGCAACTTGCAACCTGAGAGCAAACGTCAAACCTCATTCAAACAGAAATACATTTCAAACTCTCTTTTGAAAAGGGAAATCTCTTTGGAGGTGAAAACTTAGCCGCGAGAATTAGGGGTGGTGAGGGTGCTGTATCACCCCCTGAAAAGAATTCTATATAAACTCAGCAAACAAAGAAACGTCCCTTTTTCAGGACCCTGGCTTTCCAAAATCCAAATAACTTCACAGATCTTCATTGTAAAGGGTTTAAACACTGTTTCCCATGCTTGTTCAATGACCCATAAACAATTAATGAACATACACCTGTGGAACAGTCGTTAAGACACGAACAGCTTTCAGACGGTAGGCAATTAAGGTCACAGTTATGAAAACCTAGGACACTAAAGAGGCCTTTCTACTGACTCTGAAAAACACCAAAAGATACATGCCCAGGGTCTCTGCTCATCTGCATGAACGTGCCTTAGACATGCTGCAAGGAGGCATGAGGACTGCAGATGTGGCCAGGGAAATAAATTGCAATGTCCGTACTGTGAGACGCCTAAGACAGCACTACAGGGAGACAGGATGGACAGCTGATCGTCCTCGCAGTGGCAGACCACGTGTAACAACACCTGCACAGGATCGGTACATCCGAACATCACACCTGCGGGGACAGGTACAGGATGGCAACAACAACTGACCGATTTACACCAGGAACGCACAATCCCTCCATCAGTGCTCAGACTATCCGCAATAGGCTGAGAGAGGCTGGACTGAGGGGTGGTAGGCCTGTTGTAAGGCAGGTCCTCACCAGATATCACCGGCAACAACGTCCCCTGGGCCAGACAGGACTGGCAAAAAGTGCTCTTCACTGACAAGTTGCGGTTTTGTCTCACCAGGGGTGATGGTCGGATTCTTGTTTATCATCGAAGGGATGAGCGCTACACCGAGGCCTGAACTCTGGAGCGGGATTGATTTGGAGGTGGAGGGTCCGTCATGGTCTGGGGCGGTGTGTCACAGAATCATCGGACTGAGCTTGTTGTCATTGCAGGCAATCTCAACACTGTGCGTTACAAGGAAGACATCCTCCTGCCTCATGTGGTACCTTTCCTGCAGGCTCATCCTGACATGACCCTCCAGCATGACAATGCCACCAGCCATAATGCTTATTCTGTGCGTGATTTCCTATAGGACAGGAATGTCAGTGTTCTGCCATGACCAGCAAAGAGCCCGGATCTCAATCCCATTGAGCATGTCTGGGACCTGTGGATCGGAGGGTGAGGGCTAGGGCCATTCCCCCCAGAAATGTCTGGGAACTTGCAGGTCCCTTGGTGGAAGAGTGGGGTAACATCTCACAGCAAGAAATGGCAAATCTGGTGCAGTCCATGAGGAGGAGATGCACTGCAGTACTTAATGCAGCTGGTGGTCACACCAGATACTGACTGTTACTTTTGATTTTGACCCCCCCGTTGCTCAGGGACACATTATTCCATTTCTGTTAGTCACATGTCTGTGTAACTTGTTCAGTTTATGCCTCAGTTGTTGAATCTTGTTATGTTCATACAAATATTTACACATTTGCTGAGTTTATATAGATATATAGATATATATATATATATATATATATATATATATATATATATATATATATATATATAGACAGAAGAAGAACAATGATTCCAAGCACCACCCTCCTTTTGAAGCTTCCAGTCAATATTTGCAGTGTTGACCCATATATATATATATATATACACTGCTCAAAAAAATAAAGGGAACACTTAAAAAACACAATATAACTCCAAGTCAATCACACTTCTGTGAAATCAAACTGTCCACTTAGGAAGCAACACTGATTGACAATAAATTTCACATGCTGTTGTGCAAATGGAATAGACAAAAGGTAGAAATTATAGGCAATTAGCAAGACACCCCCAAAAAAGGAGTGATTCTGCAGGTGGTGACCACAGACCACTTCTCAGTTCCTATGCTTCCTGGCTGATGTTTTGGTCACTTTTGAATGCTGGCGGTGCTCTTCCTCTAGTGGTAGCATGAGACGGAGTCTACAACCCACACAAGTGGCTCAGGTAGTGCAGTTCATCCAGGATGGCACATCAATGCGAGCTGTGGCAAAGAGGTTTGCTGTGTCTGTCAGCGTAGTGTCCAGAGCATGGAGGCGCTACCAGGAGACAGGCCAGTACATCAGGAGACGTGGAGGAGGCCGTAGGAGGGCAACAACCCAGCAGCAGGACCGCTACCTACGCCTTTGTGCAAGGAGGTGCACTGCCAGCGCCCTGCAAAATGACCTCCAGCAGGCCACAAATGTGCATGTGTCTGCTCAAATGGTCAGAAACAGACTCCATTAAGGTGGTATGAGGGCCCGACGTCCACAGGTGGGGGTTGTGCTTACAGCCCAACACCGTGCAGGACGTTTGGCATTTGCCAGAGAACACCAAGATTGGCAAATTTGCCACTGGCGCCCTGTGCTCTTCACAGATGAAAGCAGGTTCACACTGAGCACATGAGCATATGTGACAGACGTGACAGAGTCTGGAGACGCCGTGGAGAACATTCTGCTGCCTGCAACATCCTCCAGCATGACGCGGTGGGTCAGTCATGGTGTGGGGTGGCATTTCTTTGGGGGGCCGCACAGCCCTCCATGTGCTCGCCAGAGGTAGCCTGACTGCCATTAGGTACCGAGATGAGATCCTCAGACCCCTTGTGAGACCATATGCTGACACATACACATTTGTGGCCCGCTGGAGGTCATTTGGCAGGGCTCTGGCAGTGCTCCTCCTTGCACAAAGGCGGAGGTTGCGGTCCTGCTGCTGGGTTGTTGCCCTCCTTCGGCCTCCTCCACGTCTCCTGATGTACTGGCCTGTCTCCTGGTAGCGCCTCCATGCTCTGGACACTACGCTGACAGACACAGCAAACCTTTTTGCCACAGCTCGCATTGATGTGCCATCCTGGATGAGCAGCACTACCTGAGCCACTTGTGTGGGTTGTAGACTCCGTCTCATGCTACCACTAGAGTGAAAGCACCGCCAGCATTCAAAAGTGACCAAAACATCAGCCAGGAAGCATAGGAACTGAGAAGTGGTCTGTGGTCACCACCTGCAGAACCACTCCTTTATTGGGGGTGTCTTGCTAATTGCCTATAATTTCCACCTTTTGTCTATTCCATTTGCACAACAGCATGTGAAGTTTATTGTCAATCAGTGTTGCTTCCTAAGTGGACAGTTTGATTTCACAGAAGTGTGATTGACTTGGAGTTACATTGTGTTGTTTAAGTTTTCCCTTTATTTTTTTGAGCAGTGTATATACAGTCGTGGCCAGCAGCTTTGAGAATGACACAAATATTAATTTTCACAAAGTCTGCTGCCTCAGTTTGTATGATGGCAATTTGCATATACTCCAGAATGTTATGAAGAGTGATCAGATGAATTGCAATTAATTGCGAAGTCCCTCTTTGCCATGCAAATTATTTGAATCCCCAAAAAACATTTCCACTGCATTTCAGCCCTGCCACAAAAGGACCAGCTGACATCATGTTAGTGATTCTCTCGTTAACACAGCTGTGAGTGTTGACGAGGACAAGGCTGGAGATCTTTCTGTCATGCTGATTGAGTTCAAATAACAGACTGGAAGCTTCAAAAGGAGGATGGTGCTTGGAATCATTGTTCTTCCTCTGTCAATCATGGTTACCTGCAAGGAAACACTTGCCGTCATCATTGCTTTAAACAAAAAGGGCTTCACAGGCAAGGTTATTGCTGCCAGTAAGATTGCACCTAAATCAACCATTTATCGGATCATCAAGAACTTCAAGGAGAGCGGTTCAATTGTTGTGAAGAAGGCTTCAGGGCACCCAAGAAAGTCCAGCAAGCGCCAGGACCGTCTCCTAAAGTTGATTCAGCTGCGGGATCGGGGCACCACCAGTACAGAGCTTGCTCAGGAATGGCAGCAGGCAGGTGTGAGTGCGTCTGCACGCACAGTGAGGTAAAGACTTTTGGAGGATGGCCTGGTGTCAAGAAGGGAAGCAAAGAAGCCACTTCTCTCCAGGAAAAACATCAGGGAGAGACTGATATTCTGCAAAAGGTACAGGGATTGGACTGCTGAGGACTGGGGTAAAGTCATTTTCTCTGATGAATCCCCTTTACGATTGTTTGGGGCATCCGGGAAAAAATCTTGTCCGGAGAAGACAAGGTGAGCGCTACCATCAGTCCTGTGTCATGCCAACAGTAAAGCATCCTGAGACCATTCATGTGTGGGGTTGCTTCTCAGCCAAGGGAGTGGGCTCACTCACAATTTTGCCTAAGAACACAGCCATGAATAAAGAATGGTACCAACACATCCTCAGAGAGCAACTTCTCCCAACCATCAAGCAACAGTTTGGTGATGAACAATGCCTGTTCCAGCATGATGGAGCACCTTGCCATAAGTGATAACTAAGTGGCTCGGGGAACAAAACATCGATATTTTGGGTCCATGGCCAGAAAACTCCCCAGACCTTAATCCCATTGAGAACTTGTGGTCAATCCTCAAGAGGAGGGTAGACAAACAAAAACAAATTCTGACAAACTCCAAGCATTGATTATGCAAGAATGGGCTGCCATCCGTCAGAATGTGGCCCAGAAGTGAATTTACAGCATGCCAGGGCGGATTGCAGAGGTCTTGAAAAAGAAGGGTCAACACTGCAAATATTGACTCTTTGCATCAACTTCATGTAATTGTCAATAATAACCTTTAACACTTATGAAATGCTTGTAATTATACTTCAGTATTCCATCGTAACATCTGACAAAAATATCTAAAGACACTGAAGCAGCAAACTTTGTGGAAATTAATATTTGTGTCATTCTCACAACTTTTTTTATTGTAATTACTTCGCCACCATGGCATATTTATTGCCTTAACTCACTTATCTTACCTCATTTGGTCGCATTTGCAACTGCGACCTGGCCAAGATAAAGCATAGCAATTTGATACATACAACACAGAGTTACACATGGAATAAACAAAACATACAGTCAATAATACAGTAGAACAAAGAAAACAAAAAGTCTATGTACAGTGAGTGCAAATGAGGTAAGATAAGGGAGTTAAGGCAATAAATATGCCATGGTGGCGAAGTAATTACAATATAGCAATTAAACACTGGAATGGTAGATGTGCAGAAGATGAATGTGCAAGTAGAGATACTGGGGTGCAAAGGAGCAAGATAAATAAATATATACAGTATGGGGATGAGGTAGGTATATAGATGGGATATTTACAGATGGGCTGTGTACAGGTGCAGTGATCTGTGAGCTGCTCCGACAGCTGGTGCTTAACGCTAGTGAGGGAGATATGAGTCTCCAGCTTCAGAGATTTTTGCAGTTCGTTCCAGTCATTGGCAGCAGAGAACTGGAAGGAAAGACGACCAAAGGAGGAATTGGCTTTGGGGGTGACCAGTGAGATATACCTGCTGGAGTGCGTGCTACGAGTGGGTGCTGCTATGGTGACCAGTGAGCTGAGATAAGGCGGGGCATTACCTAGCAGAGACTTGTAGATAACCTGTAGCCAGTGGGTTTGGCGACGAGTATGAAGCGAGGGCCAACCAACGAGAGTGTACAGGTCGCAATGGTGGGTAGTGTATGGGGCTTTGGTGACAAAACGGATGGCACTGATAGACTGCATCCAGTTTGTTGAGTAGAGTGTTGAAGGGTATTTTATAGATCACATCACCGAAGTCGAGGATCGGTAGGATGGTCAGTTTTATGAAGGTATGTTTGGCAGCATGAGTGAAGGAGGCTTTGTTGCGATATAGGAAGCCGATTCTAGATTTCATTTTGGATTGGAGATGCTTAATGTGAGTCTGGAAGGAGAGTTTACAATCTAACCAGATACCTAGGTATTTGTAGTTGTCCACATATTCTAAGTCAGAGCCGTCCAGAGTAGTGATGCTGGACGGGCGAGCAGGTACGGGCAGTGATCGGTTGAAGAGCATGCATTTAGTTTTACTTGCATTTAAGAGCAGTTGAAGGCCACGGAGGGAGAGTTGTATGGCATTGAAGCTCGTCTGAAGATTAGTTAACATAGTGTCCAGAGAGGGGCCAGAAGTATACAGAATGGTGTCGTCTGCGTAGAGGTGTATCAGAGAATCACCGGCAGCAAGAGCAACATCATTGATGTATACAGAGAAGAGAGTCGGCCCAAGGATTGAACCCTGTGGCATCCCCATAGAGACTGCCAGAGGTCCGGACAACAGGCCCTCCGATTTGACACACTGAACTCTATCTGAGAAGTAGTTGGTAAACCAGGCGAGGCGATCATTTGAGAAACCAAGGCTGTCGAGTCTGCCAATAAGAATGTGGTGATTGACAGAGTCGAAAGCCTTGGCCAGGTCGATGAATACGGCAGCCGTAGAAAAATGCTTATTGAAATTCTCAATTATAGTGGATTTATCGGTGGTGACAGTGTTTCCTAGCCTCAGAGCAGTGGGCAGCTTATTCTCCATGGACTTTACAGTGTCCCAGAACTTTTTTGATATCATGAGGAAAGCGCGTGACCAGGAACTGGCAATCTGCCAGACCACTGACTCATTCCCCTCTCATCCGGCCCCACAACACAGCAGAGGTTTCATTCCACGTTCTACAGACTGTTGACATCTAGTGGAAGGCGTAGGAAGTGCAAACAGATCCATATCTTACAGGGAATTGAATAGGCGATGAGTTGAACGTTGACCAGTCTCAGAATTCTCACTTCCTGTTTGGATTCTTTCTCAGGTTTTTGCCTGCCATATGAGTTCTGTTATACTCACAGACATCATTCAAACAGTTGTAGAAACTTCAGAGTGTTTTATATCCAATAGTAATAATAGTATGCATATATTAGCATCTGGGACAGAGTAGGAGGCAGTTCACTATGGGCACGCAATTCATCCAAAAGTGAAAATGCTGCCCCCTATATCAAAGAAGCTAAAGGAATCAAATCAAATTGTATTTGTCAGTTCACATAAACACAACAAGTGTAGACATTACATTGAAATCCTTACTTACAAGCCTTTAACCAACAATGCAGTTTTCAGAAAAACGTGTAAAACGTGTAAGTAAAAAATAGATAAGTAAAAAAATAACAAATAAAAGTAACAAGTAATTAAAGAGCAGCAGTAAAATAACTGTAGTGAGGCTATATACAGGGGGTACCGGTACAGAGTCAATCAATGTGCGGGGGCACCGTTTAGTCGAGGCTATTAAGTCAAAGCTAGTAATAATGGGATTTTTTGTCTGTGCAAATACTCAAATAATTTCAAATCTTCAATATGTTTCACAATATCATTCAGCATGTGCCATTTTACTGGTATTCTAAGCATATAAACTGTAAAAACATTAATTTACATGCATTCTAATATTCATATTTTGACAGGAAAATGTATCATATATTATTCAAATTTGACATCAGTCCTCATTTAACTAGGCTTGTCTTACATTAAAAGTAAATTAAGCAGAAATAATGTAAATTAATTTATACTGTTTTAGATTATTCATAATTACTATGGAAATTCAAATCCAAAATTATTTTACTCTAATTGTGTAACTCCACCAGCTGGTTGAGATGTTTGCAATGCATTTATTATTTTCTAAATTCTTCAAGCTCTGTGAAGTTGGTTGTTGATCATTGCTAGACATTTTCAAGTCTTGACATATATTTTCAAGCAGATTCAAGTCAAAACTGTAACTACGCCACTCAGGAACATTCACTGTCTTCTTGGTCATACCATGGATCATTTAGCTATTTGATTTTGAACTTTAGGATCCCTGTAGGAATAAAGAAATATATTTAAAAAAATATTTGATAAAATATTGAATTTGGCCTCTACTACAATAGCTCATAGAAATTAATTGAATAACACATTCATAAATAGCAAAACATAAGGAATAAGGTTTTGAAGTTTCTGTCCTATATCTAGGAGATATAAGAAAACTCAAGAAATATATATTTTTTTTCGGACACGTACTGTACTTCACCCCTTTTTTTTGTTGGCACAAAACTACTTCCATACTTCATCATTTTTAAAACCAGTACCAGGTTACCTTCAGACGAGTCCGGTGACTCCCATAGGGGACGTAGAGCAAAAAGGAGAACACCATCTTTCCATGGAACATTACTCAAGTTTTCTTGTGGTTTTCATGGAAAGTTTTCTTAATGTTTTGAGAACAGGACTTTTTAAATAGAACCATGAGGAAACCTGAAAAACTAAAATTCCCACAGAAGAACGTTTTCTTAACGTTCTCGTAACAATGAGAACATGACCTTAAATAGCACCGTGATGAAACCTGTAGAAAACGTTATGCTGAATTTCGACGATTTAGTTACAGTTCACATAAGGAAATCAGTCAATTGAAATAAATGAATTAGGCCCTAATCTATGGATTTCACA
Organism: Salvelinus fontinalis; assembly: GCF_029448725.1. NCBI lineage: Eukaryota > Metazoa > Chordata > Actinopteri > Salmoniformes > Salmonidae > Salvelinus > Salvelinus fontinalis. Next base: position 24,150,085 of record NC_074679.1, on the reverse strand, counting down.
TGACTAGGCAGGGGCGCAGCCATGGGTTGGCCTGGGAGGGCATAGGCCCACCCACTTGGGAACCAGGCCCACCGACTGAGGAGCCAGGCCCAGGTAATCAGAATTAGTTTTTCCCAACAAAAGGGCTTTATGACAGACAGAAATACTCCTCAGTTTCATCAGCTGTCCGGGTAGCTGGTATCAGACGATCCCGCAGGTGAAGAAGCCAGATGTTGAGGTCCTGGGCTGGCGTGGTTACACGTGGCCTGTGGTTGTGAGGCCGGTTGGACGTACTGCTAAATTCTCTAAAACGACATTGGAGACGGCTTGTGATAGAGAAATGAACATTACTTTCTCTGGCAACAGCTCTGGTGGACATTCCTGCAGTCTGCATGCTAATTGCACGCTCGCTCAAAACTTGAGAAGTCTATATCATTGTATTGTGTGACAAAACTGCACACTTTAGAGTGGCCTTTCATTGTCCCCAGCACAAGGTGCACCTGTGTAATGATCATGCTGTTTAATCATTTTCTTGATATGCCAGACCTGTGAGGTGGATGGATTATCTTGGCAAATGAGAAATGCTCACTAACAGGGATGTAAACAAATGTGTGCACAGGTTTTGAGAGAAATAAGCTTTTTGTGAGAATGTCACATTTCTGGGATCTTTATTTCAGCAAATGGAACATGGGACTAACACTTTACATGTTGCGTTTATATTTTTGTTCAGTATAGAACCATGAGGAAACCTAAAGAGGAACGTTGTTTCTTAATGTTCTCTGAACAATTTCCGAAATTATTTTAACTAGAACCATGAGGAAACTTGTAGGAAACGTTATGCTGAAGTACTGAAATTCCAACCCAAGAAACATGGTTCTCAGAACATTATGTGCTAGCTGGGTATCCTGCTCCATTCCCAGAACATTGTGTATGTAAAATAACCATAGGACAACCACGCTCTCACCAAGCTCTAAGAAACATATGGTTCTCAGAACGTTATGTGCTAGCTGGGTCTCTAAAGCTTTACAAACCTGTATTGTGCAATATTTGCCCATTATCTCTTTCAAAATTATTCAAGCTCTGTCATGTTGGTTGTTGATCATTGCTAGACAGACATTTAAGTCTTGACATGTATTTTCAAGCAGATTCAAGTCAAAACTGTATAACTAACCCATTCAGGAACATTCTGTGTTCTTGGTCATACCATAGATCATTTAGCTTTTTGATTTTGAACTTTAGGACCGATGTAGGTATAAAAAGTATATTTTAAATGATCTGATAAAATATTGAATTTGGCCTTTACTACTACAGCCCATAGAAATGCATTGAATAACATATTAATTAATGGCAAAACAGACAGTCAAAAAATGTATCAGAACCAATAAGGTTTTGAAGTGTCTGTCCTATATCTAGGAGATATGACACGCATTTAACCCCTTTTTTGGGGGGGGAGGGGGCACAAAACCACTTCCATAAAATATTTTTATTTTGTTGTTACATGTACACTACCGTTCAATAGTTTGGGGTCACTTAGAAATCTCCTTGTTTTTTAAGAAAAGCACATTTTTGTCCATTAAAATAACATAACATTTATCAGAAATACAGTGTAGATAGTCATTGTTAATGTTGTCAATGACTATTGTAGCTGGAAACAGCAGATTTGTTATGGAATATCTACAGTTGAAGTCGGAAGTTGACATACACTTAAATTGGAGTCATTAAAACTCGTTTTTCAACTACTCCACAAACTTCTTGTTAACAAACTATAGTTTTGGCAAGTCGGTTAGGACATCTACTTTGTGCCTGACACAAGTAATTTTTCCAACAATCGTTTACAGACATATTATTTCAGTTATAATTTGCTGTATCACAATTCCAGTGGGTCAGAAGTTTACATAAATTAAATTGACTGTGCCTTTAAACAGCTTGGAAAATTCCAGAAAATTATGTCATGGCTTTAGAAGCTTCTGATAGGCTAATTGACATCATTTGAGTCAATTGGAGGTGTACCTGTGGATGTATTTCAAGGCCTACCTTCAAACTCAGTGCCTCTTTGCTTGATATCATGAGAAAATCTAAAGAAATCAGCCAGACCTCAGAAAAGAAATGGTAGACCTCCACAAGTCTGGTTCATCCTTGGGAGCAGTTTCCAAACGCCTGTAGGTACCACGTTAATCCGTACAAACAATAGTACGCAAGTATAAACACCATGGGACCACGCAGCCGTCATACTGCTCAGGAAGGAGACGCATTCAGTCTCCTAGAGATGAATGTACTTTGGTGCGAAAAGTGCAAATCAATCCCAGAACAACAGCAAAGGACCTTGTGAAGATGCTGGAGGAAACGGGTACAAAAGTATCTATATCCACAGTAAAACGAGTCCTATATCAACATAACCTGAAAGGCCACTCAGCAAGGAAGAAGCCACTGCTCCAAAACCACCATAAAAAAGCCAGACTACGGTTTGCAACTGCACACAGGGACAAACATCGTACTTTTTGGAGAAATGTCCTCTGGTCTGATGAAACAAAAATAGAACTGTTTGGTCATAATGACCATCGTTATGTTTGGAGGAAAAAGGGGGAGGCTTGCAAGCTGAAGAACATCATCCCAACCGTGAAGCACGAGGGTGGCAGCATCATGTTGTGGGGTGCTTTGCTGCAGGAGGGACTTCACAAAATAGATGGCATCATGAGGCAGGAACATTATGTGGATATATTGAAGCAACATCTCAAGACATCAGTCAGGAAGTTGAAGCTTGGTCACAAATGGGTCTTCCAAATGGACAACGACCCCAAGCATACTTCCAAAGTTGTGGCAAAATGGCCTAAGGACAACAAAGTCAAGGTATTGGAGTGGCCATCACAAAGCCCTGACCTCACTCCCATAGAAAATGTGTGGGCAGAACTGAAAAAGTGTGTGTGAGCAAGGAGGCCTACAAACCTGACTGTTACATCAGCTCTGTCAGGAGGGATGGGCCAAAATTCACCGAACTTATTGTGGGAAGCTTGTGGAAGGCTACCCGAAACGTTTGACCCAAGTTAAACAATTTAAAGGCAATGCTACCAAATACTAATAGAGTGTATGTAAATTTCTGACCCACTGGGAATGTGATGAAAGCAATAAAAGCTGAAATAAATCATTCTCTCTACTATTATTCTGACATTTCCCATTCTTAAAATAAAGTGGTGATCCTAATTGACCTAAGATAGGGAATTTTTACTAGGATTAAATGTCAGGAATTGTGAAAAACGGAGTTTAAATGTATTTGGCGAAGGTGTATGTAAACCTCCGACTTCAACTGTACATAGGCGTACAGAGGCCCATTATCAGCAACCATCACTCCTGTAACCATCACTCCAGTTTGAGAAACAGACGCCTCACAAGTTCTCAATTGGCAGCTTCATTAAATAGTACCTGCAAAACACCAGTCTCGACGTCTCAAACTAGACACTCTAATGTACTTGTCTTCTTGCTCAGTTGTGCACCGGGCCTCCCTCTCCTATTTCTATTCTGGTTAGAGCCAGTTTGTGCTGTTCTGTGAAGGGAGTAGTATACAGCATTGTATGAGATCTTCAGTTTCTTCGCAATTTCTCGCAAGGAATAGCCTTAATTTCTCAGAACAAGAACAGACTGAGGAGTTTCAGAAGAAATGTCTTTGTTTCTGGCCATTTTGAGCCTGTAATCAAACCCACAAATGCTGATGCCACAGATACTCAACTAGTCTGAAGAAGGCCAGTTTTATTGCTTCTTTAATCAGAACAGCAGTTTTAAGGTGTGCTAACATAATTGTAAAATAGTTTTCTAATGATCAATTGGCCTTTTAAAATTATAAACTTGAATTAGCTAACACAATGTGCCATTGGAACACAGGAGTGATGGTTGCTGCTAATGGGCCTCTGACATTCGCTGTCAACTGTGGGACCTTATATAGACAGGTGTGTGCCTTTCCAAATCATGTCCATCAATTGAATTTACCACAAGTGGACTCCAATCAAGTTGTATAAACATCTCAAGGATGATCAATATAAACACGATGCACCTGAGCTCAATTTCAAGCCTTATAGCAAAGGGTCTGAATACTTACGTAAATTAGATATTTATTTTATTTATTTTTAATACATTTGCAAAGAATTCTAAAAACGTTTTTTCTCCTTGTCATTATGGGTTATTGTGTGTAGATTGATTAAGATTTTTATATATTTAATCAATTTTAGAATAAGGCTGTATAGTAACATGCGAAAAAAGTCAACGGGTCTGAATACTTTCCGAATGCACCGTAAATTCTGAACCTGTTTAATGGCATAGTGTCTACAGATTGTAAATTAAAGAAATATTTTACTTAAAGTATTATTATATTGTTGATTGGTTGACAGTGCTGTTTGAAGGGTTAATTTTTGAGAAATGTTGATTCTTAACGTTCTCTGAACAATTTGAGAACATGACCTTAAATAGAACCATGAGGAAGCCTTTAGAAAATGTTATGCTGAAGTACTGAAATTCCCACAGAAGAAGGTAGTTTCTTAATGGTCTAGGAACAATTTGAGAACATTACTTTAAATAGAACCATGAGGAAACTTGTAGGAAACGTTATGCTGAAGTACTGAAATTCCAACCTAAGAAACATATGGCTCTCAGAACGTTATGTGCTAGCTGGGTATCCTGCTCCATTCCCAGAATATTGTGGGCAGGTTGTATGCAAAATAACCTTAGGACAACCACTCTCTCACTAAGTTCTAATAAACATATGGTTCTCTGAACGTTATGTGCTAGCTTGGTCTCTAGAGCTTTGCAAACCTGTATTGTGCAATATGCTTCAAGCTCTGTCATGTTGGTTGTTGATCATTGCTAGACAGACATTTTCAAGTCTTGACATATATTTTCAAGCAGATTCAAGTCCAAACTGTACCGAGGCCTCTAAGGAACATTCATTGTATTCTTTGTCATACCATAGATCATTTAGCTATTTGATTTTGAGATTTTGGACCTCTTTAGGTACACAAAAAAAGATTTAACAATTATTTGATAAAATATAGAATTTGTCCTTTACTACTATAACCCATAGACATGCATTAAATAACAAATTCATAAATGGCAAAACAAAAAGTAAAAAAATGTATCATAAAGAACAAGGTTTTGAGGTGTCTGTCCTATAACTATGATATAAAAAAGCTCAAGAACTATATATGTATTTTTTGGGACAGATATTTAACCCCTTTTTTGGGCGGGCGGCACAATTCTACTTCCTTACTTCCAGAATTTTTTAAAGCCGATACCAGGTTACCTTCAGATAAGTCCCGTGACACTCATGAGGGTCGTAGAGCAAAATGGAGAACACCATTGTGGGAGTGTCCCCTTTCCATAGTGGGGTCATATTAGTTTGTAGCCCAAACGGTTCGCACATCGATGGTACCGGGCTTGTGGGGGTCCTAGAGCAAAACGGAAAACACCATCGTGAGAGTCTCATCTTTCCATAGAACGTTACTAATATTTTTCTTGTGTTTTTTTTGGTTTTTATTTCTTATTGTTCTGAGAACATGACTTTTCATAGAACCATGAGGAAACCTGCAGAAAACGTTATGCTGAAGTACTGAAATTCCCACAGAAGAACGTTTATTTATTTATTCTTTGGGGGCCCATCCACCTCTTCGGAGGACCAAAATAAACTTTGTTTTTACAGCTTTTTCTTTTGTTGTTGCATGTAAATTTGTTTTTTTATTACACAACAAGAATTAATGAATTTGATATCCATTACATCTAGATATATAGTACATTGTTTTCAATCATAACTATTATAGAACATTAGCTTTTAAACCCACCCCTCGGCTACTCTCAGTCCATCCCACCTACAGTATCTCTGTAAACTGCCCTCATGATTTTCATGTGCCATCCATTTTTCAGCTGTGCTGTGATGTTTCACATACATACGCTCTCACCACGTTCTAAGACACATATGATTCTCAGAAGGTTATGTGCTAACTGGGTAAACTCTTTACTCTTTGATAACATGATTGGCAGTTGTCAATTCATACACTAGTTAAATAAAGGTTTTAAAAAATATGTATATATATATACAGATTTTTTATGAGGAAGTTGTTGATCATGGATTCACAAAATTGCTGAAACATCAGCTGCTCTTTACATTTCTTTTAAATCAACCTACTAGTTTTACACCTCAAAAGTCATTTCATTTTTTAAAGAGTTTTAAAGCTATTTCTGTTGGAACAAGGTTTGATGTTTGCTCTCAGGTTGCAAATTGCCTAAGGCCAGGGCGTCTCACCCATAACTCTATCCACCTCACCACTGAGAAATGTAAATAATTTCTCTCTCTCCTTCACTGCTTCTTTGGTGAGTAATCACACTCTTCTCATCTCAAGTAAACATTGCCTGGCTGATACCAAACTGGAACAAGGTTTGATGTTTGCTCTCAACTCCAAGTCCTCCTTAAATTGATAGTATAGGCCTATACTCCAAATATTCTGTATATCAAATAAAAATCTGGTATTTATATGGCAGCAGCTACTCTTCCTGGGGTCCGACAAAATTAAGGCAGTTATACAATTTTAAAAACATTACAATACATTCATTACAGAATTCACAACACTCAGTGTGTGCCCTCAGGCCCTACTCCACCACCACATATCTGCAACACAAAATTCATGTGTACATGTTATCATGTGTGTGTATGCATGTGGCTGTGCCTATGTTTGTGTTACTTCACAGTCCCTGCTTTTCCAGAGGTGTATTTTTATGTTTTTTAAAAATATATATCCGATTCTACTGCTTGCACCATTTACCTGATGTGGAATAGAGTTCCATGTAGTCATGGCTCTATGTAGTACTGTTCACCTCCAGTAGTCTGTTCTGGCCTTGGGGACTTTGAAGAGACCTCTGGGGGCATGTCTTGTGGAGTATGCATGGGTGTCTGAGCTGTGTGCTAGTCGTTTAAACAGACAGCTCGGTGCTTTCAACATGTCAATACCTCTCACAAATACAAGTAGTGATGAAGTCAATCTCTCCTCTACTTTAAGCCAGGAGAGATTGATGATGCATATTATTAACGTTTGCTCTCTGTGTACATCCAAGGGCCAGCCGTGTTGCCCTGTTCTGAGCCAATTGCAATTTTCTTAAGTCTCTTTTTGTGGCACCTGACCACACAACTGACCAGTAGTCCAGGTGCAACAAAACTAGGGCCTGTAGGACCTGCTTTGTTGATAGTGCTGTTAAGAAGGTAGAGAAGCGATTTATTATGGACAGACTTCTCCCCATCTTAGCTACTGTTATAGCAATATGTTTTGAACATGACAGTTTACAATCCATGGTTACTCCAAGCAGTTTAGTCACCTCACCTTGCTCACCTATTACAATATTTAGTGTTTAGTGAATGATTTGTCCCAAATACAATGCTTTTAGTTTTAGAAATATTTGGGACTAACTTATTCCTTGTCACCCATTCTGAAACTAACTGCAACTCTTCGTTAAGTGTTGCAGTCATTTCAGTTGCTGTAGTAGCTGATGTGTATAATGTTGAGTTATCCGCATACATAGACACACTGGCTTTACTCAAAGCCTGTAGCATGTTGTTAATAAAGATTGAAAAAAGTAAGGAGCTTATCAGGGCAATGCTGTTGAATGTCATCTGTTACGAGCAAGTTATTCATTTCATGGACCTTGTTTCTTAAGCTACATATGTTAACGAGGGCTATTTTGAGCACTTTTCTGGGATGCTTGCTTGTTTTCATTGCTTTACTGAGAAGCTTAGCAGAAGTATATATTCTAGTATATATGTTATTTATGTTAGTTGGACTTCCTACTAGGGCACACCGCCTCAGTGCTGACAGCATAAATCTGGTTCATAGACACATGATTGCTGCATACAATAGCTGTAGTAGCATTGTACAATAGCTGTTACTTACATTGTGTCTACCAATGCCCCTGGTATAATGTACATTTGCTAAAGCATTATGATGACTCAGTGACACAATGGTAGGGATTAACTGAGACGGGTTTGGGTTATTGGTACCTTCTTATCCTTGTGAATATCAAAGTTAGTTTCTGCATATACAGTGCATATCATAAGTATTCACCCCCCTTGAACATTTCACATTTTGTTGAATCAAAGTGAGATTTAAATGGATACAATTTAAAAATGTTGTCACTGATCCACACAAAATACCTCATGTCAAAGTGAAAAGAAAATTCATTTTTTTTAAACAAATGAATACAAAATAAACTACTAAAATGTCTTGGTTACCACCTTTGTTATGGCTAGCCTAAATGGGTTCAGGAGTGAAATAGTGCTTAAGAAATCATATAAGTTGCATGGACTCACCCTTGTTTTTTAATGACTACCCCATATCTGTACCCCACACAATTATCTGCAAGGTCCCTCAGTTGAGTAATGTATTTCAAGCACAGATTCAACCACAAAGACCAGGGGGCTTTTCCAATGCTGTGCAAAGAAGGGCACCTATTGGTAGATGGGTAAAAAAAATAGGCAGACACTATCATGCTCAAAGGGATATTCAAAGTTATTAATTAGACTTTAGATTGTGTATCAATACACCCAGTTACTGCAAAGATACAGTCGTCCTTCCTTACTGATTTGCCAGCAGTGGAAGGAAACCACTCATGGATTTGAGGCAAAATGTGATTTTAAAACAGTAACAGAGTTTAACGGCTGTGATTGGAGAAAACTGAGGACGGATCAAAAACATTTGAGTTACTCCACAATACTAACCTAAATAAAAAGGATGCCTGTACAGAATAAAAAAATATTCCAAAAACATGCATCCCGTTTGCAACAAGGCACTAAACATGTAATGCTGCAGAAATGTGCCAAAGGAATTAACTTTTTGAACTGAATAGAAAGTGTTATGTTTGGGGCAAATCCAACGTAACACATCACTTAGTACTACTCTCCAGATTTTTAAGCATGGTCGTGGAAGTAAAAAAACCAGAATGGAGTTAACCACAGACAAAATCCTAGAGAAAAACCTGGAGCAGTCTGCTTTCAACCAGACACTGGGAGACAAATTAACCTTTCAGCAGGACAATAACCAAAAACACAAGGCCAAATATACACTGCAGCTGCTTACCAAGGAGACAGTGAATGTTCTTGAGTGGCCTAGTTACTGTTTTGACTTAAAGCTGCTTGAAAATACACATGACCAAAAGTATATGGACACATGTTCGTCAAACATCTCATTCCAAAATCATGGGCATTAATATGGAGCCGGTCCCCCTTTGCTTCTATAACAGCCCCCACTCTTCTGGGAAGGCTTTCCACGAGATGTTGGAACATTGCTGCGGGGACTTGCTTCCATTCAGCCACAAGAGAATTACTGAAGTCGGGCATGATGTTGGGCGGTTAGGACTGGCTCGCAGCCAGCATTCCTATTCATCCCAAAGGTGTTCGGTAGGGTTGAGGTCAGGGCTCTGTGCAGGCCAGTCAAGTTCTTGCACACCAATCTCAACAAACCATTTCTGTATGGACCTCGCTTTGTGCATAGGGGCATTGTCATGCTGAAACAGGAAAGGGCCTTCCCCAAACTGTTGCCACAAAGTTGGAAGCACAGAATCGTCTAGAAAGTCATTGTACGCTTAGAATTAAGATTTACTTTCACTGGAACTAAGGAGCCTGAACCATGAAAAACAGCCCTAGACCATTATTCCTCCTCCACCAAACTTTACAGTTGGCACTATGCATTGGGGCAGGTAGCGTTCTCCTGGCATCCGCCAAACCCAGATTTGTCCGTCAGACTGACAGATAGTGAAGCGTGATTAATTACCCCAGAGAACACGTTTCCACTGCTCCAGAGTCCAATGGTGGCGAGTTTCACACCACTCCAGCCGACGCTTGGAATTGCGCACGGTGATCTTAGGCTTATGTGTGGCTGCTCGGACATAGAAAACGAATTTCATGAAGCTCCCGACAAACAGTTCTTATGTTGATGTTGCTTCCAAAGGCAGTAGTGAGTGTTGCAATCGAGGACAGACGATTTTTACAGGCTACACGCTTCAGCACTCTGCGGTCCCGTTCTGTAAACTTGTGTGGCCTACCACTTTGTGGCTGAGCGGTTGTTGCTCCAAGACTTTTCCACTTCACAATAACAGCACTTACAGTTGACCTGGGCAGCTCTAGCAGGGCAGATATTTGACAAACTGACTAGTTGGAAAGGTGACAGTGCCATGTTGAAAGTCACTGAGCTCTTCAGTACAGGCCATTCTACAGCCAATGTCAATGGAGATTGCATTGCTGTGTGCTCGATTTTATACACCTGTCAGCAACGGGTGTGGCTGAAATAGCAGAATCCACTCATTTGAAGGCGTGTCCACATACTTCTGGCCATGTAGCGTATCAAGATTTTTTTTTTTTTGTCAAGTTCCTTAAATGTGCTAAGAATGACATTAAAACAAACAGCTATCCTGCACCATTCCCAGAAGATTGTGGGAAGGTTGTATGGAAAATAATCATAGGAAAACCACACTCTCACCAAGCTCTATGAAACAAAGCTGGGTAGATTAATACTTTCATCATCAATCTTCAGGTTTGACATAATTATGATGTCCTTGTTTTGTCTTTGTTTTTAACCGCCTCGTTTTTAACTGTCAGTATCATTATCATGCCAATATTTTGGGTCACCTATCATCTCATTTCTCCGCCCTGCTTTTTCTGTCCGACTACAAACACCTTTCCACCTATAATTAAAAAGACTGGGTGTGGTTTTTACATACTCTACACTCTCTTATAAATACAGACTGAAAATACAGTTTATGTACAGTCCTTCAACCTCCAGTACCAGGTGAGGCTTGCTTTAATGTGTAAATGGATGGGTTCTTATGCAATTCTTGTTTATATGACGAAAGAAACTTTGATATTTACATGGATAAGAAAATACCGGATTTTAATTTGATATACTGATTATTTTGGAAATATACTATTCATTTGTCCAACAGTGTGATTTCAGTGCCAACTCTTGTTTGAGAAAATGAGTGATCCAGGTAAGTGTTGAAGTTGTTCACTTCATTTACTGTATTATGTGCACTGAGGTTTTAAATTACTATGTAGTTATGTAGTTTCACAACTCAACCCTGAAGTTGAGAATATATTGCACTGACATTGCATTTACGATTTCAAGGAGTGAGTAGACTAGTATGGCCTATACATGCTTTCTCGATGCTTACTGGGAAATAATGACAATGCATTCCTCTATTATTTGAATAACTTCAAAATATTCTTTACTTTTTATCCACAGCAAAGAAACCGGTAAGTCAGTTAACTTACTTTTCAAATACAGAAAATACCTTCAGACTTGTGTGCTATGTGTTTGACATAATGTGTTGTTGTTCCAGGAGGATTCCACACCTGGGACTGATGACGTAAGATATCTGCATTATTTGTCTATCTCTGCTTCTTTACTTCAGTCAACTCAGTCTTAGAAAACTTTTCAAATCAAGCGAAGTAAAGAACAAAAGTATTTTCTAGCTTGCTATATCTTAGATCCCAGTGTTGTCCTGGTGGATGTAAACAGAATACTGTCTGTTTCACAGGGCTCCGGAGCAGAGGGCAAAGGAGAGTTAGGAGGCTTACAAAATAATAGTTAATACACATTAACGTAATAACATTAATATTGTTTCGGAAACCCCTCAAAAAATGGAATTTAGATTTTCACATGTCAGGGTAATGGGTGTAATCATTGAGACAATTGAAGGGAAAACATTTCCATCAGAAAGGTTTTCCTAAACCAATAGGTGAGTCTAGTAATGTTATTTTTGTCATTTCCAGGGGAAGAAGGGAAAAGGTGGAAAAGGGGGACACGGCCACGGGAAAGCCGGCGAGCATGGAGGAGATCATGGAGGCGACCATAAAGGAAAAGGAGGCGAGCATAAAGGAAAAGGAGGCGAGCATAAAGGAAAAGGAGGCGAGCACGGAGATCATGGAGGCGAGCATAAAGGAAAAGGAGGCGAGCATAAAGGAAAAGGAGGCGAGCATGGAGATCATGGAGGTGACCAAAAAGGAAAAGGAGGTCGTGGAGGACATTAAAGATTTAATCATGTACCATTTGCATCTGTTTAATCACTGTAATTATTACGGAAAAAACATGTTGAGCGATTTATTAAAGTTTACAAATCTCTAATAAAACCTACTTATAAAACAGAGTCATATGTTTGTATAACTTCTTAATGCATAATAATCATGCAATACAATGAACATTTTACATTGTAGAAACACAAAATTACAGCAAAATAAGTCATTTTTTGCCATCTAAACAAGTCACTATATGTCAGAGGCGTCGAGATACTATCATACTACACCATTCCTGTGTAGCCCATACCAGATCAACATATCAAACATTCAGTGAAGGACAGCTCAACGTCATTTTTATAATTTACTCACATACAGAACATTAACCAACGGGGTAGTAATAAACCCGGAACAATGACCAGGTATGTCCCTGAGTCTTGGAAATATAATCCTGTTTCTTGTGGATATTTGTCTCCCCTTGCACCACTATTTTTAACCGTTGTTATCAATAATTTCCATGTGAACGTCCACACAACATTCAGGAAAAAATCCCAAATGTTTTATTAACCATTCAACATTTTTTAAGCGCGTAAAGTAGTTGACGGATAAAAACATGTCACAATAGGCCTGATGGAAAGCAAATGTCGGTAAACGTTACAAATGTCGTCAAAACAAAATATGACAAGGTGTGATCTTTTTGTTTCGGTAAAATTACGGTGGAAACGCTTTTATGCGCAAATATTGATATAATAACCATCATATCAAGTAGTCACGACATGACATGTTGCGTGGTCCTCCCACTACGACTCAAGAAGACAGACATTTTATTAGACTACAACAAATTCAATATATAAACTTCACAGAGTGGTGAAAGGTGATGAGCTTGATGGTCCTTCCCAATAAATATCGAGGGTATTATTCTGGTGACATGATGATCGATTCTTGGCTGCCGTTTGACAAATTAAAATGATCTCGCTTTTGTTCATAATAATTTAATTACGTATTATGTATCTGCAAACTGTTGGCTAGACAGCAGGTGTCAATACCAGAGTGAGCACATTCGCTATATAATGCACAAAAAAATCTGAGTTGAAAATTCGATGGAAACAATTTACTTGTATTGGACTGCAAAATATACTTTTTGTGCACTACGTCATCACGCACAGACTTTTATCAGCAGCAGCAAATCAATTTGATGGAAACAGATCTGAGGTGGGAAAATGCTTATATTTAATCTAAACGGCTTTAAAAATATTCGCATACAAATCTGTCGCCAATTGGATAGAAACATAACTAGTTTTCAACATAAAGCCCACAAAATAGGCTACTATTCCAGCCTGAATCGATAAATGATGGTCGGCTAATGCCGCGTTCAAAACAACTGGGAACTCGGAGATCTCAGACTTCCAACCTTAGTAACATGACGTCAGTGAGCTTCAGGTCGGAAAGTCAGATCTCTAGAAAAAGGCCAGAGTTCCCGAGTTGGATTACCGTTCAAAACGATTTTTCCCATTCAGTGCTTGTTTTTGTTGTTGTTGATGAGTTCCCAGTTAAAAGCACTGAAATCAAGGATTTCCAAGTTCCCAGTTGTCTCGAAACCACCATAAGGCAAGGCAATAATAATTGCGTGCTCCGTCTTCGATTTTGTCATCGATTGACAAATTGCTATAACGTATGTGGTTAGCCGATACTTAAAATACCTATCCACGCGTTGTAAGATTTGTTAGGCATAAGCAACGTCTAAGCGTAGGAACGCAGCCACAGTAAAAGGGCCAATTTCCTCTCATTTAATTGTACTTGCAGTTGACTCTTACCACTAAAGGAATACATCAAAAATGTGTTCAAAATATAATACATTAGAGGTCTGTGCTACAGATATGTAAAATGCAGTTATGTATACAGCAATGGAATGTTTGTACACAGATAACATGTATATATTTTAATTCAGTTGAACAAAACATGACAAAAGTGTCTTGCACATGTCTATGTAAAAGTACAGTATAAAAACCTGACTCACATTTTCAAGTGTCTCATTGCTATGGATACAAGTCTCCACAATCTGGGATGTTGCGTCACACATACAATATGACAGAAAAAAAACAAAAAAAAACGGATCAAATATTATCCATCCATGATATCATAATATTTATAAAACATTCACAAAGATCAAAGCTCATCACTAAGCTAAGGACCCTGGGACAAAACACCTCCCTCTGCAACTGGATCCTGGACTTCCTGACGGGCTGCCCCCAGGTGGTAAGGGTAGGTAACAACACATCTGCCACGCTGATCCCCAACACAGGGGCCCCTCCTGTACTCCCTGTTCAGTCATGACTGCATTGCCAGACACGACTCCAACACCATCAGTATGTTTGCAGATGACAACAGTTATAGGCCTGATCACCGACAATGACGAGACAGCCTATAGGGAGGCGGTCAGAGACCTGGCCGTGTAGTGCCAGGACAACAACCTCTCCCTCAACATGATTAAGACAAAGGAGATGATTGTGGACTACAGGAAAAGGAGGACCGAGCACGCCCCCATTCTCATCAACGGGGCTGTAGTGGAGCAGGTTGAGAGCTTCAAGTTCCTTGGTGTCCACATAACCAACAAACTAACATGGTCCAAGCACACCAAGACAGTTGTGAAGAGGGTATGACAAAACCTATTCCCCCTCAGGAGACTGAAAAGATTTGGCATGGGTCCTCAGATCCTCAAAAGGTTTTACAGCTGCACCATCGAGAGCATCCTGACAGGTTGCGTCACTGCCTGGTATGGCAACTGCTCGCCTCCGACCACATGGCACTACAAAGGGTAGTGCGTATGGCCCCGTACCTCACTCGGGCCAAGCTTCCTGCCATCCAGGACCTTTATACCAGGCAGTGGTATAACTTCTGAACTTCTAATCTAATGGCTACCCAGACTATTTGCAAAGGTCATGGTACTTCTGAATGAGAGTTGTTGGATCTTGGACTTTGCACCGGAAAATTCAGCACTCTTTCTTGGTTCAGTGTGGTAACTTAGTTCACTCGCAAATTGCATTTGAGTGAATGTGTTTGACAATAACCTTTAATACCATGTCCTGCACTTAAGATCCCCTGGGGGATCCATGGTTGAGGCAACACATTCACCTGAATGTTTCTGCACCTCCTCTTCCTCTGAGAAAGGATTCACCCCACCATTCCTGGGACCACTATAGGTCTCTATGGGATATTGGTTTACCAGCATCTCATCCACCTGCTTCAGTCAATGTTCAGGAGATTTTTTCTGTTCCATTTTATCAGTTATAGGGGCAGGGTTTTTCGTAAGCCTTGGTTTCTTTACTTGTTTCTATGGTATCTCCGACCTCACTGTTCTCTGACTTCATGGCTCTCAGTCACATCCACACTCACTGTTAATGACTCTATGACCTATGAGCAATGCCCCTTGACCTCCCTGACAACATAATATAATCTACACACAATACACCATAATGACAAAGCAAAAACAGAAAGATCACATTTACATAAGTATTCAGACTCTTTACTCAGTACTTTGTTGAAGCACCTTTGGTGCAGTCTCGAGTCTTCTTGGGTATGACGCTACAAGCTTGGCATACCTTTCCGCTAGGTGACCTAAACTGTGACATGCTTAACACCCCGGCCATCCTACAATCTAAGCTTGATGCCCTCAATCTCACACAAATTATCAATGAACCCACCAGGTACAACCCCAAATCCGTAAACACGGGCACCCTCACAGATATCATCCTAACCAACTTGCCCTCCAAAAACACCTCTGCTGTTTTCAACCAAGATCTCAGCGATCACTGCCTCATTGCCTGCACCCGTAATGGGTCTGCGGTCAAATGACCACCCCTCATCACTGTCAAACGCTCCCCAAAACACTTTCACTGCCTCTCTAATCGACCTGGCCCGGGTATCCTGGAAGGATCTTGACCTCATCCCGTCAGTAGAGGATGCCTGGTTATTCTTTAAAAGTGCCTTCCTCACCATCTTAAATAAGCATGCCCCATTCAAAAAAAATTGAACCAGGAACAGATATAGCTCTTGGTTCTCTCCAGACCTGACTGCCCTTGACCAGCACAAAAACATACTGTAGTGTTCTGCATTAGCATCGAACATCCCGGTGATATGCAACTTTTCTGGGAATTTAGGAAAGCTAAGGCTAGCTTTTTTTTTGCATCCTGTAGCATAAACTGCAAAAAGTTCTGGGACACTGTAAAGTCCATGGAGAATAAGAGCACCTCCTCCCAGCTGCCCACTGCACTGAGGCTAGGAAACACTGTCACCATCGATAAATCCACTATAATTGAGAATTTCAATAAGCATTTTTCTACGGCTGGCCATGCTTTCCACCTGGCTTACCTCCACCCCCCACAGCAACTCACCCAAGCCTCCCCCACTTCTCCTTCACCCAAATCCAGATAGCTGATATTCTGAAAGAGCTGCAAAATCTGGACCTCTACAAATCAGCCAGGCTAGACAATCTGGACCCTCTCTTTCTAAAATGATCTGCCGAAATTGTTGCAACCTCTCTTTCGTATCGTCTGAGATTCCCATAGATTGGAAAGCTGCCGCGGTCATCCCCCTCTTCAAAGGGGGAGACACTCTAGACCCAAACTGCTACAGACCAATATCTATCCTACCCTGTCTTTAAGGTCTTCGAAAGCCAAGTTAACAAACAGATTACCGACCATTTCAAATCCACCCGTACCTTCTCCGCTATGCAATCTGGTTTCAGAGCTGGTCATGGGTGCACCTCAGCCACGCTCAAGGTCCTAAACGATATCATAACCGCCATCGATAAGAGACATTATTGTGCAGTCGTATTCATCGACCTGGCTAAGGCTTTCGACTCTGTCAATCACAACATTCTTATTGGCAGATTCAACAGCCTTGGTTTCTCAAATGATTGCCTCGCCTGGTTCACCAACAACTTCTCAGATAGAGTTCAGTGTGTCAAATTGGAGGGCCTGTTGTCCGGACCTCTGGCAGTCTCTATGGGGGTGCCACAGGGTTCAATTCTCGGGCCGACTCTCTTCTCTGTATACATCAATGATATCGCTCTTGCTGCTGGTGATTCTTTGATCCACCTCTACACAGACGACACCATTCTGTATACTTCTGGCCCTTCTTTGGACACTGTGTTAACTAACCTCCAGACGAGCTTCAATGCCATACAACTCTCCTTCCGTGGCCTCTACTACTCTTAAATGCAAGTAAAACTAAATGCATGCTCTTCAACCGATTGCTGCCCGCCCGTCCAGCATCACTACTCTGGACGGTTCTGACTTAGAATATGTGGACAACTACAAATACCTAGGTGTCTGGTTAGACTGTAAACTCTCCTTCCAGACTCACATTAAAACATCTCCAATCCAAAATTAAATCTAGAATCGGCTTCCTATTTCACAACAAAGCCTCCTTCACTTATGCTCCCAAACATACCCTCGTAAAACTGACCATCCTACCGAACCTCGACGATGTCATTTACAAAATAGCCTCCAACACTCTACTCAACAAATTGGATGCAGTCTATCACAGTGCCATCCGTTTTGTCACCAAAGCCCCATACACTACCCACCACTGCGACCTGTACGCTCTCGTTGGCTGGCCCTCGCTTCATACTAGTCGCTAAACCCACTGGCTCCAGGTCATCTACAAGTCTCTGCTAGGTAAAGCTCGCCTTATCTCAGCTCACTGGTCACCATAGCAGCACCCACCCGTAGCACACGCTCCAGCAGGTATATCTCACTGGTCACCCCCAAAGCCAATTCTTCCTTTGGCCGCCTCTCCTTCCTTGCCAATGACTGGAAAGAACTGCAAAAATCACTAAAGCTGGAGACTCTTACCTCCCTCACTAGCTTTAAGCTGTCAGTGCAGCTCACAGATCACTGCACATAGCCCATCCAATCTACCTCATCCCCATAATGTATTTATTTGTTTATCTTACTCCTTTGCACCCCAGTATCTCTACTTGCACATTCATCTTCTGCACATTCTACCATTCCAGTGTTTAATTGCTATATTGTAATTACTTTGCCACCTTTGCCTATGTATTGCCTTACCACCCTTATCCAGCCTCATTTGCACATGCTGTATATAGACTTTTCTACTGTATTATTGGTTGTATGTTTGTTTATTCCATGTGTCTGTGTTGTTGTATGTGTCGAACGTCTTTGCTTTATCTTGGCCAGGTCACAGTTGCAAATGAGAACTTGTTCTCAACTAGCCTACCTGATTAAATAAAGGTGAAATAAAAAAAATAAACAGCTGGATTTAAGGAGTTTCTCCCATTCTTTTCTGCAGATCATCTCAAGCTCTGGCAGGTTGGATGAGGAGCGTCGCTGCACAGCTATTTTCAAGTCTCTCAAGAGATGTTCGATCGGGTTCAAGTCTGGGCTCTGGATGGGCCACTCAAGGACATTGAGACTTGTCCCAAAGCCACTCCTACATTGTCTTGGCTGTGTGCTTAGGATCGTTGTCCTGTTGGACGGTGAACCTTCACCCCAGTCTTAGGTCCTGAGCGCTCTGGAGCAGGTTTTCATTAAGGATCTCTGTACTTTGCTCTGTTCATCTTTCCCTCGATCTTGACTAGTCTCCCAGTCCCTGCCGCTGAAAAACATCCCCACAGCATGATGCTGCCACCACAATGCTTCATCGTAGGGATGGTGCCAGGTTTCCTCCAGACGTGACGCTTGGCATTCAGGCCAAAGAGTTCAATCTTGGTTTCATCAGGCCAGAGAATCTTGTATGTCATGGTCTGAGAGCGGGCTATGTGCCATTTACTGAGGAGTGGCTTTCGTCTGGCCACTCTACCATAAAGGCCTGATTGGTGGAGTGCTGCAGAAATGGTTGTTCTTCTGGAAGGTTCTCCCATCATCAGAGGAACTCTGGCTCTGTCAGAGTGACCATTGAGTTCTTGGTCACCTCCCTGACCAAGCCTTTTCTCCCCGATTGCTCAGTTTGGCCGGGCGGCCAGCTCTAAGAGTCTTGGTGGTTCCAAACTTCTTCCATATAAGGCCACTGTGTTCTTGGGGACCTTCAATGATGCAGAAATGTTTTGGTACCCTTCCCCAGAGCTGTGCCTCGACACAATACTGTCTCGGTGCGCTATGGACAATTCCGTCGACCTCACGGCTTGGTTTTTGCTGACATGCACTGTCAACTCTAGAACCTTATATAGACAGGTGTGGGCCTTTCCAAATCATGTATAATCAATTGAATTTACCACAGGTGGACTCCAATCAAGTTGTAGAAACATCAAGGATGATCAATGGAAACACGATGCACCGGAGCTCAATTTCGGGTCTGAATCAATTTCGGGTCTCTTAGGGTCTGAATACCTATGAAAATAAGGTTTGTTTTTTATCTTTAATACATTTGCAAAGAAATTCTAAAAACCTGTTTTCGATTTGTCATTATGGACATTTAAAAATACCTTATTCATTGAAATCATTTTCTGATATAAAAAGTCAGTCATTGATTAAGTAACATGCTCAAATTACAGAATCAATTGGTGTACAGTACTTTAACAGTATTAGTCATTCTATATTAGAATACCGAACAAAGAATGGCAACAAGAACGTTTGAAGAGACACTATTAGGACCAATCTTTAAACCACAAGGATAGTCAGTGTCACAGAATTTTTTATAAAGGCAGCAATGTCAGAATTTGCTCTGCCTAATTTCCAACATTGTTTTGAATCCCAAAAAAACTGTCCTTTACCAGCCCATGGCAGTAGACAGTCTAATTTACACACAAATCACACTGATAACCACCTGATTCATGATCTGAGGCCTCCCTCTCCCCAGTGTCTCCTTACCATGTACAGTATTATCAGACAACACTGCACTTTTGAAGGGTCTGATACAGTAGCTCCTGGGAAGGTTTGTTTATGTTCAGAGGTGATTATTAAAAACATGCTCCGGTACTTTGGTAATTAAGAAAAAAAAAAAAGTTTAAACCTCCCACTTTGGGCTGTATGTCTCAAGGTGTAGTTCATAGATGAATGATAAGAGCAAAATTAATATTTTAACTCAATTAGCCACGAAATCCCTAGTTTGAAAGCAACTTTTCTGGAAGCTGTGCCGCGCCATTTTCCCTACACGTGGGCCAGCACCCTAGCAATTCGAGTTCTAGCCAATTAGCTTCAGCCCCTCACATTTGAGCAACAGCTAGCAAGAGGCCTGCCCAGCGTTATCAGATGAGTTTGCAGGGTGGGCCCAATGGCTCAGTGGACACGAGAGAGCAATGACGTGGTGCACATATGTGACAGTACACATTTTTCAGGGACCACTGTTGTCTCGTGAGTGCTACTTTCAGAGCTACTGGCAAAAAAGTATACAAAAAGGTACCGGAGAATCTTTTTAAATTAATGTAAACAGGCAATTTCCCCCCCATCTAGAATTTAATACAGAATAATATCAGAGGACAAACTGTTTCTTAATTAAGTTTCTTTATTTTACCCTTCAGTGACCATGGGCAGAGAAATGTACTATTGTCAGCGACAGTGAAAAATACAGGACATTATTGACAAGGGAGGGAAGCGCTTCCAGTTACTACTCCATCACATTTCATTAGGCCTTGTTTTGGGGGCTGCAGACCACAGATCACCTCTGTTAATGGGAAGATAAAGATAGAGCAACAGAGAGAAAAATAACAAGAACCATTACAGACATCAACCATATCTGTATGCTTGTATGGGTTGTTGCATCATTTGTATAGCTGTAATGTAGCGGATTCCTTACCGTTAAACAGGGTGGAGCCCTTCTTAGAAGAGTCCATTGACCTGCTCAGTCTCAGGGTCTAGGTCAATGTCATAGAAACAGGGCCTTGTGGGCAGCCCTGGAATTGTGGGCATCTAGGATGGGGCCAAAAAAGGAATAAACTGTACTAGTACTTTGTGTCCTCTGATCAAGAGATTGATTTGACTCTTCATTGATTCAGTTGATTTTCTGTTGAGATCATGGATATTTTAAATACAGTTATTCTCCAGGCCAGTGCTTTCTTACCGTGCCAACAAGAGGGTAGAGGAACCCAGCACCCACACTGGCACGGATGTCTCTGATGGGCAGGACGAAACCTGTGGGCACGCCCTTCTTATCCGCCTCGTGGGACAGGGACAGGTGGGTCTTTGCCATGCAGATGGGCAGATTCCCAAAGCCCTGACCAAAACAAATATGGCGTTCATTGAAAGGAGAGTAAAACCTCAAATAGAAATGTGAACCCTCCAGACTGTTTTATTGAACCTTCAAAGTAAAGGTTGAAAATGTGCTCCAGAAATCAATGAGTAGTGTGCTACAAACAAATAGGTTCTATACAAAGCATGTAAACAAAGAACCGTCTCCATTAAACACCTTAGTCTCATAGCTATTGTACCTGTTTGGTGTAGAGCTCCACCTTGTGCTGGGCATCTGGCAGCAGCTCTATATCATCAGCCCCATAGATCTTCTGAGCAATGATCCGGATCTTATCCGCAATGGGCAGCTGCAAGCAATTCAGACAGACAAAAATACACATACGTACAACATATGAGTACCATAGAACTGGTTCAGGTCATCTACACTGATTCTCCAACATGTTTAAATGTAATGCAAGCATTTGCAGCAGTACATGAGGAGAAAGATTAAGTTATACTATTCTGGGAAATCACTTGATGTATAAATATTATAATCAAAACAGTCATCTACGTCTCAGAAGTAAATCAGTGATTTATTTCATCTACAGACATGACAAGAATGATGAGATGAAGGGAAGAAAAATAATAGATTTCCTGAGCAGGATGAAATCAATGCATCCGTGTCATATAGTGAAAAACAAGGTCTTTGACGGAGGCCGACGCTCGCTTTACCTCCACATCATAGAGGAACTTGAAGTCACTGGGGGCCTCAGAAGCCCTCTGCACAGCCTGTCCCAGGGCCACGGCACCAGCACCCCCTTCAGCCCAGTGAGAGCAGCGCACCGCATCAAAGGCCCCCACTTCCTTGGCCAGGGTGCAGATCAGGTCCAGCTCTGATTCAGTGTCTGTCCTGCAGTCAGGGAGACACAGGTCAGAGGTCAAAACACTGGACAAGAAGGGTAAAATAGTTTCAGATGCTCACCATGAATAGGACTTACTTGAAAGCGTTGACGGCCACTACCACTGGCACTCCAAAATGCCTGGCATTCTCCACTTGTTTCCTCATGTTACTGCAGCCCTTCTCCAGCAGCTCAAGGTTCTACACAGAAACACACAAAAGTTTTAGAATTTTTTATATACAGCTATTATATAATATACTGCGTACAGTCTGGCTTTGTAGAGACACCCGAGGGAGTTGAGTGGAGCTATTTTATACTCACACCAATGATCACATGTAGCCAGTAGGTATTGGGCAATGGTCCATGTAAAATCAAGAGAGCATGTGAACTGGACCTAATTGCACTGCATAATGGATGAGCCTGTGTAGTTCAACTCAACTAATTGCATCAGATGAGAATTGTGTCACAAGACACAAAGCAAATACAAAGCACATGCTCTTGATGCCTTCTAATGAAGTCTTACGACTAGGGGCGCTTACGGTGACCGTATTACAGCCACATGATAATGGTCCATTCTAAATCAAAACAAATTTCACACAAACTAAATAATATATGTGAAGACAAGATTAAATCAAGAATAGTGTGATGGTTGAAAATATTAGCCTATCACTTGTGAATGATGCCCATCTTAAGGAAGACAGCACATGCTTTTTGTCTCCTACTTTTTCAAATCATAGTCGCACACCTCATATAGCCTAGCCCATATGCCTATGTTTTGGTACGGTTGATATCACAACTAAAGTGACCAAATAACTTCTTAAAATGAAGCACATTAATCCGCTTTACAACGGGTGTAGAGCCTAACTGATATACATACGCAGCGCGTGAGTTTCAAGTTTGGGGAAGTTCATTTTCAATGTAAAAATGCACCTTAATAATAAAAGCATTACATGCATAATCGCATTTGTGGTCACTTTTGAGAATGGTGTTTTCCTGCTAATGGAAAATTCCCGCTTATAGCCTACTGCAGTGTGTGCATTGCTGCACTTATGTGAAGAAATAACCAAATAGTTCAACATTTTAAGCTAAACCTGCTCATCTATTGAGTCAGGCTCATTGCTTAAAACAGTTTTTTTGATGCTAGTGGTTGTTTTAATTCGGGATCTATCACATCCCACAACTGCCCTAAAATATGTTTGGAATATTTATTTATCGCACAGAATAAGTAAACTTTTGTACAATGGGGGATAGTAGATTGACATGGGCTATGGCTTTTGCTGTTCGCTAGGCCTACTCATCTTGTTGGCTGACGAAAAGTAAATGTGGACAGTTCTTCCAATATGCACCTCGGAATTGGATGACGTGCGCAGTTGCATCCCGGATGTGTCTGTCTTTACTTGTAGCCTGTGAGAAAGGCCTGATCATGTGAATGAGAGCCATGTGAGTGAGAGGTGCTTCGGCATGCAGCTGGGAGAATGGAATTATTATATTCAGCCCAAGCGCACAACGGCCACAAAAGGAATGGATTGTTTAAGGGGGCATTGGGGCCACACAAAGGGGATGCAGCCGGGAAATTCGAGGCATTATCAAGTGCTTGTCAAATTGTGAATGAGAGACTGATGAAGTGTGAACAGCCTGAACAGCCAAAAAAACAAAGCAGAGCTCATGCCTTGCATGCAATTTTTTTCAAATCATTAGTCACATCATGCAGCCTAAGAATGAATTAAAAATCTAGCCCATAACTAAAGTTACATAAATAACTCTAAATTAAGCATATAGGAGTACCTGTTTCTTTGTTAACCGCGCAACACAGAATTGCCGCGTGTGCGGACTCCCTCAAATTGTTCGGAGAAAATATCCTTCCTATTTTATTCAGCTATGTTCAATTGTATTCTGATTACTATAAATAATGCCATTGAATTCTAAGCAAATCTTGTCTGCTAAATGAACTAGCGTAGCCCTCAGAATTATGGCATAGCCAGATCACGGCCTAACATAAGGACAACTCATGCTATACTGTTCTTCTGGTGTAGGCTATATTACATGGATTTATTATACTTTTTAAAATGTAGATGTTCCAAAAGGTCTGCATCAGTGGCTTGTAGGTTATGTGTGGAAGCCAGCCGATGCTAAATGTGTTTATGTTAATTAACAGTCAATTACTATGATCGGCTGACAATTTCATGACCGCCACAGCTCTACTTAAAACCAACTTGTCCAGAGGATGAGCAATATGCCATTAGCAGAACATTATCATAAAAGGTAAGTGGTACATTTAGGATGGCTGATCTTTCCCTGATGTGATGCGGTGTAAAAGGGGTGGGGCTGAAGTGAGAGTGAGGGTGAGGCGCAGAGAAGTGTCTTACCTCTTCCACATATTCTTTGGGCAGGGCCATCCCAGCAGTAACCTGGATCAAAGGAGAAAGATCAGTCAAAAAGCTATCAAATTACTAACCTAGAACAAACAATAAGGGGCTGTATCCCTATTTCCTGTCCAAGGACATGAAACATACTAGTGTTCGTGGGGATAGAGCTAAAGCAGCAGAATGACAGGTCTTCCTGTGTGACCTCCAAGCAGGAAATTGAATTACATTCTTAGCAGTGCACCTGCATTGATTGAAGCGGGATAGGACATTCTATAGGAGAGAATATATACACTACCGTTCAAAAGTTTGGGGTCACTTAGAAATGTCCTTGTTTTTGAAAGAAAAGCAAATAACATCAAATTGATCAGAAATACAGTGTAGACGTTGTTAATGTTGTAAATGACTATTGTAGCTGGAAACGGCAGATTTTTTAATGGAATATCTACATAGGCGTACAGAGGCCTATTATCGGCAACCATCACTCCTGTGTTCCAATGGCACGTTGTGTTAGCTAATCCAAGTTTTATAATTTTAGAAGGCTAATTGATCCTTAGAAAACCCTTTTGCAAAGATGTTAGCACAGCTGAAAACTGTTGTTCTGATTAAAGAAGCAATAAAACTGGCCTTCTTTAGACTAGTTAAGTATCTGTGAGCATCAGCATTTGTGGGTTCGATTACAGGCTCAAAATTACCAGAAACAAGGACCTTTCTTCTGAAACTCGTCAGTCCATTTTTGTTCTGAGAAATTAAGGCTATTCCATGCGAGAAATTGCCAAGAAACTGAAGATCTTGTACAACGGTGTACTACTCCCTTCACAGAATAGCGCAAACTGGCTCTAACCAGAATAGAAAGAGGAGTGGGAGGCCCGGTGCACAACTGAGCAAGAGGACAAGTACATTAGAGTGTCTAGTTTGAGAAACGGACACCTCACAAGTCCTCAACTGGCAGCTTCATTGAATTGTACCCGCAAAACACCAGTCTCAACGTCAACAGTGAAGAGGCGACTCCGGGATGCTGGCCTTCTTTGCAAAATTGAATATTTCCAGCTACAATAGTAATTTACAACATCTACACTGTATTTCTGATCAATATGATGTTATTTTAAAAATGGACAAAAAAAGTGTGCTTTTCTTTAAAAAAACAAGGACATTTAAGTGACCCCAAACTTTTGAACGGTATATATGACATTAATACGTGAACATTCTCTAGGTTGATCTGATGATTATAATTGACTACACTGAGCAACCGCTACTCTTCTTTTGAGGGGGCAAAACCTGCCCTTTAATTGTTTTTTCTGAAGCAGTCTTTCTGAAAGCTGCCCATTGGCACCACCATTAGAACAAGAGTAGAAAGATTTCAAAGACCTCCAGTAAACTATGCAGTCACTCACCGTTGGCCCACCTCCATGCATCTTCAGAGCTCGGACGGTGGCCACCAGCACCACCACGTGAGGCCGCAGGCCGGAGTAGCGGCATTTGATGTTGAAGAACTTCTCCATGCCGATGTCAGCGCCGAACCCAGCCTCAGTCACTGTCCCATGAGAGAAACAACCAACACTCACATTACAAGAGGTGTTCATAGTTTTGTTTCTTGTCAAGGGAGAGGCTGTGTGTTTCAGCTCCACCTACCCACAAATCCCTCCGGGCCGACCAGCTTCAGGGCTATCTTATCAGC
Organism: Salvelinus fontinalis; assembly: GCF_029448725.1. Lineage (NCBI taxonomy): Eukaryota > Metazoa > Chordata > Actinopteri > Salmoniformes > Salmonidae > Salvelinus > Salvelinus fontinalis. The sequence continues at coordinate 24,124,013 of NC_074679.1, read as the reverse complement.
CAGGACGGAAGAGTTGCCGTGGGCGATGTTGGCGAAAGGTCCGGCGTGGACGAACACGGGGGTTCCCTGTAGAGAAACTCCTCTCAATCATCCAGCAGCAGAACACACACTCAGCCAGTAGCAATGTCACCACTCTGACTCAAAGAAGTCAAGTCTACCACATCAAACACCATAGACTCAGAATCACATATCTGCAGGCAACAAACTTAGTTCTAGGCTTTGGAATATCTGTTGATTTGATGCAAATAGATTAGCTACTTTGTACCCAATCCTGCCTCAGAACTTCTCAAAGAGAAACAGGGGATTAGTAACTAAACTAAAAACAGCCACAAGCACACGCTATCTGTCTTCTCCAGACTGTGTCATCACTGCTCCGTGAGAACATAGGAAGCTTCACATCCACACTACCCTAACCAATTAAAGAATCTGAAACCCATTTTCCCACATGGCTTTGCTTCCCTCTCCTCTCCTCCAGTTGCCAGGCCTGTACAGTTCCACCCTGAGGAGTTCCCTCCCTCCCTCCCTTCCCTGCCCCACCCACCTCTAGAGTCTGCATCAAGTTGGGCTTGATGGCATCCCTCATCAGCACAGTCAGGGCTCCACTCACACCCTGCACACAGAAGGAACAATGAAATGGTGAGAATCTTTTAAGGCCAGAATCAACAAGCACTCATCACAAACCTCAACTGTCTATGTGTTGGATGACAGTGTGAGAGGGAGACTAGGGCCACCTACCAGGTCCTCTGTGGTGATGGGCTGCCCACTGCGGCTGGTTGCCACCACCATCTTGGCCAGGCGCTGGCGCATGTCCTTCAGGCTGCTGGTGAGAGCCAGCACGGCCATGATCTCACTGGCCACCGTGATGCTGAACTGAGCCTGGGGGAGGAGGACAGAACAAGAGTCAACAGCAGTATCAGTGGGTGACTAACTAATGGAAGAAAAGCATGTGTACTATGAACTTTTACATACCTCCCTAGTGTGTCCCTTCTCAGTCGGCGATTGGCCAATGGTGATCTTCCTCAGGAAACGATCATTGGTGTCCAACACTGAAATGACACAAAGACCCATTAAAACACTGTTCTACATCTCAACACTGACATGTCATAGTATAGCAGGGCTCTCCAACCCGGTTTCTGGAGAGCTACCCTCCTGTACGTTTTCGCTCCAACCCCAGTTGTAACTAACCAGGTTCAGCTTATCAACCAGCTAACCATTACAATCAGGTGTGCTGGATTAGGGTAGGAGTGAAAACCTACAGGACTGTAGCTCTCCAGGAGCAGGGTTGGAGAGCCCTGTAGTATAGTATACATTATACACAACAGTCAGGCCACTCAGGGTACATATCCAGTACAGTCTTCAGTACCTCTGTGCCAGGTGATGGAGTCAGGGTCCATGTCTAGTCGGGCAAAGCGGGTTATCTCCTCCTCGGTCAGAGTGGTGGGGTCAGTCTTCTCAATGCCCAGTCTCTACAGGGATCACATACAGAGACAATAGTAGAGAAATTCCCTCCCTAAGACAGTCAAGATAATAATGGCATTGTCATCCACGGATACAATTGAGTTTGTACCTTTAGTCTGTTTATCTGGATGGGGGAGAATGTCCTCTGACCTCCACTAAGAGGGACCAGACGGTTATATAAAGCCTGTGGGAGATGGAATGAGTGAGAAAGATAAGAAATGGACCGACACACACATTAATCAAACATGGAATACCACCTTGTGCAGTGCAATCTTTCTCAAGAACAGATGTCAGCAACCGAGAGTGTTCACCTTGTCTGTTTGGGTGGCTTCATGGAACAGACGGGCGTCTATGGCGGCCGCCACCAGGTTGTTGGCAGCTGTGATGGCGTGGATATCTCCAGTGAGGTGGAGGTTGAACTGAAATCATAATTAAACCATATGGTCAAATAGAGCTTTATTTTTTTTATTTCACCAGGTAGGCTAGTTGAGAACAAGTTCTCATTTGCAACTGCGACCTGGCCAAGATAAAGCATAGCAATTTGACACATACAACAACACAGAGTTACACATGGAATAAACAAACAGTCAATAATACAGTAGAAAAATAAGTCTATATACAATGTGAGCAAATGAGGTGAGATAAGGGAGGTAAAGGCAAAAAAAGGCCATAGTGGCGAGGTAAATACAATATAGCAAGTAAAACACTGGAATGGTAGATTTGCAGTGGAAGAATGTGCAAAGTAGAAATAGAAATAATGGTGTGCAAAGGAGCAAAATAAATCAATAAATACAGTAGGGGAAGAGGTAGTTGTTTGAGCTAAATTATAGACGGGCTATGTACAGGTGCAGTAATCTGTGAGCTGCTCCGACAGCTGGTGCTTAACGCTAGTGAGAGAGATATGAGTCTCCAGCTTCAGAGATTTTTGCAGTTCGTTCCAGTCATTGGCAGCAGAGAACTGGAAGGATAGACGACCAAAGGAGGAATTGGCTTTGGGGGTGACCAGTGAGATATACCTGCTGGAGCACGTGCTACGAGTGGGTGCTGCTATGGTGACCAGTGAGCTGAGATAAGGCGGGGCTTTACCTAGCAGAGACTTGTAGATAGTGGGTTTGGCGATGAGTATGAAGCAAGGGCCAACCAACGAGAGCGTACAGGCCGCAATGGTGGGTAGTGTATGGGGCTTTGGTGACAAAACGGATGGCACTGTGATAGACTGCATCCAGTTTGTTGAGGAGAGTGTTGGAGGGTATTTTATAGATCACATCACCGAAGTCGAGGATCAGTAGGATGGTCAGTTTTACGAGGGTATGTTTGGCAGCATGTGTGAAGGATGCTTTGTTGCGATATAGGAAGACGATTCTAGATGTAATTTTTTTTATACCGAAACCCCTTCCTGAATGATCAATGTCTGGAACAGAATGGAAATCATTCAGTGCTGTACCTCCTCCATGGGAATTACTTGAGAATATCCACCTCCAGCAGCACCTCCTGTAGATAGAACATTCCAGGCATTTAGCATTGATAACTGAGCATTGATGAAGCCTTACATTTTCACACAAAAGGCATCCAACCAGTCAGTAAACGGCAGCATCACTCAGTGCTCACCTTTGATTCCGAAGGTGGGGCCTTGGGAAGGCTGGCGGACACAGGCGAAGACATTGAGCTTCATGTGAGCCCCCAGAGCCTGGACCAGTCCTATGGTGGTGGTGCTCTTTCCCTCTCCCAGTGGGGTGGGGGTGATTCTAGAGGTACAGACAACATTAACACTGGTGTGAAACATTTCAGAGAGCATAATAGATAATCAATCTTGATAAATGAAGAGTTCTGTACCAGGCCACTGTAGCGAAAAGGAGCACATTTTCCATGTTACATCTACAACACAACAAGAACAAAAGTTTATTGTACAGAGCATACCCAGTGACCACCACGTATTTCCCATCAGGCTGTGCCCGCAGGCGATTGATGATGTCCAGCTGCACCTTGGCCTTGGTCTTCCCATAGAGCTCCACCTCGTCCGACAGCAGCCCCACCTCCGTGGCCAGTCGGTCAATGGGCTTGGGCACGCAGGAACGCGAGATCACAATGTCACTGAGGGCCACAGTCAGGTCACACATTTATTCAGCAGTAACAGCAGACAGGAAAAGTCATGCAAGTCTCTGAGGCCCAAATTTAGGGCTTTCAAACATGAAGTAGAGAACCAAAATTAGACTAGAGCCCCTACTTTAGTAGAAGGTTGAATTATTCAGCAACATTACTGAGGAGTATTAAAAGTATGAAAAATCACTAAACGACTAGAAGATAAAGTGATTCCACATCAGAGGGAAAGGTATGCAGAGGATGAGGGGACAAACCTTGGCACAGGCTTCTGCAGGATGAGCTTGGTGTAGGTGATGCTCCACTTGCCTGGCTGGTGAGACTCCAGGAAGCGCTTGGCACTTAGCACTGTGTTCTGGAGATGAAGAGAAACAACAACAAAAAAACACAGCCAATGAAAAGCTCAGTTTACACATTTAGATTGTATTTATTATGGATCCCAATTAGCTGCTGCCTTCTTCCTGGGGTCCAGCAAAAATAAGGCAGTTATATACATTACACAGAAGACTTTACAACACATTAAGTGTGCGCCCTCAGGCCACTACTCTACAACAACAAATCCATGTGTACATGTGAGTATAGTGCGCATGTGTGTATAGATTGGAATTTGTACCAAACTCAAAGGACAATTCGCTTCTATGGTTATGCCTTATAGACAAAAGCCATTCATTCTCACTGAATGTGCTCTGCGCAACTGTGGATTGCACAGTGCCATAAAAGTGAATAAAACATTGCTTTCCATTCATTTATGTCGTTAGAATTCCATTACCTCAGAGGATTACCAGACAGAAACAAATGAGTGTCTGAAATAACACCTTATCTACTACAAAATTCTCCACATTCAGTTTAACGGAGTCCGTCTTTGCCATGATGTCATGCTGCGTAAACAGTTGAGTGAATGGCATTGATGAGGTCACAGGACAGGGAGCTGCTCCATCACAAATTAATACCACTTTTCCACTGAAATATGAATTTTTCACAGGATGAATTTTTGTGGTTTGTGTGATTACTAGTAGGGATGTCACTGCCTTTGTGCTGGAGGTGGATCGGTAAGCTACACTCACGTGATGAGTAACCTTGCCTAAGATCTGAGGACTCGTTTTCCTAAGCCTTAGCTTGGTGGGCTAACTTATAAGGTATACAGACAACCGCCGTGTTCAATTCCCAGTTGTTCCCAACTACCTGCATGAGCATGGCCACAGTCATGGGCCCCACTCCTCCTGGTACTGGAGTGATGAAGCCAGCATGCTCCTTAACAGAGGAGTAGTGCACATCCCCCACCACACGCTTCCCACTGGGCCGCGTCTCATCTGAGGAGCACAGAGAGGAACCATGCCGTCAACACAAGCACCCCTAAATGTTACCCATAAAGAGAAGTACCAGCTCCATGGAGAACCGATGATTCACTCCATGTTTAGCTCACTTTTATTCTAAAAAAAAAAGTACTTATCAAAATGGAATCCAATGGAGGGGACCATACTAACCTGGGATGTGATTAATGCCGCAGTCGATGACCACCGCTCCCTTCTTCACCCAATCCCCCTTCACCATCTCTGCTTTCCCAATCCCAACCACCAAAATGTCTGCTCTGCCCACCTGGAAAGAGGGGACTGGATGGATCTCCTCACTATACTAGTTTGTTTCGCGGCACAAGTCTATCAATCTAATAAACAGTAGTGCTCCGGTATGTGGGATCTGTATGTGACATGTCATCTACCTGTATACATCATCATGACGAGTTGCCTGTAGTACATGTTTATATGGATAGGAACTGCCTGTATATATGGTTGAGAGTGTTTTCATGTTCTGAGTGAGCGTGTGACATGTCTTGGGCTTGGGTTACCTCAGCAGCGAGGTCAGCAGTCTTTGAATGACAGGTTGTCACGGTAGCGTGGTTCCACAGCAGTAGGTCATGCATGGGCGCGCCCACAATCTTACTGCGGCCAATCACCACAGCTCTCTTCCCGGCCACAGAAACACCTGCACAGATGCACTGCAGTGTCAATCATTAAATTGAGCACTTCTACATATTAAGTAATTCAGCTCATTAGCATTGGCTCATAACTAGTTTCTCTGCTGTACCCACCAGTCTGTCTGATGAGCTCCATGCAGCCGTTAGGAGTACAGGGGATGAAACAGTCACCCAAGTCCCCCCGGGACAGCTTCCCAGCATTTATACTGGTCAGACTAGGAACACACACACAGAGTACCCTCATGAGCATGAGCATCCAGTTTCTAACCAATAAGAGTTAGTCATACTTTCACGTACCGTACTATATACACACACACACAACTCCTTCTGATGGTACATTGTATTTCCTAGAATGCCTTCTTTCATTTCCCCTTTCCAACATTGTCTCCCTAACAAGCTACGCATGATTAAAACCCTCAGAAAAAAAATCTGTACTCTTTTGAGATGAGACGACATAAATCAATGTCCTCATCATTAGTACACTGGTTAGAATTCAGGCCCTGTCTTTTTAACAGGCCCAGCTAAGTGCAGTACAGAAGCTCCTTTACTGGTCTCTCAGTAAGTCCAGAGAACAATCTGAATCAATAGAGTCAATTAGAGGAGCAAGAGATTAATGGAGCTTCCTAAACACCAAGACAAAAGGCCTGCATCCTTTAAACACACAGCCTGTATCAGCATCACTGTCCAATAAACACAATATAATCATGGCTCACACTACACAAATGGAACTAGAACACTTCCAGAATGGCAAAATGGTTTCACTAACCACATTTCCATACAGTTTAACCTGTCTAGGATCAGCGTGGCGCTAGCGGCACCCCCCCCCCCCCCCCCCACTGAAAAACCAGTGCCGCGAAATTCAAAAAAAATACTTTTTTAAAATATTTAACTTTCACACATTAAAGTCCAATACAGCTAATGAAAGACACAGATCTTGTGAATCCAGTCAACATTTCCGATTTTTAAAATGTTTTACAGGGAAGACACAATATGTAAAGATGTACATCTATTACCTAAAAACACATTAGCATAATCCACCATCTTTTATTTGTCCACCAACACCAGTAGCCATCACCAATTCGGCTAAACTAAGATATTTATAGCCCCTAACCAACAAAAAAACTCATTAGATGACAGTCTGATAACATATTTATGGTATGGGATAGGTTTTGTTAGAAAAAAGTGCATATTTCAGGTAGATGGCATAGTTTACAATTGCACCCACCATCACAAATGGACTAGAATAATTACAATGAGCAACGTGTTTACCTAACTACTAATCATCAAACATTTCGTAAAAATACACAGCATACACGAATCGAAAGACACAGATCCTGTGAATACAGACAATATTTCAGATTTTCTAAGTGTCTTACAGCGAAAACACAATAAATCGTTATATTAGCTTAGCACATAGCAATTAGCAGCCCAGCATTGATTCTAGCCAAAGTGAGCGATAAAAGTCAACATCGCCAAAAGATATTAATTTTTTCACTAACCTTCTCAGAATTCTTCCGATGACACTCCTGTAACATCACATTACAACATGCATATACAGTTTGATCGAAAATGTTTATATTTAGCCCCCAAAATCATGGTTAGACAATGTGAAATGTAGCTCAGTTGGTCAGAAAATGTCCTTGCGCCACTTAGACAGTGATCTACTCTTATACATAAATACTCATAAACGTGACTAAAAAATACAGGGTGGACAGGGATTGATAGACAATTTAATTCTTAATACAATTGCGTTATTACATTTTTTAATTTATCCTTACTTTTCAATACAGTTTGCGCCAAGCGAAGCTACGTCAAAAAACATGGCGTCCTAAGCCACTAAAATGTTTCGACAGAAACACGATTTATCATAATAAAAATGTCCTACCTTGAGCTGTTCTTCCATCAGTATCTTGGGCAAAGGATCCTTTCTTGGGAGAAATCGTCTTTTGGTGGAAAGCTGTCCTCTTGCCATGTGGAAATGTCAACTGCGTTCGGGATGAACTGAAAAGCGTGCCCAACTTCTCACATCGTTGCAAAAATAAATGTCCCAAAATCGCACTAAACGGATATAAATTGCTATAAAACGCTTTAAATTAACTACCTTATGATGTTTTTAACTCCTATAACGAGTGAAAAGATGACCGGAGAAATATAACAGGCTAAACTAACGCTTGGAACAGGTGCGCGCCGGTGTCTTCTTGGCTCATGACGCAGCTCCCAAAGAATGACTAGCTTCAGGGTTTTTTCATTTGTAGGGCCTGTGAACGCGCAATCGACCCCGTTGGAATCGTCATCACGTAAAGGCATCCAGGGGAAGACGTAAGAAGTGTCCGTATAGTCATAGCAACGACAGTGCCCTTTTAAATGACTTCAGAACAGTGGCCAACATTTCTCAAATCTGACTCCATGTCAGGGAAATTGCTGTAGAATGGGCTCTGTTCCACTTAGAGACAAAATTTCAACTCCTATAGAAACTATAGACTGTTTTCTATCCAATAATAATAATAATATGCATATTGTACGATCAAGGATTTTGTGGGAAGCCGTTTAAAAAATTAGCCAAATTAGCATAAGTAGTCTAAACAGCGCCCCCATCCCCAACAGGTTAAGCGAGTAAAGTCATACCAGATTTAAAAAATGTACTACAACAGCTGTGTTGGAAACAGGAAGTTTCGTTACAATTTAATAAATGCAGACAGTTAATTTGTTCGTTCGACATGGTGGGATCTTTTTGTGTCTGTAAAATTAATTATGCGTGAAATGGCAGTGGAAATTCCATTATGCGCAAATATTGATATAAAAACAATCATATCGCAGTAAACTTGGAGTCAATGGACGGTATGGTGTGTGGTCCTCCCACTACGACTTGGGAAACCATGCAGTTCATTAGGCTACAGATTAAATAAATTCTGATGAACTTCACAGAGTGGTGAAAGTGCAGTGATCTTGATGCTCCTTTCCAATAAATATCGAGGGTCTGATTGTGGTTAAATGATGATCGATGCTTGACTGTCATTTGACAAATAAAACTATTCCTGCTCTTATCCATAATAATCTCATTATGTAGACTAGCCTACCTGCACTGTATCTGCGAATTGTTGGCTAGAGCACATGTTCCAAGACCAGAGTATGTACGTTTGCTATTTAACGCAACAGTTTGAGACAAAACTAGTTCAAAATGCAATGGAAACACAATGAACTTCAGATTTTCATTCAGTACAAATCATAAGCGAAAAAGTACATTTTGGGTGCACTAAGTTGCACTGATTTGTATCTGCAACAAGTCAGTTTGGTGGAAACACCACCGGTAGGAAAACGTGAATATTTTCTTTATGCAGATTTTAGAATATTCACATGAAAATATGTAAACTGGTCACACAAAACACATTTCAGGGCTCACCCATCCACATCCTTCTCTGGGGCCACAGCGTTGGTCACCTTCTCAGTATCTATTTTGTGGATGGAGTCCAGAGGCAGCTGAACGATGAGGCCATGGATAGCAGAGTTCTCATTCACCTCCATAATGCTGTGCAGCACCTACAGAGTGATGGGGTGTGTAAAAGAGAGTGGGAGGGAAAGAAAGCTATAGAGAGAGAATGACAGACAAACAGAGTGCCAGAAAGAGGCCTGCAGAGACCACCAAGCAGAAACGCTATGCAAGCTGTGAAGTTAATCCCCTCAGGATCCCTCCTCACCTCATCCTCTGTGGCAGTCTTGGGGAGCCTCAGGTGTGTGGCATTAATTCCAATCTACAGTAGGCACAAGAAAAACAGAGTTTAAAGGGATACTTCGGGATTTTATCTACTTCCCCAGCGTCAGATGAATTTGTCGATACCATTTTTATGTCTCTGCATCCAGTACGAAGGAAGTTATAGTTTCGCCAGCCAATGCTAACTATCGTAAGCTCAATGACTCAAAGTCTATGGTATCTGGGAAAGTAGATAAAGGGCCATTGCCAAAATCCTGAAGTATCCCTTTAAGAACTGAACAGAGAACAATTTGGAATATGTATGAAACAGGAACGATCACATCAGGCATTCTGTTATTTACCTCAGCTGCAGCTTTCAGCTTCATGCTGATATAGAGGTTTGAATCATCTCTGTCCCCCACCTGAAAAGTGCACAGCAAAATTGAGAAAATCTGTAGTCTTTGTTTGTTCCAATAATGCTTTTACAAACTAGTCAATAACCAATGTTAGACCATTAATACATTATGTTTCATATTTTAGCTAGCGCCATATAACAGACAAAGTATACGAATGGAATTAGCCCCTCCACTCGGAGCTAGTGGTTCTGAATCTGACTGAGGAAAGATATGACCCAAGGCTATATTCTGTATTCAGAGCACAAATTAGTGAGTCTCAAAATGATACAAAACCCTACCCATTGCCCATTTAACGAAACAGGCCATTGGGAAAATACTCTACATGGGAAGAATCAGAATCAAGATTTGAACTAGAGCCCTTACAACATATTCTTGCACGTACCTGTAGCACAACCAGACCTGGTCGAAAATTAGGGTCCTGCGTCTTCATCTGCGCCACATCCTTCTTCAGCCTCTCCCTTACCTGCCTGTGGACACAAGAGGAGCTGCGGTCAATTTCACAGGGAGAAAGCAGGGGGACAGTGATTCACGGTTAGAACCTGGTTTGTCCTACAGGGATGTGGTGTGCCCAGAGACCTCTGAAGCCATGGACCTCCACCCTTCAACCGTCCACATGGCACCTTGGAGCATCCAAGTGTTGAGGTGCAGCATGACTACCAGCTGAGAGACAACTACAGGGGTATGGAAGAGAGCAACCCCAGGAATGCAATGCTGGGAAGGAGCCCTAATGGCACGTAGGGACTCAGGCAATCTTGGGTGTAGTTGGCCATTTTGGCGTGGGAGAGACCGCAATGTACTACGCAACAACTTTAGAACTCCTTGTTAGGGGGCTAGATTGTTACAGCGCAATTCCAAGGTAACAGAACTATGCTGAGACTTATTTTTCACTTTAAAATATATGCCAAACAAAAAAAGAATTATTTCAAAGTTTAACAAACCATACAAATTTGCACAATGACTACTTTGAACAATTTACACAGTAAAGAAATACTGGAAAAACTGTGCAGATGTACAGTATGGTAACAGAATTCAGGTAAAATCTCCCTCAGTTTTATTTTGTTACCAAACTTTGTATCTGCACAGTTCTTCCTGTAAATGTTTTTTGTACAATGTTCTGTGGAAATTGTTCAAAGTAGTCCTTGTGCATAGAGTTCTATGGTTTGTTAAACTTTAAAATCAATGGTTTTTTCTTTGGTATACATTTAAAGTGAAAAATCTGAGTCTCAGCGTAATTCCGTAACCATGGAATTGCCCTACACTAAGTGATGTCCATGGAAATCCTTCGGCCCACCCAAATGAGGCCACCTGGAAGGGGCATCTCTAGCATTTTCTTGCAACAAAACAGTTACATGAGTGAGTTGAGGGATTTTAGGGTCATCGGCAACTTCTCATGGTCTGGATGCAGACAGCCACAGTAAGACCTCTTGATTCAGTCATAGATGCAACTGAAAACCACAGTGCACAGAGTTGGATGAACAGATACCAAAGCAAAATGTGTGAGATAAGGGCAAAGCTTTTTCAACCTATCATAGTCGACAACAGATTGGTGTGAGGTAATACATATGTTTTTCTGTGTTTAAAACACCCTCTGGTCTTCAACAAGATGAAATAATGATGTCTTGGAAGGTAATTTAATTGACAGGGACTGAGCAATACAAAATATACAAAAAGACTAACAAGTTCTTAAACTCACTCATGATTGCAAGATTAAAGTTGGTTTCTTTAACTACTATTGAGAAATCAATGATTTTGGTTTGCACATTCTGCACACAATTGAGAATGCCCAATAATCAAGGTAGGCCCTACAGACACATTTCAACATCAGCTACTGCTCAGAACAGTGTTTTTAACAATATGTGCATTTTTAAAGAAAGTTTCTCTAGACCTTTGACCCTGAAAACAACAGTGTTCAATATAAAATAAGGAGTGTCACATGTCAATGCATCATGTGAATAATATTGCCTTCAGAGAAAAACTGATGTATGTCTGGGAATAACACTTTTTACAAGTATTTTTCCACCATGGAGCCAGTACTGTTAACACCAGTTTGCATCCACCATTTTAATGAGCATTTGTTTATAGCCTAATAGTCAGGTTATTACTGTGAAACATTACTATAAAATAACTTATACTGTGCTAACCTCAACTTGTTTTATAACCAAACTGTTACAAAGCACAGGCTAACTATATAGGATCCTATGCTTTCTCTCTCACTCATTGATACAAAAGGCTGACTCAATTAAAGCAAATGACAATTTGCTGAACCAGTCAGTCACCAACCCTCAGGTCTCAGACCCTGACAATACTACGGGTTCTCTAGAAATGTTGCAGATTTTTTATTTTACCTTTATTTAACCAGGTAGGCTAGTTGAGAACAAGTTCTCATTTGCAACTGCGACCTGGCCAAGATAAAGCATAGCAGTGTGAACAGACAACAACACAGAGTTACACATGGAGTAAACAATAAACAAGTCAATAACATGGTAGAAAAAAAAAGAGAATCTATATACAATGTGTGCAAAAGGCATGAGGTAGGCAATAAATCAAGTAATTACAATTTAGCAGATTAACACTGGAGTGATAAATCATCAGATGATCATGTGCAAGAAGAGATACTGGTGTGCAAAAGAGCAGAAAAGTAAATAAATAAAAGCAGTATGGGGGGTGAGGTAGGTAAATTGGGTGGGTAGTTTACAGATGGAGTATGTACAGCTGCAGCGATCGGTTAGCTGCTCGGATAGCAGATTTTTAAAGTTGTTGAGGGAGATAAAAGTCTCCAAATTCAGAGATTTTTGCAATTTGTTCCAGTCGCAGGCAGCAGAGAACTGGAAGGAAAGGCGTCCAAATTAGGTTTTGGCTTTAGGGATGATCAGTGAGATACACCTGCTGGAGCGCGTGCTACGGGTGGGTGTAGCCATCGTGACCAGTGAACTGAGATAAGGCGGCACTTTACCTAGCATAGCCTTGTAGATGACCTGGAGCCAGTGGGTCTGACGACGAACATGTAGCGAGGGCCAGCCGACTAGGGCATACAGGTCGCAGTGGTGGGTCGTATAAGGTGCTTCAGTAACAAAACGGATGGCACTGTGATAAACTGCATCCAGTTTGCTGAGTAGAGTATTGGAAGCTATTTTGTAGATGACATCGCCGAAGTCGAGGATCGGTAGGATAGTCAGTTTTACTAGGGTAAGTTTGGCGGCGTGAGTGAAGGAGGCTTTGTTGCGGAATAGAAAACCGACTCTAGATTTGATTTTGGATTGGAGATGTTTGATATGAGTCTGGAAGGAGAGTTTGCAGTCTAGCCAGACACCTAGGTACTTATAGATGTCCACATATTCTAGGTCGGAACCGTCCAGGGTGGTGATGCTAGTCGGGCGTGCGGGTGCAGGCAGCGAACGGTTGAAAAGCATGCATTTGGTTTTACTAGCGTTTAAGAGCAGTTGGAGGCCACGGAAGGAGTGTTGTATGGCATTGAAGCTCGTTTGGAGGTTAGATAGCACAGTGTCCAAGGAAGGGCCGGAAGTATACAGAATGGTGTCGTCTGCATAGAGGTGGATCAGGGAATCGCCCGCAGCAAGAGCAACATCATTGATGTATACAGAGAAAAGAGTCGGCCCGAGAATTGAACCCTGTGGTACCCCCATAGAGACTGCCAGAGGACCGGACAACATGCCCTCCGATTTGACACACTGAACTCTGTCTGCAAAATAGTTGGTGAACCAGGCAAGGCAGTCATTAGAAAAACCGAGGCTACTGAGTCTGCCGATAAGAATATGGTGATTGACAGAGTCGAAAGCCTTGGCCAGGTCGATGAAGACGGCTGCACAGTAATGTCTTTTATCGATGGCGGTTATGACATCGTTTAGTACCTTGAGCGTGGCTGAGGTGCACCCGTGACCGGCTCGGAAACCGGATTGCACAGCAGAGAAGGTACGGTGGGATTCGAGATGGTCAGTGATCTGTTTGTTGACTTGGCTTTCGAAGACCTTAGATAGGCAGGGCAGGATGGATATAGGTCTGTAACAGTTTGGGTCCAGGGTGTCTCCCCCTTTGAAGAGGGGGATGACCGCGGCAGCTTTCCAATCCTTGGGGATCTCAGAATATACGAAGGAGAGGTTGAACAGGCTGGTAATAGGGGGTGCGACAATGGCGGCGGACAGTTTCAGAAATAGGGGGTCCAGATTGTCAAGCCCAGCTGATTTGTATGGGTCCAGGTTTTCCAGCTCTTTCAGAACATCTGCTATCTGGATATGGGTAAAGGAGAAGCTGGGGAGGCTTGGGCGAGTAGCGGCGGGGGGGGCGGGGCTGTTGGCCAAGGTTGGAGTCGCCAGGAGGAAGGCATGGCCAGCCATTGAGAAATGTTTGTTGAAGTTTTCGATTATCACGGAATTATCAGTGGTGACCGTGTTACCTAGCCTCAGTGAAGTGGGCAGCTGGGAGGAGGTGCTCTTGTTTCCCATGGACTTTACAGTATCCCAGAACTTTTTGGAGTTAGAGCTACAGGATGCAAATTTCTGCTTGAAAAAGCTGGCCTTTGCTTTCCTGACTGACTGCGTGTATTGGTTCCTGACTTCCCTGAACAGTTGCATATCGCGGGGGCTCTTCGATGCTATTGCAGTTCGCCACAGGATGTTTTTGTGCTGGTCGAGGGCAGTCAGGTCTGGAGTGAACCAAGGGCTATATCTCTTCTTGGTTCTGCATTTTTTGAACGGAGCATGCTTGTCTAATATGGTGAGGAAGTAACTTTTAAAGAATGACCAGGCATCCTCAACTGACGGGATGAGGTCAATATCCTTCCAGGGTACCCGGGCCAGGTCGATTAGAAAGGCCTGCTCGCAGAAGTGTTTTAGGGAGCGTTTGACAGTGATGAGGGGTGGTCGTTTGGCCGCGGACCCGTGGCGGATACAGGCAATGAGGCAGTGATCGCTGAGATCTTGATTGAAGACAGCAGAGGTGTATTTGGAGGGCAAGTTGGTCAGGATAATGTCTATTAGGGTGCCCATGTTTACGGATTTAGGGTTGTACCTGGTGGGTTCCTTGATGATTTGAGTGAGATTGAGGGCATCAAGCTTAGATTGTAGGACTGCCGGGGTGTTAAGCATATCCCAGTTTAGGTCACCTAACAGAACAAACTCTGAAGCTAGATGGGGAGCGATCAATTCACAGATGGTGTCCAGCGCACAGCTGGGAGCTGAGGGGGGTCGGTAGCAGGCGGCAACAGTGAGAGACTTATTTCTGGAGAGATTAATTTTTAAAATTAGAAGTTCGAACTGTTTGGGCATAGACCTGGAAAGTATGACAGAACTTTGCAGGCTATCTCTGCAGTAGATTGCAACTCCTCCCCCTTTGGCAGTTCTATCTTGACGGTAAGTGTTATAGTTGGGTATGGAAATCTCAGAATTTTTGGTGGCCTTCCTAAGCCAGGATTCGGAAACGGCAAGGACATCAGGGTTGGCAGAGTGTGCTAAAGCGGTGAGTAAGGCAAACTTAGGGAGGAGGCTTCTGATGTTGACATGCATAAGGCCAAGGCTTTTTCGATCACAGAAGTCAACAAATGAGGGTGACTGGGGACATGCAGGGCCTGGGTTTACCTCCACATCACCCGACGAACAGAGGAGTAGTAGGATGAGGGTGCGGCTAAAGGCTATCAAAACTGGTCGCCTAGAGCGTTGGGGACAAGGAATAAAAGGAGCAGATTTATGGGCGTGGTAGAATAGATTCTGGGCATAATGTGCAGACCAGGGTATGGTGGGGCACGAGTACAGCGGAGGCAAGCCCAGGCACTGGGTGATAAGAGAGGTTGTATCTCTGGACATGCTGGTCTCAATGGGTGAGGTCACCACATGTGTGGGGGGTGGGACAAAGGAGGTATCAGAGGTACGGAGAGTGGAACTACGGGGTCCATTGCAAACCAAAACAATGATAACTAGCCTGAACAACAGTATGCAAGGCATATTGATATTTGAGAGAGACATACAATAAGGCATAAAGTGATTGCAGGTCTTGATTGGGAGAGCTAGCTAAAACAACAGGTGAGATAACAGCAGCTAGTCAGCTAACACAGCAACAGCAGGTAAAAATGGTGACGACCAGGCAGAGAGGGTCGGATTAACTACACACAGATCCTGAGTTAAAGCACAGAGCCGACAGATAAAACACAAATAAACGGAATGGAGTACCGTGAATTAATGGACAGTCAAGCAGGCATCAGCTATGTAGCCGAGTGATCATAGTGTCCAGGGGGCAGCCGTAGATGGAGCAGTGAGGCCTCCACTAAGCTAGCCCGCGGCGTTTAAAGTTAGACGGAGGGGGTCTGCTCAGACGGAGGCCGGTTGAGGGCACAGCGGATGGGGTAATCGTCTGCAGACCAGACGTGGTCGTGTCGACAGAGAATCCAAGCCGGATGGCGGTAGCGAAAGAGAGGTTGTGAATTGTAGAATTGTGTTTGCTAACTGGTGCTAGCTTCGTGATTTAGACAGCTAGTCATGGGTAGCAAGCTAGCAGAAGATGGAGGTCTGTTTTTAGCCACGCCGTGCAATTCCGTCGGTAGATTAGTGGGGTTCCGTGTGGTAGAGGGGACCAATCAAATTGTCAAAATAGTTATAGTGGCCTAAGAAGATTGTTCGATAGACCTGTTCAGATAGCAGCCGATATGCTCAAGACAGCTAACGATTAGCGGGCCGCAGTTAGCATATGGACGTTCAGGTTACGTCGCGATGGAGGGGCCAGTTGAAATACTCCCTCGGGCAGATAACGTCGGTATCCCAGTCGTGAAGGCCCGGTGGGGCTCCGCATCGGCAGTAAAACGGGTCCGGATAGGTGATTGTAGCCCAGGAGTGGCTGATGGAACTCTTCAGCTGGCTAGCTCCGGGATAATTGGTGTTTGCTCCGGAATTGATGTTAGCCAATAGTCACTCGGATAGCAGCTAGTTAGCTGCAAGATCCAGGTGTAAATGTCCAGAGCTTGCGGTAAAAATCCGGGGATATGGAGAGAAAATAGGTCTGGTATGCTCTGGTCGCGTTGTACAAAACTGTACTGAGTTGTACAAAACTCTACTTGTACTGAGTCGCGTTGTACAAAACTGGCAATAGTTTTCCGAGCTAAAGGATAGCTGATGAGCGCTAGCTGTGGTTAGCTGAACTACTAACGTTAGCTTGTGAGCTGGCTAACTTCTGGCTAGCTTCTGTTGTAGATTTCGGATACGAGGTGAATAATACTTTTGAGGAAAAAAAACCAGATCCGCACCACATTTGGTGAGGTGGGTTGCAGGAGAGTGTTTTGAAGTTGAGTTTTTAAGAAGAAAAAAATATATATATAAGAAGATATGCGAAGAAAAATATATAAAATATATATACACGGGACAAGACGAGGACAAAGGACATCTGACTGCTACGCCATCTTAATATAACAGTGGTGGCAGCATTAGTTTATATTGTATCAGTACAAGGGAGTTATCTAATCCTTTATCGGTCAACACTGGCCATAAAAGGCCATCAAACAAGTGTTGTACTCTGATCCAGGCCACAGTGTAGTAGTTCCTTTGCAGCTACTCTGCAACAGCCTAGTCCACAGATTACAACAGTACTGCTTTAATGTTACCTCTGAAATGATTTAGGTAATGAACAACACAACTGAACTGATTAAAGAAAATGATGTAAGTTGAAGAATATGTGGTTTTCGGTCACTCAGCTTGAAATAGGCCTAATTAACTAATGGGTAGTATGAGTTACACAGTTAGAAGAGCACTGGCAGTCGAGTCTTGTGACAAGCATGAGTTGCTGAATAAAAGTCCCTTCAGATATCAAAAGCCATGTTGTCACCTAAAATACTCTTGATAAAACTACATAGTCAATCAGGTGAGTATCAAGTGGAACTGGACGTAGAACTGTTCAAAACTGAACTGGGTCCGGTTTCCCAAAAGCATCTTAAGGCGAAATTTGTTAGAACCATAGGATCTTATGATGAATTTAGCCTTACGATACCTTTGGGAAACTGGGCCCTGTTCAAAACACTGCTGGGAAACAAATATGGCAAAGATGAGAAACTTTGCTGTTACTTGTTCTAGTTTTTTGGGACATTACAAATTAATCTACCCGATGAATCAATTGAAATCAAATGTAGGTAAGTCTTGGAGTACATACAATTCAATAAAGCATATCACTATTGTTCAATCTGTCCATCCACTGGAGATCAATATTCACATGAATAAAATAATTGGTCAAAGGCCACATTCCATTACATAATAATGTATCAAGGTTGGGAATAATGTAGCAACCATAAAATGTAGGGCTAGGCGGTAGGTATACCATATTTTACGATATATCAGTATTGATGCACGGAATGATTTGGGTTTTTACTTCTATAAAAGTATTTTAATGTTTGGTTTGTTAAATGTGATACGCTGTGCGTAACGTCCATTTTTATAGTTTAATTCGCTACTTTAGTCGTCGCTCTTTGTTCTCATTCTCTCTCCATGCCGCTTTCCACAGACATAGCCCCGCCCCCTGTCACTAAAGGAGCACATTAGTTGTTCCTCGACCACAAGAGACGCTTTCAGTCTGTATGGTTAATGCATCACATACAACTGTGTTGATGACAACAATGCTGTTTTCACTTTGCTTCTCAATATACATGAAGTAGCTAACAGAAAACATGAAATGTAGCCAAAGATTATAGGGTCCCCTAGGAATCACTTATCAACCCTTTGGTTCCTACCCTGTCACAATAACTCCTCCCTGGCATTTTCATTAATTGTAATGTCAAATGCCATATTCAAGGTGCCCAGTATTATATTCTTACTTTAGAAAAATCATTCAATTTCCATGATTCCAACAGTTCACTCAAGTGTTTTGCTCTAAATCACAAGTCAAATTGCAATTGCAACATTTAGTTAAAAATAAATACTAGATTGTTTGCTCATATTGTGCAGCCCTACGTGGCAGTGTGAAAATAATCTCAAATGAGTGCAGGAAATGTAGAAATCAATGAAAATGCTGAAAGTTATTTTTAGTTTGAACTGATCAGTAAAAAACTATCAGAATGGAGAAACACCCATTTAAATCCATCAGGATGTGTGTGTTGCCATCCTAAGGTCACACACTACTCTTAAAGGACAGAGGGCGCTGTTTTCACTTTGGGGGAAAATCGTGCCCAATTTAAACGGCCTCGTACTCAATTCTTGCTCGTACAATATGCATATTATTATTACTATTGGATAGAAAACACTCTCTAGTTTCTAAACCCGTTTGAATTATATCTGTGAGTAAAACAGAACTCATTTGGCACAAACTTCCTGACCAGGAAGTGGAAAGTCTGAAATCGAGGCTCTGTTCTAGGTCTTGCCTATAAATGGGCATGATACGTATTAGTATACATGCACGTCATACACCTTCCCCTGGATGTCAAGAGGCGGTGAGAGAAGATATTGGAGTGTTTATCTTGGTCTGAAGTGGAATAAATCCTCTTGGAATGACGTGTCACCCACTTCCTGTTTTCAGGAAGGCGCGAGAAGGAACCGGGGATTGCCTTATGAAAAGCTTTCGTTATAGGCGACTACTATCTCCGGCTTTGATTTTATTTGATACATGTGACCATATCATCGTAAAGTATGTTTTTTCAATATAGTTTAATCAGATTATTGACATTTTTTCGGGAGTTTTGCCGTGTTCCGTTCTCTTCCGTTTGTTGACATGGAGAGATTCGTGCCACTTGGCTAGTGTGCTTGCTAAATCGAGAGGGAAAGAGGCCGTTCTAAATCCAAACAACGATTGTTCTTGACAAAGGACCCCTTGTCCAACATTCTGATGAAAGATCAGCAAAAGTAGGAAACATTTTATGATGCTATTTCATATATCTGTTGTACATGTGAACTAGTCGTTGGCGCCCAGCTTTTGGGTACTCTAGCTATACCGAAGCTGTATGTCGTAATGAAGTTATTTTTAGAATTCTAACATGGTGATTTCATTAAGAACTAATGTATCTATCATTTCCTATACAACATGTATTTTTTAGTTATGTTTATGAATAGCTATTTGGTCAGAATATGTGTGTCAGAAAAAGTGTCAGAAAAATATCCGGACGTTGTGGGAACAAGTAGCTACGTTAGCACAATGTATAACCACTGATTTCAGCTCTAAATATGCACATTTTCGAACAAAACATAAGTGTATGTATAACCTGATGTTATAGGACTGTCATCTGATGAAGCATATCAAGGTTAGTAAAAAATTATATATCTTTTGCTTGTTTGTTATGATCGCTAACTTTTGCTACTGGGAAATGGCTTGTGTTTCTGGCTATTGTGGTAAGCTAATATAACGCTATATTGTGTTTTCGCTGTAAAACACTTAAGAAATCGGAAATATTGGCTGGAATCACAAGATGCCTGTCTTTCATTTGCTGTACACTATGTATTTTTCAGAAATGTTTTATGATGAGTAATTAGGTATTTGACGTTGGTGTCTGTAATTATTATGGCTGCTTTCGGTGCAATTTCTGATTGTAGCTGCAATGTAAACTATGATTTATACCTGAAATATGCACATTTTTCGAACAAACCATAGATTTATTGTATAACATGTTATAAGACTGTCATCTGATGAAGTTGTTTCTTGGTTAGTTTGGTTGGTTCTTGGTTAGTTAGGTTGGCTTTGTGCATGCTACCTGCGCTGTGAAAAAGGTCTGTCCTTTTTTGTATTTGGTGGTGAGCTAACATAAATATATGTGCTGTTTTCGCTGTAAAACATTTTAAAAATCGGACATGTTGGCTGGATTCAGAAGATGTGTACCTTTCATTTGCTGTATTGGACTTGTTAATGTGTGAAAGTTAAATATTTCTAAAAAATATAGTTTGAATTTCGCGCTCTGCCTTTTCAGTGGAATGTGGGAGGAGTTCCGCTGGCGGAACGCCAGAGCAGTACAGGTTAAAGCAAATGTAGAACTTTTATTATTCAAAAACATAAAATACCGTCAAATACCATCCATCTTTTTTATTTGTATACAGTGACATAATATTTTGGCCAAATCATCCACCCCTAATAACAATAGAATGAAACATTCTAGTTCGTGGTACCAACTTTGCCCAGAATGTTTTCACAATATTCCAGTGAAGCTGCAAAACTTACTGCAATATTATTACCATCTGCATTCATAACCAAGTGAGAAGGTGGTATTTACCACATAGAACTGGAAAATTCCACTTGAACACCCCTCCAACTGGTAATTACTTGTGGGAAACGAATCTATCAAAAATGGATAACATAATTTTCAGCAGTTAAAATGGAACAAAACATTATTTTTTTTAAACAATCTAATATAATGGGGTTTACAAGAATACTGGCTGTACTTCAGTTAGGAAAGCAAAGGCTAGCTTTTTCAAGCAGAAATTCACATCCTGTAGCTCTAACTCCAAAAAGCTTTGGGACACTAAAGTCCATGGAGAACAAGAGCACCTCCTCCCAGCTGCCCACTGCACTGAGGCTAGGTAACACGGTCACCACTGATAAATCCATGATAATCGAAAATTTCAATAAGCATTTCTCAACGGCTGGCCATGCCTTCCTCCTGGCTACTCCAACCCTGGCCAACAGCTCCCCCCCCCTGCAGCTACTCGCCCAAGTCTCCCCAGCTTCTCCTTCACCCAAATCCATACAGCAGTTGTTCTGAAAGAGCTGCAAAACCTGGACCCGTACAAATCAGCTACGCTAGACAATCTGGACCCTCGCTTTCTAAAACTATCCGCCACAAATGTTGCAACCCCTATTACCAGCCTGTTCAACCTCTCTTTCGTATTGTCCGAGATCCCTAAAGATTGGAAAGCTGCCACAGTCATCCCCCTCTTCAAAGGGGGTGACACCCTAGACCCAAACTGTTACAGACCTATATCAATCCTGCCCTGCCTATCTAAAGTCTTTGAAAGCCAAGTTAATAAACAGATCACTGACCATTTCGAATCCCACCGTACCTTCTACGCTGTGAAATAGGCTTCCGAGCCGGTCACAGGTGCACCTCAGCCACGCTCAAGGCACTAAACGATATCATAACCGCCATCGATAAAAGACAGTACTGTGCAGCCGTCTTCATCGACCTGGCTAAGGCTTTCGACTCTGTCAATCACCGTATTCTTATCGGCAGACTCAACAGCCTTGGTTTTTCTAATGACTGCCTCACCTGGTTCACCAACTACTTCTCAGACAAAGTTCAGCGTGTCAAATCGGAGGGCATGTTGTCCGGACCTCTGGCAGTCTCTATGGGGGTACCACAGGGTTCAATTCTCAGGCCGACTCTTTTCTCTGTATATATCAATGATGTCGCTCTTGCTGCGGGCGATTCCCTGATCCACCTCTACGCAGACGACACCATTCTGTATACTTCTGGCCCTTCCTTGGACACTGTGCTAACTAACCTCCAAACAAGCTTCAATGCCATACAACACTCCTTCCGTGGCCTCCAACTGCTCTTAAACGCTAGTAAAACCAAAGGCATGCTTTTCAACCGTTCGCTGCCTGCACCCGCCCGCCCGACTAGCATCACCACCCTGGACGGTTCCGACCTAGAATATGTGGACAACTATAAATACCTAGGTGTCTGGCTAGACTGTAAACTCTCCTTCAAGACTCAAATTAAACATCTCCAATCCAAAATCAAATCCAGAATCGGCTTTCTATTTCGCAACAAAGCCTCCTTCACTCACGCCGCCAAACTTACCCTAGTAAAACTGACTATCCTACCGATCCTCGACTTCTGCGATGTAATTTACAAAATAGCTTCCAATACTCTACTCAGCAAACTGGATGCAGTCTATCACAGTGCCATCCGTTTTGTTACCAAATCACCTTATACCACCCACCACTGCGACCTGTATGCTCTAAATCGGCTGGCCCTCGCTACATATTCGTCGCCAGACCCACCAGCTCCAGGTCATCTATAAGTCTATGCTAGGTAAAGCTCCGCCTTATCTCAGTTCACTGGTCACGATAACTCCCACTCGTAGCACTCTCTCCAGCAGGTATATCTCACTGATCATCCCCAAAGCCAACACCTCATTTGCCGCCTTTCCCTCCAGTTCTCTGCTGCCAGTGACTGGAACGAATTGCAAAAAGCGCTGAAGTTGGAGACTTTTATTTCCCTCACCAACTTTAAACATCAACTATCTGAGCAGCTAACCAATCGCTGCAGCTGTACATAGTCCATCTGTAAATAGCCCACCCAATCTACCTACCTCATCCCCATACTGTTTTTATTTACTTTTCTGCTCTTTTGCACACCAGTATCTCTACTTGCACATCATCATCATCTGCTAAATTGTAATTATTCGCTCCTATGGCCTATTTATTGCCTACCTCCTCATGCATTTTGCACACACTGTATATAGACCTTCTTTTTTCTACTGTGTCATTGACTTGTTTATTGTGTTATTGGCTTGTTTATTGTTTACTCCATGTGTAACTGTGTTGTTGTCTGTGTCACACTGCTTTGCTTTATCTTGGCCAGGTCGCAGTTGCAAATGAGAACTTGTTCTCAACTAGCCTACCTGGTTAAATAAAGGTGAAATCAAATAAAAAAACTTCAAGTTTATGGTAGACAGCTTGTTGGCCATTAGCCAATCAACGTTTCTCAACTAGTTCAAAGCACGTGAATGCATCCAACTGGCATTTACAACATCAGAACTGGTCATTCCACTTTTCCACTTGGTTATGAACGCAGCATTATAGGACGACTTTCCAACTAGTAATTACCAGTTGGAGGGGCGTTCGTCGACCTCACCAAAATAGATACTGTTACATTTAGAACTTCATGAGAATGAGAGATAGGATTCTTATGTTTTTTTAGAATCTGATCCAACTTTGTTTGATGTTTGCAATACATTGGGATGAGATTCTACAGAACATCCTGAGAATAGAATGAGGTTGCCAGACCATGCTTGATGCACGTGGCTGTTAACAATCCGAACGATGACCCAGTGTCAAAAACATATTCTATTTCTATGGACTGCAACAGAACGTTAGATATGTGACAAAACCTGCCTGCTTCGATGAAGCAATGTTCCTATGGTTAACGTTAGTTTACACAAAATCAACATGGTGCTTTGTTATCTGTATCTGTACCATAAATGTGTGCTAGCGAGCAAATTTACAAAAACGTCCAACAGATTAGTTAAAAAATGTACACTTACGCTGAAACTTCTTTTCCACTAATGATTTGGGCTGACATCGTTAGGCTAAACCAGCTCGTCCCCTAAACACAGTTAGCTTGTTATCTTCTTCCCTCTGAGTGTTGATTCTGATTACTTATGGCGGAAGAGCTAGTGTTGTAAATTATATACCGTGCCAGAGTAGCTCAAATCAATAATGTTTGTAAAAAATCCTCAATATGGCCATAAAAACTTCTGAGAATATTAGCACACGTAACTAAAGACGTAGCTAGTACTGGGTGAAGTAATCTGTATGGCTATCAAATGCTGTCAACCCGTCAGAGAACAGTCTGAGTTGAGGGCAGGAATTATTGACCAATCACGAGTCTTAAAATCATGCCAATACAACCAATAAGAAGACGTAATATGCTTTACACCCCTGTGCGCCCCCTCAAGAGAAGGAGGCAGGAAGGAAAATGTTGAAAGGAAAATGTAATGAAAAGCAAAAATGTCTCAGACAGCAGGTGGCAGCATTGAATTGCTGAAAGAAAGAGATGAAGGGCGTAAACCAACCACTGTTTATAGGCGTGGTCACGCGAAGCAATGGGCGTTACATGACATTGCTTTGGATGTTTTGAAGCTTGCTGAGTGCCAAGCTTTCTCGAGGGTTATAGAGAAGGATTTCTGGCTGTTGGCCTGAATTAAGACATGAAGAAATACAGAGAACGATGGAGAGCAAATTCTGCATTTTGACTGAAACAGAAGACCTCAAAACCCTGATTTCGAGCACCGAAGAGAGTCTGCAAATTGAAAGGTAACGTTACTAACGTTTGCTAGCTAGCTGCTAAGCTAACTTGCATGTGATCTAGCTAGCTAGACTAACCAACCAATACATCTCTTTGAAAACATTGGTAGATAACCCGACATCAACATTCGGAAATATTGCATCCACACTTAAAGGCACTAAAACGGGGGGGGAGTGAAGACTGCACTAGTTACAATGGAGATAGTTAGCTAACTAGCTAGTAACGTTAGATGGTCTGCTAAGCTAACGTCTACTAGCAGCTGGTGTATACCAGGGGCGTATTCATTACGCTGGTTATGTGGTAATGGCTAGAAGGGATACTGCTTTTATCAAATTAACGTCAAAAGTAGATTTTTTTGTTGTATTTTAGCTAGCCCTAAATATGTTCCTAATCTTAACATAATTCTCCTAACCTGATGCGTAAATGTCAAATCTGAAAAAAAGCTGCAGGCCAGGAGAATTTATGCAGCAGGCTAGTCAAACCCTGATTCAGTTGCAAAACGTTACTTAAACGGATGCGAACGAAACGGGGAGGGACCTACCTGCATTTGTCCAATAGAAACTCGTTTTATTTGGGTTTAACTGTTTGGATTGATTACACCCCAGTGTGTGTTGTAACCTGAATGTCAAAAGTATCGAAGTTACATGCAGGGGAGCATTAATTATAGCTAGCTGCCATGTTAGTTTTCAATTCGATTTATTAAATTATGCTGACTAAACGTTTATCATATATATATTTTTAAATATGCATTATGTAACTAGCTACCAGGGTTTGCATTGCAATTATGCATGTCATCCTCAGATCTGACAGTTGGCTTGCTACAAGATGGGATGACCCCTGGCATGAGGGATGTATTGCCATGCACACTCATATGTAACTTAATTATTTAGTAATTTTGTAAATTATGAATACCTTCCTTAACCAATCCCATGCAGGTAAACCCTTATTAATCATAAGGAAGATGAAGGTAAGGTTTTGAGGAGGGTATAAGCTGATCATCGAACTGTGCTAAAAGGATAAGTGTTTTGGGGGAATTTTATTTAACCACATTCTATTTTTTTTATGTAAATGGTATGTTATAGAAGGGTCTAGACAGCTTTTTTGTGATTTCACATGTTTTAACTTACCCCAAACAGCAAATCACTTCCTCATCCTTGTGTAGTATGGGGGCCCCGAAAAGTATGAACAAAGGCTCCAAAAACACCCAAATACATCCTTTTAGAAACGGCAAAGCTGTCAGTGTAGTGATGCATTTCTTTAGCTATTGTACACGAAATTATGTAATTCCAAACTTTATCCGTAACGTTATGTTCCATTTTGTTGCGACTCGAGCTCTACTTCTCGGTCCATTTTGCAGGTCACTGCTCAAAAAAAAGAAACACTTGAGTAAATGAGGGATATAAAGTACACTACATGGCCAGAGGTATGAGGACACCCCTTCAAATTTGTGGATTCGGCTATTTCAGCCACACCCGTTGCTGACTGGTGTATAAAACCGAGCATACAACCATGCAGTCGCCATAAACATACTGAAGAGCTCAGTGACTTTCAACATGGCACCGTCATAGGATGCCACCTTTCCAATAAGTCAGTTCATAAAATTTCTGCCCTGCTAGAGCTGCCCCGGTTGTTATTGTGAAGTGGAGGAGGAATGATGGTCTGGGTCTGTTTTTCATGGTTCGGACTAGGCCCCTTAGTTCCAGTGAAGGGAAATCTTTACACCAGCATACAATGACATTCTAGACGATTCTCTGCTTCCAACTTTGTTGCAACAGTTTGGGGAAGGCCCTTTCCTGTTTCAGCATAACAATGCCCCTGTGCACAAAGCAAGGTCCATACAGAAATGGTTTGTCAAGATCGGTGTGGAAGAACTTGACTGGCCTGCACAGAACCGCCACCTCAACCCCATCAAACACATTTTGGATGAATTGGAACGCCGACTGTGAGCCAGGCCTAATCGCCCAAAGTCAGTGCCCGACCTCAGTAATGCTCTTGTGAATGGAAGCAAGTCCCCGCAGCAATGTTGCAACATCTAGTGGAAAACCTTCCCAGGAGAGTGGAGGCTGTTATAGCAGCAAAGGGGGGACCAACTCCATATTAATGCCCCTGATTTTGGAATGAGATGTTTGACAAGGAGGTGGCCAAAAGTAGGTGGACATGTAGTGTATATTGAAAGCATGGGGTGTTTCAACACAGGAAGTTCCAGACACTTGTAGAATCTGTGCCGAGGCACAGTGAAGCTTTTCTGGCAGCTTGTGGTGGCCCAACGCCCTATTAATGCACTATGTTGGTGTTTCCTTTATTTTCCTAGTTACCTGTAGCAGCAGGATACACGAAAAATGGAACGACATCTAAAGACATGCATCACAATACTGACATCTTTGCCGTCTCTAAAAGGACGTTTTGGGAGATTTTGTTAATATTTTTTCAGGGCCCCCATACGACACAACAAGAATGAGGGAATGCTGTTAGGGGTAAGTTTCTGTAAAATGTGAAAAAAAGTGTCTGGACCCTTCTATAACATTCCATTTAATTTTTTGGGATTTGATTGTAAAGGATAAGTAATTTTTTTAAGGGCAACTTCAACCCAGAGCGAATGATAACGTACCTTCACGTTTCCCTAGGACCAAGACATTGTTTGAGGAGATCCGTGCATCCATCAACAACAATGATGAAGAGGACCGTTCCTTTTGGAGGCCTGTGCTCCCATGGGGGGGCGTCTACACCATCAGGGCAGGGAGGAAGGCCATCTCATGCACCCCTCTGTATGTTAAGATAAGCTTAAAGAACACCTGCACCATCGATGGGTTCCTCATGATTCTTTATGTAATTTTGAGAGACAACCAGAGCTTTCCCCGGGAGGTGGGCATA
This sequence comes from Salvelinus fontinalis, assembly GCF_029448725.1. NCBI lineage: Eukaryota > Metazoa > Chordata > Actinopteri > Salmoniformes > Salmonidae > Salvelinus > Salvelinus fontinalis. The sequence goes on along the minus strand of NC_074679.1, from coordinate 24,096,573 downwards.
TTCCTGGGCAGGCAGTTTGTGGAGCATTTCCTCTACCTGATGGACTCGTATGACTACACCACCGTTAAGATGCTGTGGATCTGGGACAGGATGTCCAAGAGGCAGTACCGCTCAGTGATCCACCATGCAGCGTTGGAGATCGACCTGTTTGGTAATGAACATGAGAACTTCACCAAGAACTTGGAGACAATGATGTCTACCATGCAGGAGAGTCTGTGCACCAACTGGAGCTGTCCTGCTCGTTTCCAGGAGTTCATACAGAAAACCATCAACATCAAGTAAGAGAGGCAAAAGCCATAAGCCAAAATCTGAATTCTGGTTAGTGTGGGAGGATTTGCTTTACACTATATCTCCCAGAGCTTGTTCAGCTTCTGATCAGAGACCAGTAATCCTTAATTTGTATGAAAACCAAAAGCGATTCACTATAAATAAGGTAGCCAAAAAGCTATGAGTTCAAATGGGAGGACCTTCCATGTCTCTATTGCTTGCAATGCTAATTCTTCTGGAAAGCTGGTCTACACTTCTGTCTTCAAGAGGCTTTTATTTCGCCCCCTTGACACGCTGCTTGACTAAAATAAGGTTCAGCTTTCTAATGATCATAGTATGAAATGATGAAGTGTGTTTGGTTTCTTAACAGCTCTGGTCCAGTCTCTGCCAGAGCCTTATAAAGTCATGTTTACCCACGGTGGGCTGCATGTCCACAGTGGATTATATTGTGCCCATTATCAAATCCCAACCACTATTTTAAGTTTTTGTTATTGGTACTTTTCTTTGAGGTTGGAATTTACGTGGATTAGGTTAGTGTAAATACAGTACATGTATGTAGCCTGATACTGGTGGTGGATAGAGTTTCACTGGATCTATAAATCTGAAGCATCTGGTTGGAATTTCCATTCGATAGGAAGCCCAGTGTGGCCAGCAGTGGGAGAGTACAGACAGGTTTTTTTTTTGCAACAAAACCGACGCTTGCGCAACTATTGGCTTAGACTGTTGACATGTAAACAATATATTTTGTTATCAATGTTTATTGAAAACAAAAACATTTGCACAATGAGCACTTGTTGTCTCTCAAATACATCGTGACAGTTGTTGGTTAGATAGCCAGCAAATTTTTGCCATATTAGCATTGTCATGAAATCAGTCAAATACCTCAAAACAAGACATGGTGTCAAGAACATGATGAAACCAACAAACGAGCAACTTATGATTCCCCACGTGACAGCAACCATAACAAGAAACTAACTATCAGGCCGTCCAGAATCACAACACATGGACTTCTGCCCCATTTGTAGCGTGGGCTTCGTTCTCGTGACGTTGTCAGCTAACCCATCTATGGAATTGGGCCGACCTTCTGCTGATTTTTCTCATCGAAGAAAAACCCAATCTCAGTCCAGTTTTCTGGTCACAAAACTCAAATCTGTTATGAACAGAGGCATGTCTACATAACTTAGTGCACTCTGCCAAAGTTACAAAACATTGCGTTGTTTATTTATTTTTCACCTTTTATTTTATTTAACCAGGTAGGCCAGTTGAGAACAAGTTCTCATTTACAACTGCGACCTGGCCAAGATTAAGCAAAGCAGTGCGACAAAAACAACAACACATAGTTACACATAAACAAACGTACAGTCAGTAACACAATAGAAAATAGAAAAATCTATGTGCAAATCTAGGGAGGTAGGCAATAAATAGGCTATAGAGGTGAAATAATTACAATTTAGCATTAATACTGGAGTGATAGATGTGCAGATGATGATGTGCAAGTAGAGATACTGGGGTGCAGAAGAGCAAGAGGGTAAGTAATAATATGGGGATGAGGTAGATTTACAAGGAGTGCAAGGGCTAATTTAGTTATTGCACACGTGCACTTCACAGAGAAGACATTTTTCAAACAGAAATATTGAAATGCATGCTAGAACGTGACAATAGGATCTCACTAGCGCGTGCTTGCTCTGCCCACCTCCCTGCTTGTTCTACCCACTATGCTTTATTTGCTCCCATTGAAAACGACACAGATGAACTATCTTGAGAAAGTTATAAAGACGCAGTGTACAAAACATTAAGAACACCGTCCTAATATCGAGTTGCATGAACCTCCCCTGCCTTTGCCCTCAGAACAGCCTCAATTTGTTGAGGCATGGACTCTACAAGGTGTCAAAAGCATCCACAGAAATGCTGACCCATGTTGACTTCAATGCTTCCCACTGTTGTCAAATTATCTGGATGTCCTTTGGGTGGTGGATTATTCTTGATACATATGGGAAACTGTTGACCTTGAAAAACCCAGAAACGTTGCAGTTCTTGACAAACTGGTGCTTACGTCTACTAGTTAAATATATATATCCCGTTCAAAGGCACTTACATATTTTGTCTTGTCCATTCACCCTCTGAATGGCTCACATACACAATTGGTCTCAATTGTCTCGAGGCTTAAAAATAATTATTTAACATGTCTCATTCCCTTCATCTACACTGATTTGAAGTGGATTTAACAAGTGACATCAATAAAGGACCATAGCTTTTACCTGGTTTCACTACACGGTGTTCAGAGTTAGGCTTCTTACCCTTTTTCTTCCATCCCAGTCCTCCTCATGAGCTGCCCCCTAGAGATCCCATTCAGTCAGCTGTGGATGAGTTCTTCTGTCCCAAGATCATTCTCTGCAAAGAACTGGGGTGAGAGACATAATGTTTCAAAAAATATATATATATATATATTGGCCTATCCACCACACCTCCTCTCCGGAGAACAAAAGTAAATAAGTTTTACATTTGAGGTTTTAATCGCTATTTTGTTACATATACATTATTCATACATTTTTACATACATGGTACTTTTATACACAGTATTACATGACAAAAATATAGTTTGATATATACATTAAAAGATACTCCAACATATACGTTATACATTAGTGCAGTGCATTCGTAAATATTCAGACCCCTTCACTTTTTCCACATTTTGTTACGTAAACATCCTTATTCAAATTTATTAAATCATTTTTTCCACTCATTTACACACAATACCCCATAATGACAAAGCAAAATCAGGTTTTTAGAAATGTTTCATAATTTATAACATTTTCAAACTGAAATTTTACATTTACATAAGTATTCAGACGTTTACTTTGTTGAAGCACCTTTGGCAGCAATTACAGCCTTGCGTCTTCTTGGTATAATGCTACAAGTTTGGCACACCTGTATTTGGGGAGTTTCTCCCATTCTTCTCTGTAGATCCTCTCAAGCTCTGTCAGGTTGGATGGGGAGCGTTTCTGCACAGCTATTTTCAGGTCTCTCCAGAGATGTTCGATCGGGTTCATGTCCAGGCTCTGGCTGGGCCACTCAAGGACATTCAGAGACTTGTCCCGAACTCACGCCTGCGTTGTCTTGGTTGTGTGCTTAGGATCGTTGTCCTGTTGGAAGGTGAACCTTCACCCCAGTCTGAGGTACTGAGCGCTCTGGAGCAGGTTTTCATTAAGGATCTCTGTACTTTGCTCTGTTCATTTTTTCCCTCGATCCTGACTAGTCTCCCAGTCCCTGCCGCTGAAAAACATCCCCACAGCATGATGCTGCCACCACCATGCTTCACCGTAGGGATGATGCCAAGTTTCCTCCAGACGTGACGCTTGGCATTCAGGCCAAAGAGTTCAATCTCGGTTTCATCTGAGAGTCCTTTAGGTGCATTTTTGGCAAACTCCAAGCGGGCTGTCATGTGCCTTTTACTGAGGAGTGGCTTCCGTCTGGCCACTCTACCATAAAGGCCTGATTGGTGGAGTGCTACAGAGATGGTTGTCCTTTTGGAAGGTTCTCCCATCATCACAGAGGAACCCTGGAGTTCTGTCAGAGTGACCATCGGTCTTGGTTCTCTACGGACAGTTCCTTCGGCTTGGTTTTACTCTGACATGCACTGTCAGCTGTGCGGGACCTTATATAGATAGGTGTGCTTTTCCAAATCCTGTCCAATCAATTGAATTTACCACAGGTGGACTCCAATCAAGTTGTAGAAGCATCTCAAGGATGATCAATGGAAACAGGATGAAACCTGAGCTCAATTTTGAGTCTCATAGCAAAGGGTCTGAATACTTGTGTAAATAAGGTATTTCTGTTTTGTTTTTTTGCAAACATTTCTAAAAACCTGTTTTCGCTTTGTCATTATGGGGTATTGTGTTTAGATTGAGGGGGAAAAAATAATTTATCAATTTTAGAATAAGTCTGTAATGTAACAATGTGGAAAAGGGGAAGGGGTCTGAATACTTTCCGAATGCACTGTATATATGGTGTTTTTGTTCCTATTACAGATCATTCGCTTTTAATTCAATAGTATTATTATATTGTTGATTGTCTGTGGCTTTCCAAATCACCTGAGACATAATGTTGAATCACCGTCTTTTCTTATATTCTTTCTATGATTCTGACTGATTTGCTGTCTGTTCTTTAGGTGCAATGGGTTGAGGGAGTTCTCTCAGAGGGTCTTCTGCCATGGACCACCTCCTTTTGTCATTCTCAACATGCAGCTTTGGAAGTCTGAGGAGCTGTCCTATGTTCCCTACCATCTAGCCCTATCCCAACACAGGTAAAGAAATCTTGTAGAGCAGGACTCGTATCCCAGCCTCATTGTCTTAGGTGCTGTTTATTTTTCTCCCTGGATGTTAAATGTAATTGATTGGCTATCTGTTTTTATTTTGTTTAAACAGCACCTACTTGCATGTACTTTGCTATTTCTACCGATTTCTTTAAGCTTTTTCTGGTAACCGAGAATGGTCTTCAACATGCAGAAAAATCCAATTGCAACTCTGCTTTTCCACAGGTACTCACTGGAGGGCGCTACACTCTTCAACAAGGAGGAGCATCACTACTCTGCAGCCTTCCAGATAGACGGCTACTGGATGCACTATGACGGGCTGAGGAGCGACAACCTGATCCTGTTAAACAAGCCCCCTGAACTCCTCCTTCTCTCTTCCCTTGTCTACATCCGCGCCTCAGACAAATGAGATGCACTAATGTAACCAAGCAGGGATGGGGTCAGTTCCATTTTTCATTCCATCATTTCAGGATGAAAATAAATTCTCCTGAATTTACTTGAATTGAAAAGGAATTGACCCCAATTGTGTCACCATGGTCCAGAAGGGACACAGAAGGAAGGAGGTAGATACTAGACAACACTGATAGGAAGGCATCTTTTGAAAAATGCACACTAACACCTTCCTATTTATTGCCCTTCATTCACAGAAATAGTATCCAAGTTACTTTACATTTGGCTCATGATGGTTTTGTCTTCCATTCCACAGTGAGCTCTTACCAGATACTTTTATCACCTAATCATATTTAATGACATTTTTATCTCGTTTGAAAAGGCTTATACCACATTTCCAACTTTTTAGGATATCATGTCAACAACTTCCTTGTTTTGTTTTTATACTTTGAGATTTACTTTTTGGAATTATGTGCTCCCTTTTGCCTGACTGTTGCCTCAAACACTCACTGTGCAAAATAAGTGCATCTTCTCTTTGGGCATGCTTGGAATCCAAGAATATATGCATGGACTATAATAGTTCTGGGGAGGTATGCATATTGAAGAATCAACTCAACCTTAAATAGCTTTACTGCTATAAAAAAAAAAAATATGTTTGCAGCGTGTTGTCTTGGGTGAAATGGTTGCACTTTCTGAGAAGCAAATTTAGCTAATTAAACTCTGATGTAGAATTGTCAACAGGGTATATACAGTGGGGCAAAAAAGTATTTAGTCAGCCACCAATTGTGCAAGTTCTCCCACAAGATGAGAGAGGCCTGTAATTTTCATCATAGGTACACTTCAACTATGACAGACAAAATGAGAAAAAGAAATCCCGAAAATCACATTGTAGGATTTTTAATGAATTTATTTGCAAATTATGGTGGAAAATAAGTATTTGGTCAATAACAAAAGTTTATCTCAATACTTTGTTATATGCCCTTTGTTGGCAATGACAGAGGTCAAATGTTTTCTGTAAGTCTTCACAAGGTTTTCACACACTGTTGCTGGTATTTTGGCCCATTCCTCCATGGAGATCTCCTCTAGAGCAGTGATGTTTTGGGGCTGTTGCTGGGCAACACGGACTTTCAATTCCCTCCAAAGATTTTCTATGGGGTTGAGATCTGGAGACTGGCAAGGCCACTCCAGGACCTTGAAATGCTTCTTACGAAGCCACTCCTTTGTTGCCCGGGCGGTGTGTTTGGGATCTTTGTCATGCTGAAAAACCCAGCCACGTTTCATCTTCAATGCCCTTGCTGATGGAAGGAGGTTTTCACTCAAAATCTCACGATACATGGCCCCATTCATTCTTTCCTTTACACGGATCAGTCGTCCTGGTCCCTTTGCAGAAAAACAGCCCCAAAGCATGATGTTTCCACCCCCATGCTTCACAGTAGGTATGGTGTTCTTTGGATGCAACTCAGCATTCTTTGTCCTCCAAACACGACGTGTTGAGTTTTTACCAAAAAAGTTCTATTTTGGTTTCATCTGACCATATGACATTCTCCCAATCATCCAAATGCTCTCTAGCAAACTTCAGACGGGCCTGGACATGTACTGGCTTAAGCAGGGGGACACGTCTGGCACTGTAGGATTTGAGTCCCTGGCGGCGTAGTGTGTTACTGATGGTAGGCTTTGTTACTTTGGTCCCAGCTCTCTGCAGGTCATTCACTAGGTCCCCCCGTGTGGTTCTGGGATTTTTGCTCACCGTTCTTGTGATCATTTTGACCCCACGGGGTGAGATCTTGCGTGGAGCCCCAGATCGAGGGAGATTATCAGTGGTCTTGTATGTCTTCCATTTCCTAATAATTGCTCCCACAGTTGATTTCTTCAAACCAAGCTCCTTACCTATTGCAGATTCAGTCTTCCCAGCCTGGTGCAGGTCTACAATTTTGTTTCTGGTGTCCTTTGACAACTCTTTGGTCTTGGCCATAGTGGAGTTTGTAGTGTGTCTGTTTGAGGTTGTGGACAGGTGTCTTTTATACTGATAACAAGTTCAAACTGGTGCCATTAATTCAGGTAACAAGTGGAGGACAGAGGAGCCTCTTAAATAAGAAGTTACAGGTCTTTGAGAGCCAGAAATCTTGCTTATTTGTTAATTAATGAATTAAAAATCCTACAATGTGATTTTTCTGGAGGAAAAAAATCTAATTTTGTCTGTCATAGTTGAAGTGTACCTATGATGAAAATTACAGGCCTCATCTTTTTAAGTGGGAGAACTTGCACAATTGGTGGCTGACTAAATACTTTTTTACCCCACTGTATAGGCTAGACAAGTGAAGCATCTGAGATTGTACAGGACTCATCTACTACAATCCATTTGTGCATACTAGCCCTGACCTCAGATCAAACTGGTGCTTTTTTGTACTATTTCCCCTGTTTAAAAACATTTGAAACAGTATTTGCATTTTGTGGAAATTCAATCATTATCCTTGAATTACTTGTTTTAAGCTGTCCATTGGACTTCAACTTGGGAGTCACACAGCGTTAACTTGTATTAAAATGTATACCTGCTCAAATATTTGTATAAATTGTGAAAATGTATCATTGGATAAAATCAGTTCTGTCTTAAATGTAAGTAATTACTTGTACTTACAAGTACCCCAGCATAGTGATGTTACATAAGTGCTTGAGTGCTTGCCTTTCACAGTAGCATATAATACCCTGAATTAAAATTATTCTGCACAATTCAATAAGGTAAATTGTTACATCCCAATCTAAACAAGATGTCAAAACATTAAATAAATTTGATTTTGTAATGCTTTTGATCATTTGGAAATAACATTACTGCTTATCACAGGCTTCATATGCACAATGTAATGTTAAGCATTGACCTCTGCCAATTTCATCTTTGTCAGAACTAAATAATGAAACTGTCTTTGAGCAACAATCCATGTTCATGTTTTGAATTGCGTTTTTTTTGTTTCTATGCAGTCATTGAAGTCTTAAACAATACATATATTTTTATATTCTAGCATTTGTATGTTGGTTTGTCGTACAAGAAACTAGAGACAAGAACAAAGCGTACCTTTAAGGCAGGCATTTATTAATTTTAACAGTACAATTGCACCAAATAAATAAACTGGCTAAAATGTATGTTCAAAGCATGATAAAATGTGGGGGAAATACAGCTTCTACAGCAGGGTTCTTGTAGTTCCAGTAATAATCCACAGGATATACCATTCAAAAATATCACCTTCAGACACTCTCATGGGAAATGTAAATGAAGCAGTGTTCATTTGGCTAACATTGACATCGGTTTCAATTATTTTTATTTTTTTAGACACGAGATAGCAGTGAGTCTTTTCCAGACTTGATATTAGTACTCCCTCTGCATTCTTTAAAACAAGCACTTTGGTGAAAGGTGTCAAAACAAGACATGGTTAGGCTATGATAAATAAGTAAATAAATATCACACACATTTATACATCCCTTCATTTTGCAGTTTGACGTTTTCAGATTCCACGTATGACCAAGAGTTTTCCCTCCAACGCAGTAAATAAGTCAGTAAAAATACATCCCTAACATTGTGGTTTTCAATATCCACACAAGGATAACCTCTCTATACATGCTAGTGTAACAAATGCTTGACAATAGATGGTAGCCGCAGACAATCACGCCTGCGTGATTTTCACTGTTCTGATGTTCAGGCTCATCCTGCCAGCCTGTTGTGGATAGACAAATGCCTCATTTACCTAACATCAAGAGTTAAAAAGTACACACAATCTAAATGGAAAAAATATTCAATAAATGGCAAATGTTTAAAAGAAAGTATTAGATCCTTTTGAACTATGAAATGGCCATTTATTCACCCCCAAATAATGCACTGTTTGTCTATCTTAGGATTTTCCAAGGATATAAAATTTCACCTAATTGCTTGTTTGCAATGTTAGATTTGCATTCACATTATTCCAAATGAGTAAAATCCAAAGAAATTACAGAATCATTTCATAGTTATGCAGATAAATAGTATGCATTTAGAATAGGAGCTGTACAGTCATGCAGGTTAAAATGGCTCACCATTTACTTTCATCCCGTGACAACTTAATGGCGTCTTTAAAAAAACATGGAGAAAGAAAATGACTGGATTTCTGGAGATGTTTCCAGTGTGAAATGATAAAGCCCACTATTCCAGGATGAGAAAAAAACAGCAGCAGCCATCTAATTATGACACCTTGAAATCCAATTTAACTACCCCTAAGACTCAACCAAAAATAAATGAAGTATTTTGAAAAAGAGTCCTCAAGTGAAGAACTCACGCTTGTTTGGACAAGCTCGTACTCGGCCTCTTATTGCTAGAGCAAGACTAAATAGTCCAAGGTAAAGTTACAGGGTAAGAGCTAAAGTGTACTGTCATTTGTAACCACAACTGACAAGTGTGTTAAATGGAAGAACACACAAAACTGCAGTACTGTAACTGCACGGCTGCTCTCTGGTGAGACCGATAAAATGGCTTAGAGCACAGGTGTCAAACTCATTCCATGGAGGGCCGAGTGTCTGCGGGTTTTCGCTCCACCCTTGTACTTGATTGATGAATTAACATCACTAATTAGTTAGGAACTCCCCACACCTGGTTGTCTAGGGCTTTATTGAAAGGAAAGACCAAAAACCTGCAGACACAAGGCCCTCCGTGGAATGAGTTTGACACCCCTGGCTTAGAGCAAGACCCATACACAGTCAAAGTCTTGTGCCAATCTTACATTACTTGTGAAAAATGCTAAACAATAACTGGTATTTTTACTGGAGTACACAATGCATTTGTCTGCAAACTTTTCCTAGTACATGTGAACTGACAGGCACAACATTGGAAATGTTCCCAAAGACAAGAGCACACCATGCAAAGTGGGATGAGGAAAACAGAGGTTTGAATAACAGTGGTCTTTCATCAGACAAGATAAACATGTGAACAGACAGACATGTCACATGTGATAACATCACAGCAATGAGACACCTCGACTTTGAGGAAGCCAAATTCAAAGCAAAAATTGTATCCACTTAAAACAATATTGCATTGTCTAAATGCCATTAACCTAAATCGATCAAATAATTTGGTAAGTGCAATGCAGAGCTCCATTTAAGTTTTCCACATGTGCTAACATCTATAATGTACAATACAAGTAAACAACTCTTTCATTCTGAACCAACAGGGATTCTTGAGGTTTACACATCACATTAGTTCTCTCTATTGCCTCATGTTACCTGCCCTTTAGAGTGACCCAAAGCTACAACACTCAGACTCAGCCTGCAGCCTTCTGGGGGGGGGGGGGGGGCCCTTTGAGCTCTGTCCCCATGCCCTTGGTCTGTCAAAGACTTTGTGACTGACAATTTCCCTTGACAGAGACAACACCGCATCCACCCCTCCATATGACAGCTGGGCGGTATGTCACACGTACCATACATTAGCAGTGAAAATAACCCTTTGATTCTGGCACACAGAGGAAAGCTATTTGTAGCTCTGTATGTAAGGTGGGAAAGTTACACCAGACTTGTGAAAGCATATTTTGGCACGTCTCATGAGGCTGTGTATATGCACTCTTCCCTGAGCTCGTCAGGAAGGCCATGGCCACATGCAGCTCCTCACACATGCTTCAGCAGAGAGGTGGCAAGCAAGCAGAGAGGGTGTAGGGATCACTCACATGCTAAACAAGAGGCTTGTTCCTAACCCATTAGAGCACAACAATCACAGACTTTCTTTGTAAGGAAACTGGCAGTGATAGCGGGCAGCCAGATGTACTACTTTTTAAATGCAGGGACAATGTTTCAGGCAAACCATAGCTTAACGGATGGCATCACTGGGGATAAAGAATGAAAGCATCAGATCAGTAATGTATTGATAGACTGCCTAAAGAGTTCAATTTAACATGGGGCTCAAAGTAAAGACACTGCTTTATTGCATGGGAGCTTGTCAAGTTGGGGCATATACATTAGTATACAACCAACATCTACAACAGTAACAGAGGAACAAATAAAATAAGAGAATCCTGAATATAGCACCAGTTAGCAGCATACAAACCCAGCAGTGAAGAGGGACAGGGTCACTTTTGAATGCTTATGAAGAGGGATGAAGTGTGACCCTACCACAGGATGATGTAATAGAAGCTGTAACATGAGGGATCTCAGAATTGCTCCAAGGATGAAACAGATAGGTGGCAAGTACTCTCAGGAGAATTCATTGGGGTTTGCGTATCCTTCAACTCAAATACACACTAGTAACCCAGTGCAAAAAACATTTACAGGCAATGCACTAGAGGATATATTCATATCTATTTCTTTTAATTTACAGAGAAAAAAAGGCAGCCCTTGTAAGTGAATATATAAAGATTCCAATTTCTCTTTGTGAAGCACTGATTTAGGTGCAGACATTTCAAACTCAGTGTGTGAGCCAATCACCTTACCTGAGCTTTAGTCCAGCACACAGAGACAAAATAACAATCATTTAATCTGACATGCATCTACTCACAAGCATACAGACATTCTGCGCCACACGCACACAAACTTTAAGGATCCAGAAAATTGGAACATATGTTCTGCTCATAGCAGGAAGAAGAAAAAAAAGTCTGGAGTGTTTAACAGAAATAATGGCATAAACACAGGTCTACGCTTTTTTTTTTTTTTTTTAAACTTAGTTTTCTCCCACAGTCCTCTGTAAAATGTCAGAGTCCTTGTTGTGGTCCAGCAGCAGTAGTGGTCATCTCTGTGACAAGATCCATGGTGATCTGCCCCGCGCCTTCCTCCACCCAAACCAGACTCTTCTCACTCTGGCCATCTCGGTGGTCCCCTGTCGCCAGCCGGGCACATTCAGCAAGCTCGCTCGCCGGGATTCACGGCAGTGTAGCACCGCCCTCAGCCTGCTGGAGATGAACGGGGGGGGGGGGGGGAGCCTTTCGTCCAACTCTTCTCTTAAGGAGTCCTACCCAGGGGTATCATGGGTCAAAGTGCAGTCAGCCCAAAGTTACAGCGGCAGTACATCATGCCACTAGAGTCCAGCCAGCTGTCTGTGATGGGGTTGTACCGCTGGACAGTGTTCAGGTAGGATGACCCCGAGTGACCCCCCACCACATAGAGGTAGTTGTCCACGATCGCTGAGCCAACTCCTGGGAAAATATGGATATCATAAAATGGTTATTTCTGGCCATGCAATCTGAATGGTCAACTTCTCTGCATCAAAATAATAAACCTTGTTTGAGTCATTTCCCAACTCACCTGTACGTGGCTCATTCATGGGCCGACAGGCTGTCCACTGGTTCTGGTGTGGGTCATACCTCTCAATGCTGGACAGGTGTGATACCCCGTTGTGTCCCCCAACCACAAATATGAACCCTAGCATGACCCCAACACCAAAGTTGATCCGTTTGTCTGCCATGGGGGCTACCATTTCCCAGGCATCCTTGCTGGGGTCATACCGCTCCACACTGCACAGTAAAAAGAGTTCAAGAAATAAAACTCAGTCAATAAAAGGGTACAGTTACACTGTGCATTTTGACTGTCACTGCAGCCGTTTCTTTTTAACAGGTTAGTACAGTAGCAAGCCTAATACTCTATCATATAAAAGAAAATGACTAACATTTTCTGAATCTAAGCCAATACAATTCACCATTGGTCCTTTTTGCTTTTAGATACTATATAGCTGTACCGTTGTCACAGCTCAATTTAATGAGGCCATCTATTCCAGTTCTATATTTTGCAGGATATATCAAGTAATGAAACCCTCAACAGCTTCCCTGTCCAAACATTTTCCTGAAGGGTTTGGGGAGTCAAGGAGACTGGTAACTACAACATCTCTCTCTCTCTCTCTCTCGTGAGCAAAGACAACAGGGGTCTAACCAGCAAGAGAGCTCTTGTTCTACAAAAGCAACTATGTCTGTCTGAATAGAAGACAACAAATCTTGATCCTACAGAATATGGGTTGCATTGCAGGCTAGTAACAGAGCATGATTGAAAGGGTGGCTGAAACCCTTTCCTTGGATGGATCAAAGACCTCAAAAGGTCTTGTGGGGTCTACCATAAACTTTCCTGATGTGAGCATTACCATGTGTAGGAACAAATGGAGGTTCACGGCAAGTTGAAGTAGGCATAGTATTTCAAAAGCCTACTAGAACCACATGAGCAAAACTACCTGTTAACTTAATAATTCCACCGCAGATTGACTATATTAAAACGTACCTGTTCATGTGGGCTGGACCATAGCCTCCGATGGCGTAGACCATGCCATCCAGCACAGCGGTGGCAAAACAGCTGCGTGACTTGGTCATGGGTGCCACAGGCTGCCACTCCTTCACCTTGGGGACATATTTTTCCACAGACTGTAGATAGTACTGGCCGTCGTAGCCCCCCAGGGCATAGAGCTCCCCAGCCAAGACCACTACCCCCAGGGTGCTGCGACACTCTGCCATGCGCTCCACTGTAGACCAGGTGTTGCTGTCAGGGTCCCATCTCTCCACTGTACTCTCATGTCTCCGGTAGCTAATGCCCTGTCGCATGTGTGTGGCAATGCCACCCACCACATACACCTTCTGGTCCAACAATGCCACTCCAAACTCATAGCGGGGCACACTGAGAGGGGCAAGCCCAATCCACGAGTCCGTCTGAGGGAAATACATCTCCATGCTACAAGAGAAAGAAATTAGAACATTAGTTACATTTGTTAAATACATTTCCAATTCATATGAAACATTTGCTAAAATAAAACATTTGCTACTGTTTGGGGTTCAGCATTACCTCTCGAGGGTGGCGAAGAGTCCAGCCTTGCCTCCAACAGCAAGGAGCACCTTGGGAGCACAGCGTGGCCGTGTAGACAACACCGTCTGGTAGGAGAGCCGGTGCTCAGGCATGAAATGGTATTTGAGAGCCTCGTTGAGCAGGTGCTTGCAGGCGTGGTCATCCCGGATAAGGTGGTTTGCCTCATAGAGGCGGGTAAGGAACTTAACACTGAGGAGAGGCAGGCGGATGCAGTGCAGTAGCTGAGCCAGGTGCTGCTGCCGCTCAGTGACATCATACTTGATCCACGACTCCAGGGCATAGAACACAGTCTCTTCGGTTACTACCTTCAGACAATCATTTGACACTATTTCATCCAGCTCCGCCCGTGTCAGCTCAAAAAACTCCTCTGTCTGGCACACCTCTTCAAAATTCTGGCAGATGAATTTAGTGGCAGCCAGGCAGAGATCATGGCAGCCATAGGTCTCAGCGAAGCGAGAGATGCCTATACAGTTCCCAGCATCTAGTTGGCTCTCTAGGAAAGAGCAACACTCCTTCAGCACCAGCTTGACCTGGAGCAGGTTAGCAGCTGGCAGTAGGGACTCCACCGTTTCCTGTGAGATGAATACTGTGCCAGTGTAGGCATACTCAACGATGGCCTACAGGAGGGAAAGTAAAACAATGATATGAAAAAGCCAGAAAAGGCTTGTTTTAGTAAACACAGTGAAATATTCAAAATACTAACGCAGGTAGTACCAGTGACTCGCTCAATACAGAAGTGGTCAGATGACACGGATGCTACGCTACATGACTTTTGCTAGCACAGTTCCAGGATGCATCCAATGGCATTGAGGAGTATACCACCTCAGTTACCAGCTTCATTAATAAGTGTATCAACAACGTCATCCCCACAGTGACCGTAACCAGAAGCCTTGGATTACAGACAACATCCGCACCAGGCTAAAGGCTAGAGCTGCCGCTTTCAAGGAACGGGACAATAAGAAATCCCGCTATGCCCTCAGACGAACCATCAAACAGGCAAAGCGTCAAAACAGAGTAAGATAGAATCCTACTACACCGGCTCTGACGCTGGTCAGATGTGGCAGGGCTTGCAAACTATTACAGACTACAAAGGGAAACCCAGTCGTGAACTGCCCAGTGACGCGAGCCTACCAGACAAGCTAAATGCCTTTTATGCACACTTCAAGGCAAGCAACACTGACGCATGCATGAGAGCACCAGCTGTTCTGGACGACTGTGTGAACACGCTCTCCGTAGCCGATGTGAGCAAGCCCTTTAAACAGGTCAACATTCACAAAGCCGCAGGGCCAGACGGATTACCAGGACGTGTACTCAAACCATGCGCAGACCAACTGGCAAGTGTCTTCACTGACATTTCAACCTCTCCCTGACCATGTCTGAAATACCTGCATGTTTCAAGCAGACCACCATAGTCCCTGTACCCAAGAAAGCGAAGGTAACCTGCCTAAATTATTACTGCCCCATAGCACTCACGTTGGTAGCCATGAAGTGCTTTGAAAGGCTAGTCATGGCTCACAGCAACATCATCAGACCGGAAACCCTAGACCCACTCCAATTCGCATAGCTCCCCAACCGATCCAGAGATGACACAATCTCAATCGCACTCCACACTGCCCTTTCCCACATGGACAAAATGAACACCCATGTGAGAATGCTGTTCATGGACTACAGCTCAGCATTCAACAACCATAGTGGCCACAAAGCTCATCACTAAGCTAAGGACCCTGGGACTAAAAGCCTTTCTCTGAATCTGGACTTCCTGACGGGCTGCTCCCAGGTGGTAAGGGTAGACAACAACACATTTGCCACGCTGCTCCTCAACACTGGGGCCCTTCAGGGGTGCGTGCCTAGTCCCCCCCCATACTCCTTGTTCACCCATGACTGCGTGGCCAAGCATGACGCCAACACCATCTGCCTGCGGCTATGGAACCCTGACCTGTCCACCGGACGTGCTACCTCTCCCAGACCTGCTGTTTTCAACTCTCTAGAGACCGCAGGAGCAGTAGAGATATTCTTAATGATCGGCTATGAAAAGCCAACTGACATTTACTCCTGAGGTGCTGACTGAATACACCCTCGACAACTACTGTGATTATTATTATTTGACCATGCTGGTCATTTATGAACATTTGAACATCTTGGCCATGTTCTGTTATAATCTCCACCCGGCACAGCCAGGTTTCGGCCTTTCTAGGGAGTTTTTCCTAGCCACCATGCTTCTACACCTGCATTGCTTGCCGTTTGGGGTTTTAGGCTGGGTTTCTGTACAGCACTTTGAGATATTAGCTGATGTACGAAGGGCTATATAAAATAAACTTGATTTGATTTAAGTTTGCAGAGGACAACAGTGGTAGGCCTGATCACCGACAACGATGAGACAGCCTATAGGGAGGTCAGAGACCTGGCAGTGTGGTGCCAGGACAACAACTTCTCCCTCAACGTGAGCAAGAAAAAGGAGCCAATCATAGACTTCGACAGGTCGGAAGTGACGCGGGGCGAGAGAGTTTCAAGTTCCTTGGTGTCCACAACGAACTCATGGTCCAAGCACACCAAGACAGTTGTGAAGAGACCACAACACCTTTTCCCCCTAGGGAAACTGAAAAGATTTGGCATGGGTCACCAGACCCTCAAATAATTCTACAGCTGCACCATCGAGAGCATCCTGACCGGTTGCATCCCCGCCTGGTTTGGCAACTGCATCCCCGCCTGGTTTGGCAACTGCATCCCCGCCTGGTTTGGCAACTGCATCCCCGCCTGGTTTGGCAACTGCATCCCCGCCTGGTTTGGCAACTGCATCCCCGCCTGGTTTGGCAACTGCATCCCCGCCTGGTTTGGCAACTGCATCCCCGCCTGGTTTGGCAACTGCATCCCCGCCTGGTTTGGCAACTGCATCCCCGCCTGGTTTGGCAACTGCATCCCCGCCTGGTTTGGCAACTGCATCCCCGCCTGGTTTGGCAACTGCATCCCCGCCTGGTTTGGCAACTGCATCCCCGCCTGGTTTGGCAACTGCATCCCCGCCTGGTTTGGCAACTGCATCCCCGCCTGGTTTGGCAACTGCATCCCCGCCTGGTTTGGCAACTGCATCCCCGCCTGGTTTGGCAACTGCATCCCCGCCTGGTTTGGCAACTGCATCCCCGCCTGGTTTGGCAACTGCATCCCCGCCTGGTTTGGCAACTGCATCCCCGCCTGGTTTGGCAACTGCATCCCCGCCTGGTTTGGCAACTGCATCCCCGCCTGGTTTGGCAACTGCATCCCCGCCTGGTTTGGCAACTGCATCCCCGCCTGGTTTGGCAACTGCATCCCCGCCTGGTTTGGCAACTGCATCCCCGCCTGGTTTGGCAACTGCATCCCCGCCTGGTTTGGCAACTGCATCACCGCCTGGTTTGGCAACTGCATCACCGCCTGGTTTGGCAACTGCATCACCGCCTGGTTTGGCAACTGCATCACCGCCTGGTTTGGCAACTGCATCACCGCCTGGTTTGGCAACTGCATCACCGCCTGGTTTGGCAACTGCATCACCGCCTGGTTTGGCAACTGCATCACCACCTGGTTTGGCAACTGCATCTGACCGAAAGGCGCTACAGAGGGTAGTGCGTAGGGCCCAGTGCATCAAAGGGGCCAGGCTTCCTGCCATCCAGGACCTATAAACTAGGCAGTGTCAAAGGAAGGACCAATTTTTTTCAAAGACTCCAATCACCAAAGTCATTGACTTCTCTCTGCTACCGGAGTGCCAAGTCTAGGACCAAAAGGCTCCCTAACAGCTTCTACCCCCAAGCCATAAGCCTGCTGAACAATTCATCAAATGGCCACCCAGACTATTTACACTGCTGCTCAATGTTTATTATTTATGCATAGTCACTTCACCCCTACCCACATGTACAAATTACCTCTAACCTGTACCCCCGCACATTGACTCTGCAAGGGTACCCGCTGTATATAGCCTAGTTATTGTTAATAGTTGAGTTAGTAAATATTTTCTTAACTCTTTCTTGAACTGCATTGTTGGTTAAGGGCTTGTAAGTAAGAATTTCACAGTAAGGTCTACACCCATTGTATTCTGTGCTTGTGACAAATAACATTTGATTTGTTTAATTGAGCCTTACTTGTAGCGCAGCCTCATCAACACACTGGAACTCCACCTCAGAGGTCTCCTTCTCTGACAGATTTCCTGTGAACATGGCCTTGAAGTAAGGGCTGATGCTCGCCAGCACCACTTTGTGGGCATGGATCTTAGCATCCCCCACTCGCAGCACAATGTCGCACAGCTCATGGTCCTGCCGCAACAGCTGGAGGCCTTGCAGCAGCTGCTCAGAGTGGGGCCGCGTCAGACTGGCAAGCATGTAGGACTGGGCCTGCTGGTCCATCTTATGGGGGGAAAAAATGCACATCATTAACATCCTGTCAAAGACAAGGGAGAAAAGCACAGAACTATGGACAAGTTGAAGACACTCAAGACCACATTTTCCTCTCCAGGTGAAATCTAAGGGAATGACTTAGAAGCAATTTGCAAGGAAATTATCTGGCAATGTGAGCCACCTAAGTCATGCCAATAAGTTAACTGAATCAAGTACAACATACTATATGCAGTGGCAGTGCAGTGCATACCAGATATTATCAGAATGTGTGTTGACATGTGTAACCCTGAACATGGCCAAGCTTCATCACATAGGCTAATTATATAGATCTGATTAATAGCGAATGGCATTGCAAAACTGTCCTGACTGAAGATGAAAAAAACGATTATATTTTTTTTTTCACGGTGAAAATATTATAAGAAATCAGTTTAAATTTATAATAATCCTCACGATTAAAATACTTATTTCACTCTACAGTTTGGCTCATCTAGTGAGCTAATAACCCCGGTTTCTAAATAATAGTAACATGTAACTAGCTATGCCATTAGTATTTAGCATCTTCGCAGCAATAGACAAAGCTTGAGTGACGCCTCAAAATCGCTAAAATCAACTAGCTGTCAAATGTTGTTAGCAAGCTAGTCTACGTTTGCTTAGCTAGATACTGTAGCTATAGCTCAGCTGAGCGAGCAAACACGCTAACCTTGCTAGTAGCCAGCTAGCGCAACAACCTATTTGCCAAATCTCGGTGATCAAATTTTTTCAAAACTCCTCGACGGCTTGTAGAATAGAAACGGAAAAAATAAACATACAATTTCTCAAGCAAAGGGTAACATCCGTTTACTAGTTTAGCCAGCTATCTTGACATATAATCTGCCAAGTAACGTTCGTTAGCGAGCTAACGTTTGCTGCCTTAGCGTCGTCGGTCCACTTTCTTAGCATCAGCCTTGCAAGCCACAAGTACTGTTCAGATGTTTCAGATCCGCTAATGAATATTATATTTTACAACATTGTAATATTGGCGTAGGCTGGAATAGCCAGGCTATCGGGTGTACGGGGGTTCTGCGGCCTCTTGTGAGAAATTACAATAACAAGGGCATGTTATGTCCAATGCATTGGCACTGCAGAGCACGCCAGTGCAAATTTGATGCTAAAAATAAACACAGTACTAAGCAAGCTATACATTGATCTCCATCCAGTTGAGCGGTAATCAGTTGTGAACTTTGATAGCTACTACATATGCCCAAACATTTACAAGAATGTGCAACGGAGACAAACCTGTGGTGAGCGTCAGATGTCCCGACAATAGCTGTTTTTATCGCAGTAGCGGCAGGAACACCAGCGTCTGTCAGGAAACAAACGCCAAACACTTTATGCGGCGTAACTTCCGGGAGCGCGCGGGCGACTTCAGAGGGAATGGTAATTTTGTAGCTATTTTGCACACATTTTAAATGTATCGTCTTCTTTTGTGCACAACCATAATACAATATACAAGTTAGGGGAGAGATAGACGGGAAAGAAGGCAATACCCAACAAGGTGTCATGAAAATAAAATGATCAGCATAAAAAAAATCCTATCATTGATATTACGTGTTTAATGTATATAATTGACATGCATTTGCAGATACAGGCAGGCGACATCGTCATCAGCTTCTCAAGAAGTTGCACTCGTCCTCTGGTGCCATGCAGAGGTGCCCAACATATCAATATATGAATCTGTTTTTACTAGTATACCGTGTACGGATGGGCAATACAGTATCAGTCAAAAGTTTGGACATACCTACTCATTCCAGGGTGTTTCTTTATTTGAACTATTTTCTACATTGTAGAATAATAGTGAAGACATCAAAACTATGAAATAACACATATTAAATCATGTAGTAACCAAAAAAGTGTTAAACAAATCAAAATATATTTTATACTTGAGATTCTTCAAAGTAGCCACCCTTTGCCTTCATGACATATTTGCACACGCTTGGCATTCTCTCAACCAGTAGTCACCTGGAATTAATTTCAATTAACAGGTGTGCCTTCTTAAAAGTTCATTTGTAGAATTTCTTTCCCTCTTAATGCGTTTGAGCCAATCAGTGTTGTGACGAGGTAGGGGTGGTATATTTTTATTTTATTTTTATTTAACCTTTATTTAACTAGGCAAGTCAGTTAAGAACAAATTCGTATTTACAATGACGGCCTACAATGATGGTATACAGAAGATAGCCCTATTTGATAAAATACCAAGTCCATATTATGGCAAGAACAGCTCAAATAAGCAAAGAGAAACGACAAACCATTACATTTACATTTAAGTCATTTAGCAGACGCTCTTATCCAGAGCATCCATCATTACTTTAAGACATGAAGGTCAGTCAATGCAGAACATTTCAAGAACTTTGAAAGTTTCTTCAAGTGCAGTCGCAAAAACCATCAAGCACTACGATGAAACTGGCTCTCGTGAGGAGTGCCACAGGAAAAGAAGACCCTGCTACAGAGAATAAGTTAATTAGAGTTACTAGCCTCAGAAATTGCAGCCCAAATAAATGCTTCACAAAGTTCAAGTAACAGACACAACTCAACATCAACTATTCAGAGGAGATTGCGTGAATCAGGCCATCATGGTCGAATTGCTGCAAATAAACCACTACTAAAGTACACCAATAATAAGAAGAGACTTGCTTGGGCCAAGAAACAAGAGCAATGGACATTAGACCAGTAGAAATTTGTCCTTTGGTCTGATGAGTCCAAATGTAAGATTTTTGGTTCCAACCACCGTGCCTTTGTGAGACGCAGAGTAGGTGAACGAATGATCTCTACATGTGTGGTTCCCACCATGAAGCATGGAGGAGGAGGTGTGATGGTGCTCTGCTGGTGACACTGTCAGTGATTTATTTAGAATTCAAGGCATACATAACCAGCATGGCTACCACAGCATTCTGCAGTGATACACCATCCCATCTGGTTTGCGCTTATTTGGACTATCATTTGTTTTTCAACAGGACAATGACCCAACACACCTCCAGGCTGTGTAAGGGCTATTTGACCAAGAAGGAGAGTGATGGAGTGCTGCATCAGATGACCTAGCCTCCACAATCACCCGACCTCAACCCAATTCAGATGGTTTGGGATGAGTTGGACCGCAGAGTGAAGGAAAAGCAGCCAACAAGTTCTCAGCATATGTGGGAACTCCTGCAAGACTGTTGGAAAAGCATTCCAGCTGAAACTGGTTGAGAGAATGCCAAGAGTGTGCAAAGCTGTCATCAAGGCAAAGGGTGGCTACTTCGAAGGATCTCAAATATAAAATATATGATTTGTTTAACACTTTTTTTGGTTATTACATGATTCCATAAGTGTTATTTCATAGTTTTGATGTCTTCACTATTATTCTACAATGTAAAAATTGTACAAATAAAGAAAAACCCTTGAATGAGTAGGTGTGTCCAAACTTTTGACTGGTACTGTATATCGTGATTCGCCCATAAGCAAAATAAATAATAATTGAGATGATTTTTACGTTATATCGCCCAGCTCTAGTATACCAGAAGGTACTAAAAGTAGTGGAGGTACTAGTTTCGATGTCATCACTATTATTCTACAATGTAGAAAATAGTACAAATAAAGAAACCCTGGAATGGAATACATCAAATTCCATCTGATTCTCAACCTACCACTCGCGTCACCATGGAAGCGGTCCGTTTGTGTCATGTTGTATTCGCCATTTTGATGCTTCTTGGCGTGGGCTACGGCGATGAATGTCTCTACTACAGCGCAGCTAGCTAGATTAGCTACAAACATTCAACATAGAATCTCATACAGTTACAAGGGGATTTCTATGAGTATTATTAATCGGACATTTAACCGATGAGGTCATGAAGACTTGGGAAACGTTTTCGTACCCCGGACGTCAAATTTGAACGAATAATCGGAATGCGAAGTCATAATTTGTCTGTTTTCTAACTTCGCCAGTTAAGGTTAAGTAGTTAGCCAAGCTAGCCACCACCAGGTTGCTACTCAGCCGCAATCATTGAAGACGTAGCTAAAAGCTATCTATGATATTGAATTATATGGAAAACATCAATCAGAAGAGGTACTGGCAGCGACGTCGCCCTGACACTCCATTTCTGAACAATGAATGATGTTAGAAGCAATGGAAACATCTAGTGGGCTACCTAGTTACCAATGCAGTTAGCTGAAATACAACAGGGGTTTTCAAATATAACATTCCACTGTGCTTTTTTTTCGTCGTGGCTATGTAGGGAAAGCACACCAACCTACAAGTGGTTTTATTTTCACTCAACGTTGCTTTCACTGTTCACGTTCCAGTTGTCTCGTAGAACAAAACAAAGAACATTTATTCATAAGAAGTATTTTAATGTAATGCATTGATTATGCTTGGACATGTTCAAATGTCTTTCCCAATACCAGCTGCCTACAGGTGTAAAACGTATTGTTGAACTGACTATTACCATATAAAGACATATCTGAGTGCAATTTTACTGGACGGCAACCACAGTATTGCCACTCTGAAATACAGCATCGAAGAGGCTAAATCTACCCACCAACATGACGATTCAAAGTAAAGGACAATATTGCTGTCCTCACAGAAAAGTGAATGCTTCTTTAGATTTTCCCCTTTGACCACATCCAAAGGACCATCAATGATGATTTTTGGATTGATACCCCAAGAGTTACACGAAAAGCTCCTAGACCTCAAAAACTACCAAAATCGAACAAATGGTGTGGAACAGCTGAAAAATATCCTCTTTGGATTGGACTTGAAGCCAGTCCCCTCAGACAGTATTGTGGAGTTTATCAATTTTCTCCGCAGACTTCTAGATGACAGCAACTTCAAAGTCTTGTACGGCACTTTACAGGTGATAAACCTACTCATTCAGAAATTGGATTACAATGTAGACAAATATTTCAAACAATTAGCGTGTGTGGCTCTGAAAACCCTTGGGGACACCCGCGCTGTCACCAGGAATGAGTATATGAATGTGTTCAGGCAGTTGACTAGAATTGTAGGGCCACAGAAAGTGTTGGACCTTGTCATTGGACACCTGAGACACAAGAACTCCCGGGTCAGAGAGGATGTCATCAACATCATCACAGCAGCTATGCTCACCCACCCCAGGAAGGACTTCAACATCCCCAGCCTCTGCTTTGAAGTTGCCCCATACCTGGCAGACAGCAAGAAGAAGGTTCGCCATGCAGCCCTAGAACTATTTGCTGTTTTTGACCATTGCCTTGACACAGGGAAAAAACAGCCCCTAATGAAGGCTGTAGACAGAGTTGAGCTCAATGGGGATGAGGAGGGTCTTATGGCAGCTGTGCAAGCAAGAAGAGCCAGGCACATACTTCCCAGACTGTCCTCAGATGGAATGGTGGAGTATGCCCTTGTAATCCCTAAACCAGGACAACGATGCTCACCTCAGTTTGGGTCGGGAGCTGACCTGGAGTGGGTGCTCAATGGTGGGCGGATCAGCAGTGCCAGGAACATCAGGACAGAACCAGACTCTGACAGGCTGTATCATGGTTATGGAAGCTTGGGCTCCCTCGTTGATGACCTTCCACTGCAGAGGAGAATTGTCAGTGCAGGCAAAGGGAAGAACAAACTGCCCTGGGAGAGGTCAAGCCTCCCTTCCACAGTGAACACCCAGCCACGCAGTGCTCCTAAGGGGAAATCCTCTGATCAGGTTGGTCATCGATGACGACAAGGTTACATCAAGCAAAAGTATGATGACGACACTGGTCTATCTAGCTGTTTTGATTTAGCAAAGTCCCATTAGAGAAAGAAATATCAAGACATCCTCTCTAGGCTATATAGGTATAATAATCTTATTTCCATAGAGACACCATAATTCCATTGAATACGGTGCAAATAGAATGAGGTTTGCGACCACTCAAATACAAATCTATCAAATATTAGTTTTCAGGAACCTGATGAAAACGACCCCAAGTATGTCTACACTGAATCAATAATACGCTGTATACTACATCAGTATACATCAGTATACAACACGCAGTATACTAGATACTGACAAATGCTTGTGTTAGGACTATATGGAGTTGTACGTGCAAAAATCCAGGACACAATTTATATTAATTGGCTCACTGCATACTGTGAAAATGGTAGGCCTAATGTATACTGAACAAAAATATAAACGCAACATGCAATAATTTCAAAGATTTTACTGAGTTACAATTAATTTGAGAATCAGTCAATTTAAATAAATTCATTAGGCCCTAATCTATGGATTTCACATGATTGGAAATACAGACATGCATCTGTTAGTCACAGATACCTTTAAAAAAAAAAAAAAAATTGTCATCACAATGGGCCTCAGGATCTCGTCACGGTAGTTCTGTGCATTCAAATTGCCATTGAAAATGTAATTGTTTTCTTTGTCTGTAGCTTAAGCCCATACCATAACCGCACCGCCACCATGGGGCACTCTGTTCACAATGTTGACATCAGCAAACCGCTCGCCCACATGATGCCATACACGTGGTCTGCAGTTGTGAGACTGGTTGAACATACTGCCAAATTCTCTAAAATGACATTGGAGGTGGCTTATGGTAGAGCAATGAATGTTCAATTCTCTGGCAACAGCTCTGGTGGACATTCCTGCAGTCAGCATGCCAATTGCACCCTCCCCCAAAACATGAGACATCTGTAGCATTGTGTTGTGTGACAAAACTGCACATTTTAGCGGCCTTTTATTGTCCCCAGCACGAGGTGCACCTGTGTAATGATCATGCTATTTAAACAGCTTCTTGATATGCCACACCTGTCAGGTGGATGGATTATCTTGACAAAGGATACAATTCTCACGAACAGGGATATAAACAAATTTGTGCCCAAAATTTGAGAGAAATAATATTTGTGTGCATAATGAACATTTCTGGGATCTTTTATTTCAGCTCATGAAACATGGGACCAGCACTTAACTGTTGTGTTTTATGTTTTTGTTCAGTGTAGTTATGTATGCAGAGATGATGCAAATGATTCCCTTTAGGTGACATTGATTGGCATTTAATGGAGGAATTATTGACTCAGCAATCAAAGTTCACATGTTTAATGGTATAAAGGGCTTCTAAAAATATTAATACAGATCCAATGGAATAAGTTGCCTTTCAATCAGTCACTGATTGACTGTGCTCTTGGAGTAGCATCTTTCCTATTGACTTCACGTCCACCTCAGGTGCTGTGTTTTAGTTGATTTGTTTGTCTCCACAATCAAAGTCCTAGTGCACTGATTGCAAAGGGCCTGAAAAGGACTGTCACCTGTCTGCAAGGGCTGCTAGTTTGTTTGTTTTGTTGCCATGACAATAATTTGGTGAGCAGTCAGTTGCCTTGTGGCCAATTAGGAGGAGAGAGATGACAGCTACCATGTCAGTGTTTATCAATCAACTTAGTCTAAATTTGAGATAAGAAAAGGGGGGGTTCTACCATATTCTGAAGGCAAGCAAACTATTTGTTTGATGCCTGATGTGACATTGAACATAAGGCTATTCATGTGTTTGTCATTTCAGAGATGCATTCTCAGGCATTTCAAGTTGTGGTCAGTCATGGAAAATCAAATAATTTTATTGATCGCATACACATATTTAGCAGATGTTATTGCAAACAATGTTCCCTCAAAAAATAATCAGGCACTGAGGAAATTTCAGGTTTGCTGAGCACAAACTAGAACATTGTGAAAATTCTGTGCATCTACCGGGGCGCGTTCACTGTTTTATTTTATTTATTTTACCATTATTTTACCAGGTAAATTGACTGAGAACACATTCTCATTTGCAGCAACGACCTGGGGAATAGTTACAGGGGAGAGGAGGGGGATGAATGAGCCAATTGTAAATTGGGGATTATTAGGTGACCATGATGGTTTGAGGGCCAGATTGGGAATTTAGCCAGGACACCGGGGTTAACAACCCTACTCTTACGATAAGTGCCATGGGATCTTTAATGACCTCAGAGAGTCAGGACACCCGTTTAACGTCCCATCCGAAAGACTGCACCCTACACAGGGCAGTGTCCCCAATCACTGCCCTGGGGCATTGGGATATTTTTTAGACCAGAGGAAAGAGTGCCTCCTACTGGCCCTCCAACACCACTTCCAGCAGCATCTGGTCTCCCATCCAGAGACTGACCAGGACCAACCCTGCTTAGCTTCAGAAGCAAGCCTGCAATGGTATGCAGGGTGGTATGCTGCTGGCATGTCAATACTGAGGCTGTACCCACTTTAAGTTACAGTTTTAACAGTGGCCAAGTAGGCTTCTGTGGCTATTTGATCATAATGTAGGTCTACCAGGGTGGCCTACCATCAAAAACAATGGAGAAAAATGCATCCCATAACATTTTTAAATGGAAATAGCTGTTCTGTCAGTAGCAGCAAATGTGTGGTGTTCAATGTAGGCCTTCATTCCATGAGACTTTTGAAAAAACATACAGGGCTTGACATTAACCTGTTTATCCACTTGTCCTTCATACAAGTTTGTGACTAAAAATGTTGTTTGATGTAAGAAACCACTTTACAAAATAAAATGTATTATTATTCCCATACCATTGTTAGAGAAACAGACAAATTATGCTATCCTCTGCCCATTGGTTACTTAGCTTATTCAAAACCGTCTCAAAATACAACACTGCTCCTTTAAGATATAAAAAAAACTCTTTACCTGACTCTCTTTTCAAAGATGGCTAGAAATGCACACATTTTGTGCTCTTATAGGAAGCAACCACTCACCCATTGTTGACTAGAAATGAGTGATAACTGGGCTAATAACTTATTAACTAGCAAAGAATATGAACAAATGTGCACAGGTGTCTACATGCAGCACTTGCTTTGATATCAAAACAAGTCCATCAACTCGCGACCGCTCATGCTATGAACACAGTCCAGTTCAAAGTGAATAGCACAGATCCGTATATGGCAATTACTATTTGTATATGGGCCTACTGCAGCTCTGATTGGTTAATGACGCACGGGTCTGTGTAGAGTACGAGCCTGAGTATTGACTGTCAATGCAATAGAATCCTACTCCAATGCGCTTTGCCTACAGGAAAATCTCTTGCACAGTTTTGCATACTAAGTCTTGCATAGTTTGTTTTGTTTCGGTGTGTTACATTGAAAGTGGCTAATATTGCGTTGATTCAAGCACATTTCCTGCAGTAGAGTGAAACATTGATAGTGTTGACTGAAGTGGAAATCTCTGGAAAGTTGAGTGAAGTTCAACCTTGTGCTTCTCTGCGCGGGCTGAAATTTCTTTTGCATGGCAGTTTGAGAGGGAGCTGCACACCAGCGCAGCTTACAGGGCACATTGATTGTGGGTGAAACGAAATGCTTGTGTTGCTAGCTCCAACAGTGCAGTAATATCTAACAATACACACATCTAAAAAAAGTTGAATGGAATTAAGAAATATATACAGTGGGGAGAATAAGTATTTGATACACTGCCGATTTTGCAGGTTTTCCTACTTACAAAGCATGTAGAGGTCTGTCATTTTATCATAGGTACCCTTCAACTGTGAGACGGAATCTAAAACATAAATCCAGAAAATCACATTGTATGATTTGTAAGTAAATAATTTGCATTTTATTGCATGACATAAGTATTTGATCACCTACCAACCAATAAGAATTCCGGCTCTCACAGACCTGTTAGTTTTTCTTTAAGAAGCCCTCCTGTTCTCCACTCATTACCTGTATTAACTGCACCTGTTTGAACTTGTTACCTGTATAAAAGACACCTGTCCACACACTCAATCAAACAGACCCCAACCTCTCCACAATGGCCAAGACCAGAGAGCTGTGTAAGGACATCAGGGATAAAATTGTAGACCTGCACAAGGCTGGGATGGGCTACAGGACAATAGGCAATCAGCTTGGTGAGAAGGCAACAACTGTTGGCGCAATTATTAGAAAATGGAAGAAGTTCAAGATGACGGTCAATCACCCTCGGTCTGGGGCTCCATGCAAGATCTCACCTCGTGGGGCATCAATGATCATGAGGAAGGTGAGGGATCAGCCCAGAACTACACGGCAGGACCTGGTCAATGACCTGAAGAGAGCTGGGACCACAGTCTCAAAGAAAACCATTAGTAACACACTACGCTGTCATGGATTAAAATCCTGCAGCGCACGCAAGGTCCCCCTGCTCAAGCCAGCGCATGTCCAGGCCCGTTTGCCAATGACCATCTGGATGATCCAGAGGAGGAATGGGAGAAGGTCATGTGGTCTGATGAGACAAAAATAGAGCTTTTTGGTCTAAACTCCACTCGCCGTGTTTGGAGGAAGAAGAAGGATGAGTACAACCCCAAGAACACCATCCCAACCGTGAAGCATGGAGTTGGAAACATCATTCTTTGTGGATGCTTTTCTGCAAAGGGGACAGGACGACTGCACCGTATTGAGGGGAGGATGGATGGGGCCATGTATCGCGAGATCTTGGCCAACAACCTCCTTCCCTCAGTAAGAGCATTGAAGATGGGTCGTGGCTGGATCTTCCAGCATGACAACGACCCGAAACACACAGCCAGGGCAACTAAGGAGTGGCTCCGTAAGAAGCATCTCAAGGTCCTGGAGTGGCCTAGCCAGTCTCCAGACCTGAACCCAATAGAAAATCTTTGGAGGGAGCTGAAAGTCCGTATTGCCCAGCGACAGCCCCGAAACCTGAAGCATCTGGAGAAGGTCTGTATGGAGGAGTGGTCCAAAATCCCTGCTGCAGTGTGCGCAAACCTGGTCAAGAACTACAGGAAACGTATGATCTCTGTAATTGCAAACAAAGGTTTCTGTACCAAATATTAAGTTCTGCTTTTCTGATGTATCAAATACTTATGTCATGCAATAAAATGCAAATGAATGACTTAAAAATCATACAATGTGATTTTCTGGACAGCTGTGCCACTTTTGTTTTAGATTCCGTCTCTCACAGTTGAAGTGTACCTATGATAAAAAATTACAGACCTCTACATGCATTGTAAGTAGGAAATCCTGCAAATTCGGCAGTGTATCAAATACTTGTTCTCCCCACTGTATATAGTTTTTTTTAACTAGGTAAGTCAGTCAATAACAAATTCTCATTTACAATGACGGCCTACACCGGCCAAACCAGTACGACGCTGGGCCAAATGTGCACTGCCCTATGGGACTCCCAATCACAACCGATT
This sequence comes from Salvelinus fontinalis, assembly GCF_029448725.1. NCBI lineage: Eukaryota > Metazoa > Chordata > Actinopteri > Salmoniformes > Salmonidae > Salvelinus > Salvelinus fontinalis. The sequence continues at coordinate 24,067,307 of NC_074679.1, read as the reverse complement.
GTGATACAACCTGGATTTGAACCAGGGAGTCTGTAGTGATGCCTCTAGCACTGAGATGCAGTGCCTTAGACCACTGTGCCACTCATGAGCCCGAAATATTAGGATGAGTAATGTCGGAGTCCGTTGTATAAAATATATGTGTGTGTGAGTGATGGGATGTATAGACATGGATAGAATGTGTAGTATATCTGAAGAATACGTAGGATAATAATATAGGTCTACTGTATGTCGATAGAGGGTGTGGATACATATCTATTGCATGATCCACATTAGACAGAAAAGGTGAGACTACAGATTTGACTGCTTGGGGGAGACAAGTACCTAATATTACAGGGCACCTGTTCCTCGATGAGTGATAATCCAAAGAGCTTTATCTATGTAGCTGGGGGGGAACCCCAGGCTACAATGGGTTTACTCCAAGATCCTCTCATCAGGGAAGTCAATTTGCTAATCTGCTCGTTTCACTGTGTCAGTGTCAGACAGTGGCATAGGTTCGTAGTGGGGAAACACTGGCCATCTTCCCTGTTTCGCATAATAGAGAGTAGCCTACTTAGACTACTGAACTGTAGTTGCAAAGATGCAACAAAAGTATAGGCAATGCGCTCAAATGAAGATCTGCGGGGGAGAAATCCCAGCACTGTCACAGAGACTGGTGGGGATAACAGATTAAAGGTCTGGTTTCACCCCCCACACGACGCTGACTGTAGACTAGGTGGGAGGGGCTGGCTGGCATATTTTATTAATCTCTTCATTCACGTGACTATGTCATGTGGATTGCAGAAACAATCGCTGATGTCTGTCTCAGCGGTCTTGATGTTGTAATGAAACGTGAACTTGAAGTTAAAAAACAACTCGATTGAATGATGTTTTTAAACTTATTAATTTCTATGATTTTGAAAGTGAAACCCCTCTCACAGATGATCTCCTTCCCTTGGAGCAGTTTGCCACCAAAATGTCTTGGAAAGAATACACTGCAACAAGTTTCAGTGAGCATTCAGGTACTATCAAAGGCAAAGCATTGTAATTTGCAAGAATGACCTTCATTGATCACAATAGTTGAAAACTAGAGCTACTTGTTCAGAGGCATTTTGTTTGCTCTGTGCCCCAAAGTAATTTTGGAGCCTTCCAGTGAAACCTTATGTTCACAGTAGTCCCAATCTCCCAGCAACATCTTTGCCACACAACACACTTGTATTCAGAGAGGGTTTGAAACTTAATTCGCAATGCATGTGAAGATCATAGGGCCCGATGCAAATGTGGAACATCAACCACTTACGTCCCTGATGTTGATTAAGATCCCAGTGGGTTTGTCTGAAGGCAACGTGAGTTGCTTTTAACCAGATAGCCGTGAGATGGATCTCAACACCCTGTCTGAGGGAAACTTTGGTGTTTGAGGTGAAAACTGCTCATCACTCTCCTTACCTCAGAGATCTATTTTACTGTGAGGCTTACAAATGTGCCATGGCAACACCTTTAAACGTTTAATAAGAGTGGTACATGTCATTGGCGTAGGCAGACGCCAATTTGAGCTTGTTTCTATACACTGACAGTCCCAGAGCACACAGTTACTTTGAGCAAAACATTGCTTTGTTGAGACCAATGGATGAAATTACAGTTGATCCATGGTAGGCTCTCTATGTTTTCAAATAATCGTTTATGTTTGACATGTGAACTTGACCCAGTATTGTAGCTCTCAGTGATGGATAATTGTCACCATTGTTACCCCTTGATTTTATCTCCTCAGGTCATCAGTGAAGACTGCCTGTCCCATTCCCGGAAGCTGAGTCCGGAGACATATGTCCCCAGTTTTGGTAAGTGCCCACTTCTGTCTCTTGCATGCATCAAGAGCTACCGCACAAGCTGACGAGATGCAGTTCAGTTGCTGTCAGTGCCGAAGTTAGCCAGGCTATAGATTAAACCAGTTTTGAATAGCATTATCACACAGAGTCAATGGATCCACACCATTGCACGCCATTCAGAGCACTGACATGACTGAGTAGAAAGAAGAGTGCCATGCAGGTCTCGCGCAACAAGGATTAAACAAATTCATAGCCGTTGGTTATTGCTGTACATTCTAGAGAAATAATGCCCACTAGAACGCCTTTTAAGCCAATCAGAAACTAGTATTTAACAATGCCATGGTGTAATTGCCTATATTTTGCTGCCATTGTTGGGAAGACATTGAGTACACAAGACAAGTACCAAGCAAGGCCAGTATGGACATTAGCATGCTTCACCCTTGAAATCCTTACCACTGTTCTGCTCTCCATCTTGAACCGGTGTAAAAATGTCTACAAGAATGCATCGGTAGATGGAGAGTTGTGTAATGTATTGTGACAATATATGGAGGTGTCCTTGAAGTGAGGGGGTGGTGCTTTCTCTAAACATGGTTGATGTGGGAGTCAGTCAGTCACTCCTCTTCATGTTCCTGCTGTTTAGCGCCAATGCCGTTCGTAGGCATTCAATAAATAGACACTTAATATGAGGCATGGAGGCTGGCATTGAGAATGAGTTGTTGAGAATGCAATAAGTTAGTACTAAACCTTGATCTGGTTCTCACTATGAAAACAGTGTGATCAAATACATTAATTTTGTGTTCTCTGTTGACAAAGGAGATTATATGAGGTATTGATTTTTAGGTAGGAAGGCCAGTAATGACTAAAGTTGATGAAAGCAATAGTTAGCTTCAGTGATTTATCAGAGTTCCTCCACTTTGCAGTCACAGTTGGTTTGTGATCACGGCTACCACCCTGTCAGAGGCTTCCTTCCCATTGCAGTCAACTAGCCCACGGTTGAATTGGCTCACTCTGAAAAGACCCAGTCAGACAGCCAGAGTGGTCAGGAGAAAAGCTCTCAAAGGAAGGAAAGGACCAGACTAGGTGGGGAAGCCAATAGAGAGTATACAGCAGATACTGTGTCATAAACGTGGTATCATCTCAAGCGGGAATGCTAGCGATAGTACTTAGGTATTCAATTGCCAGGGTATTTTTGTGCAACTTGACCTCTCGTCAAGATACCTTACAGTGAAGCAGCCTAGTAGTGACAGGAGGATATGATGCATGCCACACTCCTGATGTGGTTTGTATGGTTGGTTGGTTGATTTGGACATAATAAGTATTGTTCTGTTATAGGACTTAGAAACTAGTACCTCGACTACTTTTAGTACCTTCTGGTATACTAGAGCTGGGCGATATGCCCTAAAAATCATCTCAATTATTATTTTTTTGCTTATGGGCGAATCACGATATACAGTACCAGCCAAAAGTTTGGACACCTACTCATTCAAGGGTTTTTCTTTATTTGTACTATTTTCTACATTGTAGAATAATAGTGCATACATCAAAACTATGAAATAACACATGGAATCAAGTAGTAACCAAAAAAAAGTGTTAAATCAAAATATATTTATATTTGAGATTCTTTAAAGTAGCCACCCTTTGCCTTGATGACAGCTTTGCACACTCCATTTGAACAGCATGCTAGTCTGTCCACTTTGTTCAGATGTTGAAATCAAGTAAACTTACTTATTTCTCAGAATGAGAACGAATTGCCAAGTCCTTATACACTGAGTGTACAAAACATTATGAACTCCTGCTTTTTCAGTGACAGACTGACCAGGTGAATCCAGGTGAAAGCTAGGATCCCTTATTGTTGTCACTTGTTAAATCCATTCCAATTAGTGTAGATGAAGGGGAGGGGACAGGTTAAAGAAGAATTTTTAAGCTTTGAGGCATTTGAGACATGGATTGTGTATGTTAACCCTAACCCTTAGCAAGACTGCTGTGTTTTTCATGGTCAACAGTTTCCCGTATGTATCAAGAATGGTCCACCTCTCAAAGGACATCCAGCCAACTTGGCACAAATGTGGGAAGCATTGGGTCAACATGGGCCAGCATCCCTGCGCAACTCAATATTAGGAAGGTGTTCTTAATGCTTTGTACACTCAGTGTATAATTGTTTTATGCTTATTGCACATTTATAAACAGACTAGACAGCTAGTATAACAGTCTGGCTAAAATGCTGGCTTAATTCTGCACGTGACAAACTGAGCATTCATTTTCCAGAATCAATGTTCACTGATACTCCTGTTTTAGTAGCGTCTACTCTGCACACACTTTGAGGAGTTGATACATAAAAAGGGTATCGTTGGAAAGGTTAACTACTCTTCTATTACAGTAAAATAATGTCTCAATGTCTGTTGGTGTCCAAATTACCGATTCTGTTGGAACAAACCTCAAATGCAATTAGTGTGCAAATCTGTCATCAAGGCAAAGGGTTGGTACTTTGAAGAATCTCAAATATAAAATATATTTTGATTTGTTTACACATGTTTGGTTACTACATGATTTCATATGTGTTATTTCATAAACTCAGCGAAAAAAGAAACATCCCTTTTTCAGGACCCTGTCTTTCAAAGATAATTCGTAAAAATCGTAATAACTTCACAGATCTTCATTGTAAAGGGAAACACTGTTTCCCATGCTTGTTCAATGAACCATAAACAATTAATGAACATGCACCTGTGGAACGGTCGTTAAGACACTAACAGCTTACAGACAGTAGGCAATTAAGGTCACAGTTATGAAAACTTAGGACACTAAAGAGGCCTTTCTACTGACTGAAAAACACCAAGAGAAAGATGCCCAGGGTCCCTGCTCATCTGCGTGAATGTGCCTTAGGCTTGCTGCAAGGGGGCATGAGGACTGCAGATGTGGCCAGGGCAATAAATTGCAATGTTTGTACTGTGAGACGCCTAAGACAGCGCTACAGGGAGACAGGACGGACAGCTGATCGTCCTCGCAATGGCAGACCACGTGTAACAACACCTGCACAGGATAGGTACATCCGAACATCACACCTGCAGGACAGGTACAGGATGGCAACAACAACTGCCCGAGTTACACCAGGAACGCACAATCCCTCCATCAGTGCTCAGACTGTCTGCAATAGGCTGAGAGAGGCTGGACTGAGGGCTTGTAGGCCTGTTGTAAGGCAGGTCCTCACCAGACATCACCGGCAACAACATCACCTATGGGAACAAACCTACCGTTGCTGGACCAGACAGGACTGGCAAAAAGTGCTCTTCACTGACGAGACGCGGTTTTGTCTCACCAGGGGTGATGGTTGGATTCGCGTTTATCGTTGAAGGAATGAGCGTTACACCGAGGCCTGTACTCTAGAGCGGGATCGATTTGGAGGTGAAGGGTCCGTCATGGTCTGGGGCGGTGTGTCACAGCATCAACGGACTGAGCTTGTTGTCATTGCAAGCAATCTCAACACTGCGTTACAGGGAAGACATCCTCCTCCCTCATGTGGTACCCTTCCTGCATGCTCATCCTGACATGACCCTCCAGCATGACAATGCCACCAGCCATACTGCTCGTTCTGTGCGTGATTTCCTGCAAGACATGAATGTCAATGTTCTGCCATGGCTAGCGAAGAGCCCGGATCTCAATCCCATTGTGCACATCTGGGACCTGTTGGATCGGAGGGTAGGGCCATTCCCCCCAGAAATGTCCGGGAACTTGCAGGTGCCTTGGTGGAAGAGTGGAAGAGTGGGGTAACATCTCACAGCAAGAACTAGCAAATATGGTGCAGTCCATGAGGAGATGCGCTGCAGTACTTAATGCAGCTGGTGGCCACACCAGATACTGACTGTTACTTTTGATTTGGACCCCCCCTTTGTTCAGGGACACATTATTCAATTTCTGTTAGTCACATGTCTGTGGAACTTGTTCAGTTTATGTCTCAGTTGTTGAATCTTGTTATGTTCATACAAATATTTACACATGTTGAGTTTGCTGAAAAAACGCAGTTGACAGTGAGAGGACGTTTCTTTTTTTGCTGAGTTTAGTGTTGATGTCTTCACTATTGTTCTACAATGTAGAAAATAGTAAAAAATAAAGAAAAACCCTGGAATGAGTAGGTGTGTCCAAACTTTTGACTGGTACTGTATTGCCCATCCGTACTGTATACCTATGTAATCTAACACAATGCTGAATGTAGTAATCTAAGTGAACACTATTGAATCAGGTGCATTGGGAATTTGAAATTAGTCCAAAATATTGTACAAGACTTTGCTAAAGTAGCCTACAAATAATGTAAAATGATAATACAATATTTCTGCTGTATGTTTTTTTGCTAGTAAAGCATGCCGTGGAATACAAAAGTAGAACTTGTGTGAGTTAGTTATAATTGTTTCGGGGTCAGGAGTGTTTGTGACCCTCTATGTAGCCACTGTTTACAAGATTAGCCTGTGCTTGCAGGCTTGACTGGACTTGGATATTTTTAAAGCAGGCTACAGAACATGCCAACAACTTTTACTGCACAGTATAAACAAACAGTGTCCGAACAAATGTCCCCCATCGCTGCTCTTTCATAAAATCTGTTTTCAAACATTACTGAACGAATGGGTTTGTCAATGGATGTTTTAACTAAGCTTTGGCTTAGCCAAAGGTATTAAACCTAGACAGAATAATTTATCAAGTGAAACAAACTAGGATCAGATTACATTCCCCATGCTAGGAACTGGGCTCACAAGCCAGCCTGACCCCAGCTTTAGCTTGGCCTCAATGAAGAGGACTCTATTGACCATATCACTTTGAAACTTAACATGAGTTGCTGAAGCAACCAGCAACCAGTCATCATATTGTATTGATAGACAATATATGATAGTTATGAGGTACAATAGAGTAATAGCTTATTTGTTGTCCTCTAGGTTCTGCAGAGCCGCATAAAACCCTGTCCTCTAGGAGGGAATCCCTGGGACGCTTGAGAAGGAGTGGGAGCCTTGACTTAGACCCTGACATCTTTAAATCTACCAAGTTCTCTGACGCAGAGGGAGGTGAGGAAGTCTTTACTCTCCTCAGTCTGTGCCTTCTACAGAACAGTTTCATTGAAAGGTAACTGAAGGATCTTTGTGTTGCAGTGGTACACAAGGCCCGTCTCCTCTCTGGGACCTCCGGCTTTGAGCACACCTTAGCCAACCCCTCGGCCCAGGGCACCTTCCTACTGCCCTCCTACCCTCTGGCTACACTCCCCGGGGGCCTGCTGACCCCAACACTGTCCCACCGCTGCGCTGACTCCTCACTGTCAATGTCCAACACTTGGCCCAACAAGAGAGAGAGCAGCCCCCAAAGACGAGACCCCAGCCCCTGGAAAGACATATCAAGTATGGGTCTGGTGTTTACTGCATGTTGGGTAGATCTTGATAGTCATGTAATTTATTTGAGGCATGTTTTTGAGTGCTTTCTTTGTCCCCACAGGTGACTTCTCATCCAGCAGGTGTTCTCCACGGCCTCACCGTGCTTCTCTGGTGAGCTCCTCATCTGCCTCGTCTTTCCGACAGGCTCTGAGCAGGACGCGGACCGGGCTGCCTATCTCCCCATCCCCAGGCCTTCTCCTGCCAGAGCGAGGCTTGTCTCTGAATGGCCAGTGGTCTAGTCCTCTAGCTCCATCTCCATCCAGCCTGCAGGACCACCTGTCTGAGAGGGACCTTCACCTAGACCTAGATCACCTCAGCCTGCAGGACCAAGACCAGGAAGAGGACCCCTTGGACCGGCAGGAGGTCAGGATCAATGTTTTACACACAAGGCTCTGCTTAGTGAAGTCTCCAGATGGATTTAGCTAGGACACTGTCTTAAAGCTACCATCTTGCCATCGGGGTTTTACTCATATCTGTACTCAGAATAACTCAGTGCAGGAATATGGAATGTGGATAATGTTTCCCCTTCATTACTGCAGTGGGTCATATTTGGGACTAAGTATTCTTGATGTAATGTTAGTGCTGGGGGAATTGTACTTGACATCTAAATTGCCATGGATATAACACCCATGCATAAAATATTATCTGTATGCACAACACCCTCTTGCCTTGCTCTCAGGTTACTGATGAGCTAATGTGTTGTTGTTTTTAGATGTTGAACTCCCTGCGCTCTCTGCGCTGCAGCGCAGCTAAGAAGAAGGCCAAGGTGAGTCTGAGTGGCTCAGACCCTGACCCAGATAGCCCAGACTCAGCCATGAAACTGGAGCTGGCTCTGGACTCCCCCTCTCACAACTCCCCCACCGTCACCAGCCCAGCTAGCGAGAGCGGCCTCTCCAGCCTCTACTCACCCCCAAACACCCCCCTCAGTGGCACCAAAACCAGGTACATTCCACAAGAGTCTTAGACCTAAGTAGACAACCAGTAGACAAAGTTGAAACATTTGGTTCAACTAAGTTGAACCAAATGAGATCCTGTTTCAAGAATTATCGTGGGCAAAGGGGCCATGCTATGATGGTCACACTTTCAAGTACACACACCCGAGGTATGATGGATCTGATATCCCTCCTGATGACTCACCTCTGACCTCTTTCAAAAGCCCTGGGAATTCTGCCTCCTCTTCAACAAAGCCTCACATTGCTAGAGTGCCTTCTGCTAAACTGAGATCTTCCGTCTCCATGGACTTCAGTGCCCTTCAAGGTACAGTGAGGATTCAGCATGTAAAAGGATCTCTCTTATTACTGGCTGAGTCGTTGTTTCTATTTAGCTCTAATGGTGTTTCTGTGTTTTCTCCACCAGGCTTTCCAGTCAGAGATAAAATCATACCTGAAGTGAGTGTGGTTGGTCAAAGAGTCACCTACTTGAACGGACCAATGGAAACTGAGGAAGAGGACAGGACTACAGAATACTCTCCACCCCCAAGTAGACTAGCCTGCCGGGAGCCAATCAGAGCCCTGAGGCCTGCCAAAGGTCAGTCACTGCAAGGAGGTCTGCTCCATTGAGGCATATCGCTGTCTAAAAACAGTGTATTTTCATTATGTTTGCATTATGTTGTTTGTCCAGTACTACACGGAACAAAAATATAAACAGAACATGTAAAGTGTTGATCCCATGTTTCATGAGCTGAAATAAAAGATCCCAGAAAGTTTCCATATGCACAAAAAGCTTATTTTGCTAACATTTTGTGCATACATTTGTTTACATCCCTGTTAGTGAGCATTTCTCCTTTGCCAAGATAATCCATCAACCTGACAGGTGTGGCATATCAAGAAGCTGATTAAACAGCATGATCATTACACAGGTGCACCTTGTGCTGGGGGAAATAAAAGGCCACTCTAAAATGTGCAGTTTTGTCACACAACACAATGCCATAGACGTCGCAAGTTTTGAGAGAGCGTGCGATTAACATGCAGACTGCAGGAATGTCCACCAGAGCTGTTGCCAGAGAAAGTAATGTTATTTTCTCTACCACAAGCCACCTCCAATGTCGTTTTAGAGAATTCTGCAGTACGTCCAACCAGCCTCCCAACTGCAGACCACATGTAACCACGCCAGCGCTGGACCTCCACATCTGGCTTCTTCACCTGCGGGATCGTCTGAGACCAGCCACCCGGACAGCTGATGAAACTGTGGGTTTGCACAACTGAAGAATTTCTGCACAAACTGTCAGTAACCGTCTCAGGGACGCTCATCTGCGTGCTCACCGTCCTCACCAGGGTCTTGACCTGACTGCAGTTTCCGGTTGTACCCAACTTCAGTGGGAAAATCACGCCGGAGAAGTGTTCTTCAGAGATGAATCCCAGTTTCATCTGTACCAGTCAGATGGCAGACAGCATGTATGGCGTCGTGTGAGCGAGCGGTTTGTTGATGTCAACGTTGTGAACAGAGTGCCCCATGGTGGCGGAGGGGTTATGGTATAGGCAAGCATAAGCTACGGACAATGAACACAACTGCATTTTATTGATGGCAATTTGAATGCACAGAGATACTGTGACGAGATCCAGAGGCCCATTGTCGTGCCATTCATCCGCTGCCATCACCTCATGTTTCAGCATGATAATGCATGGCCCCATGGCGCAGGATCTGTACACAATTCCTGGAAGCTGAAAATGTCCCAGTTCTTCCATGGCCTGCATACTCACCAGATATGTCACCTATTAAGCATGTTTGGGATGCTCTGGATTGACGTGTGCGACAGCGTGTTCCAGTTCCCGCCAATATCAACTTCGCACAGCCAGTGAAGAGGAGTGGGACAACATTCCTAGGGTTGCAAAAGGTCGGAAACTTTCCGGTAAATTTCAGGAATTTTCCATGGGAAGTTAAGCCCTGGAATTTGGGGAATTTTGCTTAAATTCATCAAAAAGGTTAGCTATTGTATATTGTAAAGTGGCTGTTCCACTGGATGTCATTAGGTGAATGCACCAATTTGTAAGTCGCTCTGGATAAGAGCGTCTGCTAAATGACTTAAATGTAAATGTAAATGTAGCTTAAAACAGTGAACCTTTTTGTGGGATACACATAAGGCAATTCTAGGTCTTGTGGCATATTTTGGTTAAACTATCCCCAATTCAATGGAATTGCAACCCTCTGCATGCACAGTGCATTCACAGTGCATTCACGCATGCACATGTACAGCTGATTCTCAAGATCTTGCACACTAATGAGATGCTATTGAGCCCACACTACTACACTGTCTGAGCCAAGGACTACATGTTTTCTCGTAAGTTTTGATTACAATACTGGGTGGGGTGAATATATTATATGACATAAATTATTTGTTGTTAACTAGTAAATAGTAGCCTACAGCAAAGTGTGTTTAAATCATTTCTAACTTGTTAACAATTTCTGCTAGTTAGTTTTTGCTACCTACCATGTGGGTTTTAGCTTGCTTGAGCCTGCTAACTGCGGAGTGTTAATTCACTGTTTCCGTACATGTTTCACTATAAAACATTTATCTTACAAAGGAGTTGTTTAATCTAACTGGTTAACTATTTATCTGTACATAGAATTGTTTTTGTTTTTTTTGTAAAAAAAAAATTCTCATCTTTAGAGGAAAATGCCACGGGCACTATCTGATGTGTGGAGACATTTCACTGCAGCTAATGTAGAATAAAAATCTGTGTACATTTGCAGATACTGTGCCAAATCATATGTGAAGAATGCAACAAAGATGCAGAATCATCTGGCCAAGTGCATAAAGTTCCCTCAGTGCTCACAACAAGCAACCTCTGACAAAAGTCCCTCTACTTCTATTCGAGGTGGAAAATTATGAATTAGACAACTTATCGATAGCAACAGCTCATGGTCCTCCTGGAATCAGAAGTTTTTTTGACTCAATGGAGTAACGTAATCAGAGAAATGCTGATAAATGTCTTGCTCGAGCTGTGTATGCAACTGGTTCACCTCTGATGCTCACAGGCAATATGTATTGGAAGAGATTTCTGAATGTTCTTCCCCCAGCATACACACCTCCAACCAGACATGATTTATCTACTCATTTGCTGGATGCAGAGTTCAAGTGAAGGTCAAGAAAATCATAGAGAAAGCAGACTGTATTACAATCATCTCTGATGGGTGGTCGAATGTTCGTGGGAAAGGAATAATTAACTACATCATCTTCACCCCTCAACCAGTATTCTACAAGAGCACAGACACAAGGGACAACAGACACACCGGTCTCTACAATGCAGATGAGCTGAAGGCAGTCATCAATGACCTTGGACCACAGAAGGTATTTGCACTGGTGACAGACAATGCTGCGAGCATGAAGGCTGCTTGGTCTCAAGTGGAGGAGTCATACCCTCACATCACACCCATTGGCTGTGCTGCTCATGCACTGAATCTGTTCCTCAAGGACATCATGGCACTGAAAACAATGGATACACTTTACAAGAGAGGCAAGGAAATGGTTAGGTATGTGAAGGGTCATCAAGTTATAGCAGCAATCTACCTCACCAAGCAAAGTGAGAAGAATGAGCACCGCATTGAAGCTTCACCCGTTTGGGTGGTGTTGTCATCATGTTTGACAGTCTCCTGGAGGGGAAGGAGTCTCTCCAAGAAATGGCCATATCACAGTCTGCCGATATGGCCTGCCCCATCAAGAGGATCCTCTTGGATTATGTATTTTGGGAGAGAGTGGTAAGCAGCCTGAAACTCCTGAAACCTATAGCAGTAGCCATTTCACGGATTGAGGGAGACAATGCCATCCTGTCTGGTGTTCAGACTCTGCTTGCAGATACAAGAGAAGAAATCCATACTGCCCTGCCCACTTCATTGCTGCTTCAAGAAGAGGAAACTGCAGTTCTGAAATACATCAAAAAGCGTGAAGACTTCTGGCTGACGCACATGCACGTCGCAGCGTACATGTTGGACCCCAAGTATGCTGGAAAGAGCATCCTGTCTGGTGCAGAGATCAACAAGGCCTATGTTGTCATCAGTACCATGTCTCGCCACCTTGGCCTGGATGAGAGAAGGGTTCTTGGTAGTTTGGCGAAGTACACTTCCAAGCAAGGGCTTTGGGATGGAGATGCAATATGGCAGTCGTGCCAACATATCTCATCAGCCACCTGTTGGAAATGGACTTTGTGGATCTGAGGCTCTTTCCCCTGTTGCCTCCATCATCCTCCAAATCCCACCAACTTCAGCCGCCTCAGAGCGCAACTGATCCTTGTTTGGAAACACACACCAAAGCACGCAACAGGCTGACCAATACAAGAGTTGAAAAATTGGTGGCCACCCGGGCAAATTTGAGGCTTTTTGAGCCTGACAACGAGCCATCCTCAACAAGGTTGGAAAGTGACAGTGAAGATGAGGCCTCAGAGTCTGATGTTCAAGAGGTGGACATTGAGTAGGTCCTGGGAGAAGACATGGAAGCCTGAGAGGAAGACAACCAAAGCTTTAGTTTCTAGACTATGTATGTTGAAAATGTTTTTGGGAGATGTGATGGATCATTGTGGATCATTCAATATTCCCTTTATTTTGTTGTTCAGTGAAATCATCCAATGTGAAGTGTCAACTCATTTAATTAAAGTTAAAAAAAATTAATTTCTACTGGAAGGATTTAGTCATTTGCAATTATGTCTACTTATGATAAGGTAAAATGTTTGTTTCTGTTTCCATATGATATGGTACATCTATCCAATGCAAAAAACATCTACATTTAAATGGTATTAATATTAATTTGCACATATTTCCGTTAATTCCCATATATTCCCGTTAATTCCCACGGAAGGTTTCCACCTCTGAATATTCCCCAAAATGTGCAACCCTAAACATTCCACAGGCCACAATCAACAGCCTGATCAACTCTATGCGAAGGAGATGTGTCGTGCTGCATAAGGCAAATGGTGGTCACATCAGATACTGACTTGTTTTCTGATCCACGCCCCTACATTCTTTTTAATGATCTGTGACCAACCAATGCACATCTGTATTCCCAATCATGTGAAATCCATAAATTAGGGGCTACTGAATGTATCTCAACTGACTAATTTCCTTATATGAACTGTAACTCAGTAAAACATTTGAAATTGTTGCATGTTGCGTTTATATTTTTGTTCAGTATATGTGTTTCTCCATTCTCTGTTCCTCAGGTTCCCAGAGCTACAGCAACAGGAACTCACCAGCCACTGACATGCCTGAAGGTGTGGTTGGCAGAGGTCGGGCCACATCCGTCTTATTTACGACTCTGTGCCATTGTTCAGATATCCAATATTGTGTTCTGAGGTTGTGATGTTCTGGCTCAGGGCTGTGTTTAACAACAGATCGCCAAGTCTCACAGTACACAAGGCCCTGCCTGGGGCCACACAGTATCAGGGCCAAGTTTAAAGAATTGTTTGGAATAACTCTTGTAGTTGGCAATATACTTATTGTTGGCAGATAAACAGATGCTAAGACATGCAGAGGACAGAGCATGCCATATTTTGGAAGTCATCACTGCTTACAGTATTTTCTAGCTATGTGAATACACGGTGCTGCTTAAAGTTTCAGCTTTGCTGAATAATGGTGTCAATGAAAATTAGCTTAAGTACTCTTGAATTTTCCTCACCTCCCCCTCTGCAGGAGTGTTTGGCTCTGTGGTTTTGTCCAGCCGTCCAGGCGTTGCCATGTTGATGGACCAGGGCGACTGTATGACCAGGCTGCCCAGTGACCCCCCAGCTGGCATCTATGGCCATGCAGTCCCCGGCAACCATCTGGACCCCGAAGACATCCCAGCCTCAGAGGTGGCCAGGGTGAGCAGGTCCACCATACTGTACATACGCCACCAACAACCTCTTTGATACTACATTTCACATCAGGCTTTGCAGCTTGAAAAAAATGGCCCTCTACCACTGCTATCAGTCTATGAAATGTGCGTAACTGGGAGTTGTGTGTTTGTGTGCAGGATAAGGAGAAGGTGAGAATGACACGGTTTGCTCGGGACAAGATGCGGCAGCACCGATTGGAGCAGCAGGAGGGCCAGCCTGCCCTGGGGGATCGCCAGAGAGCTGACAGGATGCGTCTGCGCCTCAGACAGGTGCAAAATGACGTGGCTACAGAGGATACAGCAGCCATTTCCAACGGTGAAATATTTCTTCCTTTACCCTAGCACAAGATTTCACTTCATGCACTAGAATCTAAATAAACTGTTTTTGTTATGTTGCAATAATTTGGGTAATTTTACTCTGACAGTAGTACGTCTTCCTGCGTGGGCTTGTGGCTCATCTCTAAAATGTTTTTTCTTCCCCTAACAGACTTTCATTTTAATGGTAACATGGTGACGTCCACCAAGGCTGACTCTCTCCAAGACGAGTCTCCCACCAGCCCCCAGGGATCCCAGAGCCCTATTAAATGTTTCAGTCCCCCCCACCAGCCCAGCCCCCCCACGGTCCCTGCCAACCCCAGGAGCACCCTGCCCCGCCTGAGGAGGGCTCCCAGTCTCAGCAGGACACGGCTGTCTCTCTCACACAGCTCAGGTCAGTGTAACAGTCTGGCAGTCATCATGTAATATCTTTGCAGTTATAGGGTTATAGCAGCTAAAGCGCTACACTGTTTTTCATTATAGCGTTCAATACAGAACTGTTTGTTCTGTGATTTCTCTCATTAATTTGAGCAAAATTTGATGTTTTTTTAACATGGTGAATAGATTGAGCAAAATGTGATGATTTTTTAACATGGTGAATAGATTAATAAGTCAACACATCATATCTCACTCAGGCATTTAGGTATAGCCTGACTCTAAAGTGTTTTAGTGCACTACTAATTAGCCCCTCAGAGCTCCCAACAGTAGCAGAGCTTAGCAACGGTAAATGAGATGTAGATAATGGAGTGCAATGCTTTGTTTTCACACATTCTATTAATACATCTCCTCCCACGCGCGCTGCTTCATTTAGCCAATGACTGATACAACTGTAATGTAACAATAGAGGTGTAATGTAATACTCTGCTGTGTGTTGTTGTGGCCATAGAGATACATTATTATAGTGTTGTATTTAATGATATGGTTGTCCTCCAGATGAGATGTCCCCAGGCATTCCCAGCCAGAAGAGAGACCTGACAGAGCAGCCTGAACTACGGCCCTTCTCCAAACCTGAGCTAGCACTGACACAGAGCTTCAAACTCCTCAACTCAGACGACTGGTGAGCTTTATTCTTCATTTGGATCCCTATTAGCTGATGCTTTATCAACTGCTAATCTTCCTGGAGTCCAACTGAACCCCACCTCCCGCATTTAAAGTAACTGTCCAGTGTTTCCGGATGTCTATGAAATATGTCAAATAATTTTTCTTCACAAAAATTGTAATTAAGGGTGTTTAAAAAACAGCTTTTCTGTGTTGGAATGGTGTAGGCATATACTAACTACTAAATACACTACGTGACCAAAAGTATATGGACACCTGCTCATTGAACATCTCATTCCAAAATCATGGGCGTTAATATGGAGTTGGTCCCCCCTTTGCTGCTATAACAGCCTCCACTCTTCTGGAAGGCTTTCCACTAGATGTTGGAACATTGCTGCGGGGACTTGCTTCCATTCAGCCACAAGAGCATTACTGAGGTTGGGCAATGATGTTGGGCGATTAGACCTGGCTCGTAGTCGGCGGTCCAATTCATCCCAAAGGTGTTCGATGGGGTTGAGGTCAGGGCTCTGTGCAGACCAGTCAAGTACTTTCACACTGATCTCAACAAACCATTTCTATATGGACCTCGCTTTGTGCATGGGGCATTGTCATGCTGAAACAGGAAAGGGACTTCCCCAAACTGTTGCCAGAAAGTTGGAAGCACAGAATCGTCTAGTATGTCATTGTATGGTGTAGCGTTAAGATTTCCCTTCACTGGGACTAAAGGGCCTAGCCCAAACCATGAAAAACAGGCCCATGCCGTTATTCATCCTCCAACAAACTTTACAGTTGGCACTATGCATTGGGGCATCCGCCAAACCCAGAATCGTCCGTTAGACTGCCATATGGTGAAGCGTGATTCATCACTCCAGAGAATGTGTTTCCTCTACTCCAGTCCAGTCCAATGGCGGCGAGCTTTACACTAGAGGTCTACCGATTTAATCGGAATGGCCGATTTAATTAGGGCTGATTTCAAGATTTCAGAACAATCGGAAATCGTTCATTTTGGATGCCGATTTATTTTTTTATTTTTTTACACATTTATTTAACTAGGCAAGTTAGTTAAGAACACATTCTTATTTTCAATGACGGCCTAGGAACGGTGGGTTAACGACAGATTTTTACCTTGTCAGCTCAGGGATTCAATCTTGTAACCTTACGGTTAACTAGGCAAACGCTCTAACCACCTGCCTCACGAGGAGCCCGCCTGTTACGCAAAAGCAGTATGAAGCCAAGGTAAGTTGCTAGCTAGCATTAAACTTATCTTATAAAAAACAATCAGTCAATCAATCATAATCACTAGTTATAACTACACATGGTTGATGATATTACTAGTTTATCTAGCGTGTCCTGCGTTGCATATAATCGATGCAGTGCGCATTCACGGAAAAGGACTGTCGTTGCTCCAACGTGTACCTAACCATAAACATCAATGCCTTTCTTAAAATCAATACACAGAAGTATATATTTTTAAACCTCCATATTTATCTAAAAGAAATCCAGGTTAGCAGGCAATATTAACCAGGTGAAATTGTGTCACTTCTCTTGCGTTCATTGGACGCAGAGTCAGGGTATTTGCAACAATTTGGGCCGCCTGGCTCATTACGAACTAATTTGCCTGAATTTTACGTAATTATGACATAACATTGAAGGTTGTGCAATGTAACAGGAATATTTAGACTGATGGATTCCACCCGTTAGATAAAATACGGAACGGTCCCATATTTCACTGAAAGATAAATGTTAAAATAAATGTTTTGTTTTCGAGATGATAGTTTCCGGATTCGACCATATTAATGACCTAAGGCTCGTATTTCTGTGTGTTATTATGTTATAATTAAGTCTATGATTTGATAGAGCAGTCTGACTGAGCGATGGTGGGCACCAGCAGGCTCGTAAGCATTCATTCAAACAGCACTTTTGTGCGTTTTGCCAGCAGCTCTGCTGTTTATGAATTCAAGCCTATCAACTCCCGAGATTAGGCTGGTGTAACTGATGTGAACTGGCTAGCTAGTTAGCGGGGTGCGCGCTAATAGCGTTTCAAACGTCACTCGCTCTGAGACTTGGAGTAGTTGTTCCCCTTGCTCTGCATGTGTAATGCTGCTTCGAGGGTGGCTGTTGTCGATGTGTTCCTGGTTCGAGCCCAGGTAGGAGCGAGGAGAGGGATGGAAGCTGTACTGTTACACTGGCAATACTAAAGTGCCTATAAGAACATCCAATAGTCAAAGGTATATGAAATACAAATCGTATAGAGATAAATAGTCCTATAATTCCTATAATAACTACAACCTAAAACTTCTTACCTGGGAATATTTAAGACTCATGTTAAAAGGAACCACCAGCTTTCATATGTTCTCATGTTCTGAGCAAGGAACTTAAACGTTAGCTTTTTTACATGGCACATATTGCACTTTTACTTTCTTCTCCAACACTTTGTTTTTGCATTATTTAAACCAAATTGAACATGTTTCATTATTTATTTGAGGCTACATTGATTTTTATGATGTATTATATTAAGTTAAAATAAGTGTTCATTCAGTATTGTTGTAATTGTCATTATTACAAATACATTTTAAAAATCGGCCGATTAATCGGTATTGGCTTTTTTGGTCCTCCGATGATCGGTATCGGCGTTGAAAAATCATAATCGGTCGACCTCTACTTTACACCCCTTTTGCCAACGCTTGGCAATTGCGCGTTGGTGATCTTAGTCTTGTTTGTGGCTGCTCGGCCATGGAAACCCATTTCATGAAGCTCCCGACGAACAATTATTGTGCTGACGTTGCTTCTAGAGGCGTTTGAAACTTGTTAATAACTGTTGTAACCGAGGTCATACAATTTTTACTCGCCACACGCTTCAGCACTCGGTGGTCCCATTCTGTAAACTTGTGTGGCCTACCACTTCGCTGCTGAGCCGTTGTTGCTCCTAGACGTTTCCACTTCACAATAACAGCACTTACAGTTGACCGGGGCAGCTCTAGCAGGGCAGAAATTTGACGAACTGACTTGTTGGAAAGGTGGCATCCTATGACGGTGCCATGTTGAAAGTCACTGTGCTCTTCAGTAAGGCCATTATACTGTAAATGTTTGTTTTTGGAGATTGCATGGCTGTGTGCTCGATTTTATACACCTGTCAGCAACGGGTGTGGCTGAAATAGCCGGATCCACTAATTTGAAGGGGTGTCCACATACTTTTCTATATAGTGTATATAGGGATTTCTGCGCATTTTTTTAATTTACATTTTTTATGAAACCTTTATTTAACTAGACAAGTCAGTTAAGAACAAATTCTTATTTACAATGACGGCCTACCCTGGCCAAAACCGGACGACACTGGGCCAATTGTGCGCCGCCCTATGGGACTCCCAATCAAGGCCGGATATGATACAGCCTGGATTTGAACAAGGGAATGTAGTGACGCCTCTTGTAAGAGATACAGTGCCTTAGACCTCTGTGCCACTCGGGAGGATCCCAAGGACCCTGCAGGATCCGCTACCGCTTCCTCATCCTTTCAGCTGCTGCTCAGTGCTCCGCTGCTGCTTATACACGAAAGACAGTTTGAACACACATAGTTCTTTGTTGTAACAGTAATCTATTGCAAACATAAGCACAACATAACATGCAGTGTAGCGATTTCATGTTCTTTTTTCAGGTGAGTTAGCCTATATGCACTATTTAGGCAAGCTATATGTATGCAGCATATCAAACAGGCAAGACACAGACAGGCAGTCAACATCGATTTAATGTGCAAACATTGGCTATTGGGAGGCAGACAGGCAGTCAATGTCGTAATGTTCTTTATTCAGCAACTCTGGCCATATGGCAGCATAACTATAAAGATTGCGTCATCACACAAAACGCTGATAGATTTGCCCCAATGCAATGTGTAGACTGCGTCTTGCTTGTGCTACAGTAATATCTGTTACAGCAGACAGAAGTTTGTAGCCTTCATAATATATTTTTTAAATGTTCGTTCAAATCGCTGCAGTTTGAGTTTGAGTTTTTAAGTGTTTTCTCTCCAAATTATGCTTTTGCCAGAAATACGAGTGTAGGACGAGTCAATATTATTTGGGTATGAGTTAACATAATATTAACTTTTCACTGGACTTTTCATTTTTTCACTGGACAGTTACTTTAACCAGATGCTATACTTCAACATTGTCTAGTCAGACCCTATGTCAAAAGTCAATGTATGACTGTTCTATGCATATAAGCAATGGATTGGATTTACAAAATTTATATTTCTCTATTTTTGATTGAAGGGAGAAGAAGATTGAGGGCCTGACCTTTCTCCGTGGGCTGACGCAGTACCATTCAGACATACTGCTTAACAGGCTGCATGACGTCTGTCTCGCACTCATCCAAGAGGTACGACCACGACTCCTCATTCTTTTAGTCTTCTATAAATGTTCATGTGAAACGGCAGTCCATTGTCCTGGGGACCTTCATCCAATCCCCTTCTAATCATAATCTCAGCCTCAATCAATTCAATACAGGGTGGTCCTTGTAGACTTTAGCCCTCAATGATTGATTTTCTTATGTCCTGATGAGGACATTTGACCATTCATTTGACCATCCTTACTCAGATGTCTGATTTATAATTTTTTTATCTAACTGATTTAATGATATCATCATCTGAGTGTATTGCTCCTCAGGTGAGGAACCTTCGTTCGGGTGTGTCCCGTGTTGCGGTTGGGGCAATGGGTGAGCTGTACACTGCGCTGCAGAAGGGCATGGACCAGGAGCTGGAGGGCACTTCCAAGGCTCTGCTGCAGAAAGCTGGGGAGTCCAACGCCTTCATCAGACAGGATGTGGATGCAGCGTTGGACAGCATGGTGCAACACTGCACCCCGACACGCAGCCTGAACGCTCTGCTCACCAGCGGCCTCGGGTCAGACACACTCATTGTCACAAGATAGCACTTTTAGCAGTTCTTTACCTGAATTAGGACTACATGCTTTGCGTGTAGATATTACATTTTTATCATGCTTGTATCTTATCATTAAAATAGGCCATTAGGCACTGACCACATCCCTGATATTGTCTCTTGTGAACAGTCACCTGAACTCTGTGGTGAGGAAGTGCGCGGGTCATCACATGGCCAACCTGATGGAGAACATTGGTGCTGCCCGCCTGCTGTCTGGAGGGAAAGACCTCACCGACCGAATACTACCTGCCGTCACCAAGCTAGCACAAGACTCCTCCCAGGAAGCTAGGTAGGGAGGGAATTCTGTTCAATACCAATGACTGTCTGTTTTAATAGTAGCAGGTGTGTCTGTTATCAATAGAGTGAGTGACATTGTTTGACTCTGAGGCTGTTCTGCTCCTCAGGTACCAGGGGCGCCGCATGCTGTTATTTCTGTCACTGCACAGTGATTTCGATAAGATGTTGGAGAAATATATCCCTGCCAAAGACCTGGCTCCCATCAGAGACACTGTCGCCACACTGAACACTAAGGTACAGAACACTGTCTAACTGAGAAGGTGTGTGGGACTGTTATGAGTCATTCCTGTCTATTTTAGTCTCCCCTTGCTGGGGACTTGCGTTTTGAGACAAGACACTGTTACTGTAAGAAAGCAGCAGTTTAGACAGGAAAGGCCACGTTCATTTAACCATTTATTAGAAAAGACGACAATAAATGCAGTACATTAGTCTTTGCGTTAGGCCCTGCTCCTTCATGGTAGCTATACCAATGCCAAGGTATACTATACCAATGCCTCTGACTGTACAAAAGCAGAGCCCAAACAAGTGGAGGCTGGGGAGAGTGGTGGGAAAGCAGAAAACAGAAATGAATGGCGAGTAACGTGTTACAGCAATGGCATGTCACCAAGAACACCAGCACATGGCATTGGGCGGTAGCCATCACAATGTTTGTGCAGAACTCGGTCGACTAAATAAACCGCCATATTAAGGTAGCGTGATGAATCTATTTGCTGCAATATCAGCTGATGCTATCAGTCGGGTTTCCTGTATGAACCTGCTGCACTTAATTTACAGTACCGGTCAAAAGTTTGGACACACCTACTCATTCCAGGGTTTTCCTTTATTTGTACTATTTTCTACATTGTAGAATAATAGAGAAGACATCAAAACTATGAAATGACACATATGGAATCATGTTGTAACCAAAAAAGTGTTAAACAAATCAAAATATATTTAATATTTGAGATTCTTCAAAGAAGCCACCTTATGCCTTTTTATTTATACATTTTTTTTCACCTTTATTTAACTTCATATGGATCAACTTCCGGTGAAATTGCAGAGCGCCAAATTCAAATTAAATGACTATAAATATTTAACTTTCATGAAATCACAAGTGCAATACATCAAAATAAAGCTTAACTTTTTGTTAATCTAGCCCCCGTGTGTAACAGTGGTCCTTTTCATCCGAAGAGGAGGAGCAGGGATTGAACCAAAATGCAGCGGATTGTGAAGACATGATTTATTAAAGAAAACACGAAAACACGAACTTACAATAAAACTAACAAAACAACAAACGGTGTAGACAGACCTGGACGACGAACTCACATAAACACGAAGAACGCACGAACAGGGAAAATAGCCTACACATAAAATGACGCTGAACAAACAAACCGAACAGTCCCATATGGTGCGACAAACACTGACACAGGAGACAACCACCCACAACGAACACTGTGAAACAACCTACCTAAATATGACTCTTAATTAGAGGAACGCCAAACACCTGCCTCTAATTAAGAGCCATACCAGGCAACCCATAAACCAACATAGAAACAGACAACATAGAATGCCCACCCAAACTCACGTCCTGACCAACTAACACATACAACAAACTAACAGAAATAGGTCAGGAACGTGACATAACCCCCCCCATAAGGTGCGAACTCCGGGCGCACCAGCACAAAGTCTAGGGGAGGGTCTGGGTGGGCATCTGACCACGGTGGTGGCTCAGGCTCAGGGCGAGGTCCCCACCCCACCATAGTCAATCCCAGCTTACATTTCCCCCTACAAATGACCACCCTCATCTTACATCCACTAAATCTTTTAGGTAACATCGACACCAGGGGCAGCACCGGGATAGAGGGATAGCTCAGGACAGAGGGATAGCTCAGGACAGCGAGGTAACTCAGGATAGAGAGGTAACTCAGGATAGAGGGGCAACTCCGGACTGAAAGGCAGCTCCGGACAGAGAGACAGCTCTGGACTGAGGGGCAGTTCTGAATAAATAGCCGCTCTGGGCTGAGGGACAGCTCATGACTGGCTGACGGCTCTGGACGCTCATGGCTGGCTGACGGCTCTGGACGCTCATGGCTGGCTGACGGCTCTGGACGCTCATGGCTGGCTGACGGCTCTGGACGCTCATGGCTGGCTGACGGCTCTGGACGCTCATGGGTCACTGACGGCTCTGGCAGATCCTGTCTGGTTGGCGGCTCTGGCAGATCCTGTCTGGTTGGCGGCTCTGGCAGATCCTGTCTGGTTGGCGGCTCTGGCAGATCCTGTCTGGTTGGCGGCTCTGGCAGATCCTGTCTGGTTGGCGGCTCTGGCAAATCCTGACTGACGACTGGCTCTAGCGGCTCCTGACTGACTATCGGCTCTGACGGCTCGGGACAGACGGGCGGCTCTGATGGCTCGGGACAGACGGATGGCTCAGACGGCGCTGGGGAGACGGATGGCTCAGACGGCGCTGGGGAGACGGATGGCTCAGACGTCGCTGGGGAGACGGATGGCTCAGACGGCGCTGCGGAGACGGATGGCTCAGATGGCGCTGCGGAGACGGATGGCTCAGACTGCTCCTGTCTGGCGGAAGGCTTTGGCTGCTCCTGTCTGGCGGAAGGCTCTGTAGGCTCATGGCAGACGGGCAGCTTTGCAGGCTCATGGCAGACAGGCAGTTCATGCGCCGTTGGGCAGACGGCAGACTCTGGCCGGCTGAGACGCACTGTAGGCCTGGTGCGTGGTGCCGGAACTGGAGGCACCAGACTGGAGACACGCACTTCAAGCCTAGTGCGGGGAGCAGGGACAGGGCACACTGACTTCTCAAAGCGCACTATAGGCCTAGTGCGTGGTACCGGCACTGGTGGTACCAGGCTAAGGGCACGCACCTCAGGACGAGTACGGGGAGAAGGAACAGTGTGTATAGGGCTCTGGAGACGCACAGGTGGCTTAGTGCGTAGTGCCGGAACTGGAGGCACCGGACTGGAGACACGCACCATAGAGAGAGTGCGTGGAGGAGGAACAGGGCTCTGGAAACGCACTGGAAGCCTGGTGCGTGGTGTAGGCACTGGTGGTACTGGGCTGGGGCGGGGAGGTAGTGCCGGAAATACCGGACCGTGCAAGCGTACTGGCTCCCTTGAGCACCGAGCCTGCCCAACCTTACCTGGTTGAATGCTCCCCGTCGCCCGCCCAGTGCGGAGAGGTGGAATAACCCGCACCGGGCTATGTAGGCGAACCGGGGACACCATGCGTAAAGCTGGTGCCATGTAAGCCGGCCCAAGGAGACGTACTGGTGGCCAGATATGTAGGGCCGGCTTCATGACATTTCGCTCAATGCCCAATCTAGCCCTACCAGTGCGGGGAGGTGGAATAACCCGCACTGGGCTATGCACACGTACAGGAGACACCGTGCGCTCTACTGCGTAACACGGCGTCTGCCCGTACTCCCGCTCTCCACGGTTAGCCTGGGAAGTGGGCGCAGGTCTCCTACCTCCCCTTGGCCCACTACCTCTTAGCCCCCCCCCCCCCCCCCCCCCCCCCCCCCAAGAAATTTTTGGGTGGTACTCACGGGCTTTTCGGGCTTCCGTGCTAGACGCGTCCCCTCATAACGCCGGTTTTGGGCTTGATTCTCCGGTCTCCAGCCTTGCTTCCTTGCTGCCTCCTCATATCGCCGCCTCTCTGCTCTCGCTGCCTCCAGCTCAGCTTTGGGGCGGCGATATTCCCCTGGTTGAGCCCAAGGACCTTTTCCATCCAGCTCGTCCTCCCAAGTCCAGTAGTCCTGTGTATAATCCTGCTCGAACATCCGCTGCTTGGTTCTGGAGATTTGGTTGGTGGTTCTGTAACGGTAGTCCTCCTCCTCTTCAACCGAAAAGGAGGAGTAGTGATGGAACCAAGGCGCACATAATTTATTTAAAGACAAGACGAAAAAAAACACGAACTTCACTATAACTAACAAAACAAAATAACAAACGGAGTAGACAGACCTGGACGACGAACTTACATTAAACACGAAGAACGCACGAACAGGGAAAATAGCCTGCACATAAATAACGATGAACAAACAAACCGAACAGTCCCGTATGGTGCGACAAACACTGACACAGGAGACAACCACCCACAACGAACACTGTGAAACAACCTACCTAAATATGACTCTCAATTAGAGGAACGCCAAACACCTGCCTCTAATTAAGAGCCATACCAGGCAACCCATAAACCAACATAGAAACAGAAAACATAGAATGCCCACCCAAACTCACGTCCTGACCAACTAACACATACAACAAACTAACAGAAATAGGTCAGGAACGTGACACCGTGTCAGATTTCAAAAAGGCTTTACGGCGAAAGCAAACCATGCGATTATCTGAGGACAGCACTCAGCACACAAAACATTACAAACAGTTAGCAGCCAAGTAGATTAGTCACGAAAGTCAGAAATAGCAATAAAATGAATCATTTACCTTTGATGATCTTCATATGGATGCACTCACAAGACTCCCAGTCACACAATAAATGTTTGTTTTGTTCGATAAAGTCCCTCTTTTTATCCAAAAACCTCAATTTTGTTGGCGCGTATAGTTCAGTAATCCAATGGCTCAAATGCGGTCACAACGGGCAGACGAAAATTCCAAATAATATCCGTATAGTTTATAGAAACATGTCAAACAATGTTTATAATCAATCCTCGGGTTGTTTTTAGCCTAAATAATTGATCATATTTCAACCGGACAATATCGTCGTCAATATAAAAGAAAAACAAGAAAGGCGCACTCTCGATCGTGCGCAGTAACCAGCTCTGGGGACATCCCAGGGTCCACTCACTCAATGTGGTCATTCTCCCTCATTTTTCGGAATAAAAGCCTGAAACAATGACTAAAGACTGTTCACAACTAGTGGAAGCCATAGGGAACGGAATATGGGTCCTATCCCTTTAAATGGTGGATAAGCTTTCATTGGCACTTCCTGGATGGATTTTCCTCGGGTTTTCGCCTGCCATATCAGTTCTGTTAAACTCACTGACATTATTTTAACAGTTTTGGAAACTTTAGAGTGTTTTCTATACAAATCTACCTATATGCATATCCTAGCTTCTGGGCCTGAGTAGCAGGCAGTTTACTTTGGGGGCGCTTTTCATCCAAAATTCCGAATGCTGCCCCCTATCCTAAAGAAGTTAACCAGGTAGGCCAGTTAAGAACAAGTTCTCATTTACAACTGCGACCTAGCCAAGATAAAGCAAAGCAGTGCGACAAAAACAACACCACAGAGTTACACATAAACAAACATACAGTCAATAACACAATCGAAAAATCTATGTACAGTGTGTGCAAATGTAGAAGAGTAGGGAGGTAAGGCAATAAATAGCCGTAGAAAAATGCTTATTGAAATTATCGATTATTTATTTATTTATTTAACCTTTATTTAACCAGGTAGGCAAATTGAGAACACGTTCTCATTTACAATTGCGACCTGGCCAAGATAAAGCAAAGCAATTCGACACATACAACAACACATAGTTACACATGGAGTAAAAACAAACATATAGTCAATAATACAGTGAAAAAAATAAAAAAATAAGTCTATATACAATGTGAGCAAGTGAGGTGAGATAAGGGAGGTGAAGGCAAACAGATATATGTATAAATAAATAAAAATATAAAAAGGCCATGGAGGCGAAGTGAGTACAACACAGCAAGTAAAATAAAAACTAAAAAAAAACACTGGAATGGTTGGTTTGCATTGGAAGAAAGTGCAAAGTAGAGACAGAAATAATGGGGTGCAAAGGAGCAAAATAAATTAATAAATAAATACAGTAATACAGATTATTATTATCATAGATTTATCGGTGGTGACAATGTTTCCTATCCTCAGTGCAGTGGGCATCTGGGAGGAGGTGCTCTTATTCTCCATGGACTTTACAGTGTCCCAAAACTTTTTGGAATTAGTGCTACAGGATGCAAATTTCTGTTTGAAAAGTATATTGGTTCCTGACTTCCCTGAAAAGTTGCAAATCACGGGGGCTATTCATTGCTAATGCAGAACGCCACAGGATGTTTTTGTGCTAGTCAAGGCCAGTCAAGTCTGTGGTGAACCAAGGGCTATATCTGTTCTTAGTTCTACACTTTTTTGAATGGAGCATGCTTATTTAAGATGGTGAGGAAATCACTTTTAAATAGCAACCAGGCATCCTCTACTGACAGGATGAGGTCAATATCCTTCCAGGATACCCGGACCAGGTCGATTAGAAAGTCCTGCTTGCTGAAGTGTTTTTGGGAGCCTTTGACAGTGATGAGGGGTGGTCGTTTGACCGCGGACCCATTACGCACGCACGCAGGCAATGAGGCAATGATCAGTGAGATCCTGGTTGAAGACAGCAGAGGTGTATTTAGAGGGCAGGTTGGTCAGGATGATTCTAAGAGGGTGCTCATGGTTACGGATTTAGGGTTGTACCTAGTAGGTTCCTTGATAATTTGTGTGAGTTTGAGGGCATCTAGCTTAGATTGTAGGACAGCCGGGATGTTAAGCATGTCCCAGTTTAGGTCACCTAACAGTACGAACTCTGAAGATAGATGGGGGGCAATCAATCCACATATGGTGTCCACGGCACAGCTGGGGGCTGAATGGGGGTCTATAACAAGCGGCAATGGTGAGAGACTTGTTTCTGGGAAAGGTGGATTTTTAAAAGTAGAAGCTTGAATTGTTTTGGCACAGACCTGGATAGTATGACAGAACTCTGCAGTAGATTGCAACTCCACCCCCTTTGGCAGCTCTATCTTGTCGGAAAATGTTATAATTAGGGATGGAAATTTCAGGATTTTTGGTGGACTTCCTAAGCAAGGATTCAGACACGGCTAGGACAACCGGGTTGGTGGAGTGTGCTAAAGCAACGAATAAAACAAACTTAGGGAGGAGGCTTCTAATGTTAAAGCTGCCTTAATTACAGCTTTGCACACTCTTGGCATTTTGTCAACCTGCTTCAAGAGCTGGAATGCATTTCAATTAACAGGTGTGCCTTGTTAAAAGTTAATTTGTGGAATTTCTTTTTAATGCATTTGAACCAATCAGTTGTGTTGTGACAAGGTAGGGGTGGTATACAGAAGATAGCCCTATTTGGTAAAATACCAAGTCCATATTATGGCAAGAACAGCTCAAATAAGCGAAGAGAATCGACAATCCATTATTACTTTAAGACATGAAGGTCAGTCAATGGGGAACATTTCAAGTGCAGTCGCAAAAAACCATCAAGCGCTATAATGAAACTGTCTCTCATGAGGACTGCCACAGGAAAGGAAGACCCAGAGTTACCTCTGTGGCAGAGGATAAGTTCATTAGAGTTACCAGCTTCAGATTACAGCCCAATTAAATGCTTCACAGAGTTCAAGTAACAGACACATCTCAACATCAACTGTTCAGAGGAGACTGCGTGAATCAGGCCTTCATGGACAAATTGCTGCAAAGGAACCACTACTAAAGGACACCAATAGAAGAAGAGACTTGCTTGGGCCAAGAAACACTAGCAATGGACATTAGACCAGTGGAAATCTGTCTTTGTCTTTGTGAGACGCAGAGTAAATGAATGGATGATCTCCACATGTGTGGTTCCCACCGTGAAGCATGGAGGAGAAGGTGTGATGGTGTGGGGGTGCTTTGCTGGTGACACTGTCTGTGATTTATTTCGAATTCAAGGCACACTTAACCAGCATGGCTACCACAGCATTCTGCAGCGATACGCCATCCCATCTGGTTTGCGCTTAGTGGGACGATAATTTGTTTTTCAACAGGACAATGACCCAACACACCTCCAGGCTGTGTAAAGGCTATTTGAACAAGAAGAAGAGTGATGGAGTGCTGCATCAGATGACCTGGCCTCCACAATCCCGCGACCTCAACCCAAATGAGATGGTTTGGGATGAGTTGGACCGCAGAGTGAAGGAAAAGAAGCCAACAAGTTCTCAGCATATGTGGGAACTCCTTCAAGACTGTTGGAAGGCATTCTAGGTGAAGCTGGTTGAGAGAATGCCAATAGTGCAAAGCTGTCATCAAAGCAAAGGGTGGCTACTTTGAAGAATCTAAAATCTAAAATATATATTTTGATTTGTTTAACACTTTTTGGTTACTACATGATTCCATATGTGTTATTTCATAGTTTTGATGTCTTCACTATTATTCTAGAAAATAGTAATAAAAAAATACATTAAATGAGTAGGTGTCCAAACTTTTGACTGGTACTGTACATTTGTGTCATCTATGAGTTACATGTGTTAATGTGTTCTGCAGGGCCTGGGAGAGATGCCCCAGGACACCCCGTCAGCCAGGGGCCGGCGTTCCCACCCTGGCAGTGGGACAGTGAGGGCCTCATCTCTCAACAGGGAACCACTCAAAGTGGTCAACAGGTGGGAAAACGCAACACCAACTGAAACATGTAGCACTATCCATACTATCCCTGAATTTAGTCTCTCTTCAGGTCAACATCCCTTATATACTGAACTGTTATGATTGAAGCCATGGCTAACCAGCCTTGCTGTTTGTCTATGCATTAACACAGTTTGTGTCAATGAATGTAGAGTTTGTTCATGTGTGTATCCATCAGTATGAACTCCGTCTCCATGTCTTACCTACTGTTTGTGTATCTGCAGGGAGTCTGGGCAGTACAACGGAAGACCTCAAGCTCACAGCATTGCAGACAAGATTGAGTACATCAAGCAGCTCACAGCCCTGCTGGGTTCAAAGGACTTTAGAGAGCGCATCAAGGGCATCGACCAGCTAATGGTGGACTGCGAGCACAACCCCAACATGGTCATCAGCAGTATCTTTCCGGTAACTGATGTCAGCTGAACAAAACTGGATATTTTTTTGCCTCATATACCCTAAGCTGCTAAAGCCCGAAATCCTCTGACTATCACAAAAAATACTAGCTATAAATTTTATTGACGAAATCAACCATGCAAAGTTCCATAGATAAAATGACCTGTGTAAGCAGGTCATAGTTGAATCTGTAGTAATGCTTCTCTCATTCCTCTGTCCTTCTCTCGCAGGTGTTTGATGCCTTTAAGGCCAGACTGCAGGAGTCCAACAGTAAGGTCAACCTGTACGCTCTAGAGTCTCTGCAGAAGATTGTCACTGTGATGAAGGATAACCTTGCCCAGGTAATCTACATCCTGGTCCCAGCCATCGTGGACAATCACCTCAACTCCAAGAACAACGCTATCTACACTGCTGCTATTGGAGCCATCCACACACTCATCCAAAACCTGGGTGGGTGTCTGATGATGTTTCCCATCACATCATCTGGTTTGAGGCTTGAACGTAGCTTGACTTTGTGCTTGACTTTGTTCACAGATAACGCTCTCCTCCTCCAGCCCTTCTGCACCAAGGCCCAGTTCCTGAGTGGTAAGGCTAAGGTGGATCTCATAGAGAAGGTTGCAGGTATGTTCACTGAAACAGTTTGCTTGAGATATTCCCTTCAGTACCTAAATTACATAGATGACACTTTGTAAACTTCATTTGGCTTTTAACATTTTGATTAGGATCTGAGTTGACAAAAGCTGCTAAGCAACAGTGCACTGGCAACTGTCTTTCTGCCTGTCACCCAAAGAGTCTTTAGCCTCTTAAAAGGAGGGAGAAACAGATGTCAGGCCCATATGCTCTCAGCATTTCATAAGTTCCTTGTTACAACGTGTTTGACTCCTCATCCTCCCACCTCCCTCCCTCCTCTCCTCCTCTGGTCTGTCTTTCAGATCTGGTGACAGAATTATATCCCCGTAAGCCCCAGGTGGTGGAACAGAAGGTGTTACCCCTGCTGTGGCACCTCCTGGGCACATCCAGCCACAGCGGCACTGTCCACAGCCGGGGTGGCAGCGTGCGGGGGGCCACCTCCAACCTGTGCCAAGCCCTCTACACCCACATGGGGCCTGGGCTGGCAGAGTTTGCCGCTTCCCAGTCTGCCAACGTCCACAAGAGCCTCAACGAGCTCATGAGGACCCTCTCCTACCCCTGAGGGACACTCAGAAAACACAGCCTTCAAAACACAATCAACCCCCCCAGACAGAAGAACAGAAACACTGACCTTCCTTAAAGACAGAGATGTTCTACATTTCTGATAGTGCCTGCACTTTTTTAACGTTACAGAGTATAGAAAGTCCTTAAGATGAGAGCCCTTAAATCAACCCTCTTCTCAGCGAGCTATGGTGTCCTTTAATAAAGGAGCACAGGCAGACAGAGACTTCAGCTGTTGGCATCAGGTCTTACACTCTCAACAACCTGCCCTCTTTGCACTTTGAAGAAGTCGCTCACTATCATGATAGTTGTCGTCATGAATATGGCTTGGTATCTATCGTCATATGTTTGTTGCTGTTGTTGTTTTTTATGAATCTTATGGGTACGCAAATCAGAGACAACATTATGAAGAATGTACATTTGAAATGCACATAAAGGAAACGGGACCTGAAAGATGTATATTTTAGCTGTTTCATTTGATGTGAAATTTCTAAGATGTCTTATGCGGTTGTTTAAAAGATTTGTCAGAGTGAAGATTAATGATTACAAATATTTTGTATAGCTCAAATGTGTGATTGCACAGTATTAGCCTAATCTGTATGCTGTACGATGTTGCTGTTGCATATTGTATATGGTTTGTAAGTCTTATTGTAACAATTAGTTGATGAAGTGGTGTTCTGGCATGTCTTAGCATTTTACTTTTTGCATGACCAAAATGTACCGACGTGATCAAAAAATATATTTATATTTTTGTTAAGGATATATATATATATATATATATGTGTGTGTACACCGATGCCTAACTCAACTTTGGGTGTAAACCAATTATACTGGCTGAGTGTAACAGTGAAACCATTTATGTTTAAACTAACGACTGATACAGAGACGGTGAAGCCCAGGTCTGTGATTCTGTTTCAGTATAGTGCCAGTCTTAACGTAGCCTTTCACTATTCTATGTTTAAATTATATTGAACTTGTTTGTTAACGAGATGAAAGACTGACTGATATTTAAAGTGTTTATTTCTATAAACTATATGCTTTGGTTTTTTTTTATTTACTTAGTTGCTTCACATCTTTGTTGAACTTTCCTATGCTATCATTGTAATGCCTCAGCTCAGTGTGGTTGGCCTTGTTGCCTTGTGTCGCCTAAAGGGGGAAAAGAGGATAGGTTTGTTCCTGGTCTTTAACTGTCTTGAGGAAGATAGGGCTGTAAAGTAAGGATCTATTTCCAATTAGTGGGATTAGACATGCAAGATTGAGCATCTGAGTCATTAAAACAAGACCACTGTCACTGATTTACATGATTTGCTTTTATTTACATGTAAATAAATAAATACAATTGTTTTGCAGGGCTACATGGCAAATAATAGCAAAGCAAAAGATTGTAGAAAATGTCAAGTTCCTTGAGAAACAAGTTCTCATTGACATACAGTACCAGTCAAATGTTTGGACACCTACTCATTCGAGGGTTTTTCATAAATGTTACTATTTGTGAAGACATCAAAGCTGAAATAACACATATGGAATCATTTGGAAACCAAAAAAGTGTTAAACAAATCTAAATATATTTGAGATTCTTTAAAGTAGCCACCCTTTGCCTTGATGACAGCGCTGCACACTTGCATTCTCTCAACCAGCTTCATGAGGTTGTCACCTGGAATGCATTTCAATTAACAGGTGTGCCTTGTTACAAGTTAATTTGTGGAATTTCTTTCCGCCTTAATGCGTTTGAGCCAATCAGTTTAGGGGTGAGGGTGGTATACAGAAGATAGCCCTATTTAGTAAAAGACCAAGTCCATATTATGACAAGAACAGCTCAAATAAGCAAAGAGAAACAACAGCCCATCATTACTTTAAGACGTGAAGGTCAGTCAATACGGAACATTTCAAGAACTTTGAAAGTTTCTTCAAGTGCAGTCGCAAAAACCATCAAGCGCTATGATGTAACGGGCTCTCATGAGGACCGCCATAAGAAAGGAAGACCCAGAGTTACCTCTGCTGCAGAGGATAAGTTCATTAGAGTTACCAGCCTCAGAAATTGCAGCCCAAATAATTGTTTCACAGAGTTAAAGTAACAGACGCATCTCAACACCAACTGTTCAGAGGAGACTGTGTGAATCAGGCCTTCATGGTCGAATTGCTGCAAAGAAACCATTACTAAAGGACACCAACAAGAAGAAGAGACTTGCTTGTGCCAAGAAACACTAGCAATGGACATTTGAACGGTGGAAATCTACCCTTTGGTCTGATGAGTCCAAATTTGAGATTTTTGGTTCCAACCTCTGTGTCTTTGTGAGACGCAGAGTAGGTGAACAGATGATCTCTGCATGTGTAGTTCCCACCGTGAAGTATGGAGGAGGAGGTGTGATGGTGTGGGGGTGCTTTGCTGGTGACTGATTTATTTAGAGTTCAAGGCACACTTAACCAGCATGGCTACCACAGCATTCTGCAGCGATACGCCATCCCATCTGGTTTGCGCTTAGTGGGACTGTCATTTGTTTTTCAACAGGACAATGACCCAACACCTCCAGGCTGTGTAAAGGCTATTTGACCAGGAAGAAGAGTGATGGAGTGCTGCATCAGATGACCTGGCCTCCACAATTACCTGACATCAACCCAATTTGTTTAACTCTTTTTTGGTTACTATATGATTCCATATGTGTTTTTTTCATAGGTTTGATGTCTCACTTTTATTCTACAATGTAGAAAATAGTCAAATAAAGAAAAACCCTTGAATGAGGTGTTCTTAAACCTTTTACCGGTAGTGTATTTTGATTTGTTTAACACATTTTTGTTTACTACATGATTCCATATGTGTTATTTTATAGTTTTGATGTCTTCACAAAAGAAAAACCCTTGAATGAGTAGGTGTGTCCAAACTTTTGACTGGTACTGTATACACCCAGTGGACAGTTTATTAGGAACACTATCCAATTCACAAAAATGGTTCGCTCCTACAGACAGTGAGTCAGGTGCGCAGATTCCAGTATGCGCAAGTAATAGCTAGCCTCCTGGGCTTTTCACGCATGACAGTGTCTAGGGAGGTGATCACCAAGGCATTTGTAGTTGATCACCAAACATTTCTGTAAAAAACAACAATAAAGCCTTGCGTTTTGTGCTGTTGGCGTTAGGTGAACTTGATTCAGCAGCTCTAGCACCGGGAAGGCAAAGTGTCCGAATTTTGAACTATTTAATGTGTCTGAAGGTAAAACTTTGCGTACCCGGCAGGCCCAGACAGCAAATCAAGTACACCTATAGGCCTACCGCTGGCCAATCATATTGATTAGATCATTGTGTCTGCACAGTTTCCTCAATAGCTGCTATTTTAATAAGTACGTTCATGTTAAATTGTTATTCAGCACTGTCAACATTTTGTTTAGCACTTAGGCCTATAAGCCATAAAATGCGTGTTCCCGATTTTGTGTCCCAAAGCTAGCGTTCCCACTACTTCCACTCACTCTACAACCAGCACTGCAGCTGTAATGAATGAGTACAGCAAAGTGTTTCCAAAGCTTGCATTGTTATTATTAGCGGCTTCTCCTTTTTAATATCGAGGAATACTTCACTGTCTCTGATCGGTCATCGGAGTGATAACATGAATCGCCATCAGCTGGAAGACTGTGTCCTCTTTTCTCAGCGGAGGGAGAGAGGAGGGAAGGTGAGTCAGGTGAGAGGCAGCCTCACCAGTGCTATCACCCTCCCGCCATCCCCTGTCTGACCATCAGATCCAGGCCATCAGTTCAGTAAAAGAAAAAGGTCATGATTATGCTTGCTCAGCTGTGCCTCACAAGTAATACAACAAAATATATACACTGCTCAAAAAAATAAAGGGAACACTTAAACAACACAATGTAACTCCAAGTCAATCACACTTCTGTGAAATCAAACTGTCCACTTAGGAAGCAACACTGATTGACAATAAATTTCACATGCTGTTGTGCAAATGGAATAGACAAAAGGTGGAAATTATAGGCTATTAGCAAGACACCCTCAATAAAGGAGTGGTTCTGCAGGTGGTGACCACAGACCACTTCTCAGTTCCTATGCTTCCTGGCTGATGTTTTGGTCACTTCTGAATGCTGGCGGTGCTTTCACTCTAGTGGTAGCATGAGACGGAGTCTACAACCCACACAAGTGGCTCAGGTAGTGCAGCTCATCCAGGATGGCACATCAATGCGAGCTGTGGCAAGAAGGTTTGCTGTGTCTGTCAGCGTAGTGTCCAGAGCATGGAGGCGCTACCAGGAGACAGGCCAGTACATCAGGAGACGTGGAGGAGGCCGTAGGAGGGCAACAACCCAGCAGCAGGACCGCTACTTCCGCCTTTGTGCAAGGAGGAGCAGGTGGAGCACTGACAGAGCCCTGCAAAATGACCTCCAGCAGGCCACAAATGTGCATGTGTCTGCTCAAACGGTCAGAAACAGACTCCATGAGGGCCCGACGTCCACAGGTGGGGGTTGTGCTTAGAGCCCAACACCGTGCAGGACGTTTGGCATTTGCCAGAGAACACCAAGATTGGCAAATTCGCCACTGGCGCCCTGTGCTCTTCACAGACGAAAGCAGGTTCACACTGAGCACGTGACAGACGGGACAGAGTCTGGAATGGAGAACGTTCTGCTGCCTGCAACATCCTCCAGCATGACCGATTTGGCCGTAGGTCAGTCATGGTGTGGGGTGGCATTTCTTTGGGGGCCGCACAGCCCTCCATGTGCTCGCCAGAGGTAGCCTGACTGCCATTAGGTACCGAGATGAGATCCTCAGACCCCTTGTGAGACCATATGCTGGTGCGGTTGGCCCTGGGTTCCTCCTAATGCAAGACAATGCTAGACCTCATGTGGCTGGAGTGTGTCAGCAGTTCCTGCAAGAGGAAGGCATTGATGCTATGGACTGGCCCGCCCGTTCCCCAGACCTGAATCCAATTGAGCACATCTGGGACATCATGTCTCGCTCCATCCACCAACGCCACGTTGCACCACAGACTGTCCAGGAGTTGGCGGATGCTTTAGTCCAGGTCTGGGAGGAGATCCCTCAGGAGACCATCCGCCACCTCATCAGGAGCATGCCCAGGCGTTGTAGGGAGGTCATACAGGCACGTGGAGGCCACAGACACTACTGAGCCTCATTTTGACTTGTTTTAAGCCTGTAGTGTGGTTTTCCACTTTAATTTTGAGTGTGACTCCAAATCCAGACCTCCATGGGTTGATAAATTTGATTTCCATTGATAATTTTTGTGTGATTTTGTTTTCAGCACATTCAACTATGTAAAGAAAAAAGTATTTAATAAGAATATTTCATTCATTCAGATCTAGGATGTGTTATTTTAGTGTTCCCTTTATTTCTTTGAGCAGTGTATTACCAGTGTAATGGTCTGAGAAGAACAACATTGTCAGGGCAATTCAAGCATTGCCAATATGCAGTGATAAGGTATTGGGCCTATAGCCTACTGCACAAACCTAATTGCTACAGAACTGTTTTAACAGGTTAATTCTGCATAGGTTTTTTAAATCATTTGAAAACAAATCTGTGCGGTAGATCTCGGCTTGCTTTTGGACTCAGAAGGTGATCTTGACTCAGGAAAGGTTGGTAACCACTGGTCTAGGGTTTACCGTCAATGGTGCGACAAACAAAAAACATCCAATCAGCTGCAGTCCTGTGGGCGAAAACAGCTAGTTGATGAGAGAGGTCAAAGGAGAATGGCAAGAATCGTGCAAAATAACAGGCAGACCACAAACAGGCAAATAACGGTGCAGTACAACAGTGGTGTGCAGAACCTTATCTCTGAATGCACAACTCGTCGGTCCTTGTCACTGATGGGCTATTGCAGCGGACGACCACACCGGTTTCTACTCCTGTCAGCTAAAAACAAGAAGAGCCGACTCCATTGGGCAGACGATCACAGGAGTGGAAAAACATTGCTTGGTCCGACAAATCCTGGTTCCTGTTGCGTCATGCTGATGGCAGAATCAGGATTTGGCGTAAGCAGCATGAGTCCATGGCCCCATCCTGCCTTGTATCAACGGCACAGGCTGGTGGCGGTGGTGTAAGTGTGTGGGGAATGTTTCCCTGGCACACATTAGGTCCTTGATACTAATTAAGCAACATTTAAACAGTGTATCTGAACATTGTTACTGACCAGGCGCAGCCCTTCATGGCTACAGGGGGTCCGTCCAGGTACGAGATGGGTGTACCTAATAGAATGTATTTAACAGGTCTTCTTATGGGACTCAGGTCCAGGCCATATTGGAAAAAGAGCTAGGCTTGGCAAGTTGAAGTAAAACAAAGGTGTCTTATCTTACACTTTTTGATGAACCAAAGAAAATGTGTCTCTGGTCTCACACATCACATGCAGAACTTTTCAAAACTAATAACACATGAATTATCTTATAAATTAGTATATTTTTTTATTTCACCTTTATTTAACCAGGTAGGCCAGTTGAGAACAAGTTCTCATTTACAACTGCGACCTGGCCTGATAAAGCTGCGACCTGGCCTGATAAAGCAACGCAGTGCGACAAAAAACAACACAGAGTTACATAGGATAAACAAAAGTACAGTCAATAACACAATAGACAAATGTATAAACAATGTGTGCAAATGGAGTAAGGAAGTAATGCAATAAATAGGCCATAGTAGCGAAGTAATTACAATTTAGCAAATTAACACTGAAGTATTAGATGTGCAGATGATGATGTGCAAGTAGAAATACTGGTGTGCAAAAAAGTAAATAAAAACAATATGGGGATGAGGTAGGTAGTTGGGTGGGCTATTTACAGATGGGCTATGTACAGCTGCAGCGATCGGTAAGCTGCTCAGATAGCTGATGCTTAAAGTTAGTGAGGGAGATATAAGTCTCCAACTTCAGCGATTTTTGCAATTCGTTCCATTCATTCGTTCCAGTTCCATATGATATACTAATGAATGTGTCATTAGTTTTGAAAAGTTCTGCCTGTGGTGGACTCAATATTCCCTCACAAAATATACGGGCTACCATACAATATCTAAAATTGCAGAACTTGTGCTATGAATGTGGAGTATTTGTCTCGAGATCACAAATTAAGTGTTTGACACCTGTTTGAATCAATCAATCATTTACAAATCCTTATCTAACCAGGGGCTCTATGTGGCCCAGTTGGATCAATATCATGGGAACCTTTCCTCGTCGTTGTGGGATGATGAGCGATCTGCCATCCTAATCTTCCTCGTCAACGTCCAGACGTCTTGGGAAGGTCCTGGTTTTTAGCCAGGTGTAGTTTTTGTCTGGACACAAATACATTAAGGATCCAACACAGGCACATTAAGGATTCAAGCTAAACAGAAGTCAGTGTCAAAGTCAGTGTTTTCCCTGGTAAATCAGGTGAATCCCAGAGATTGCGAGAGAACATTTGGAAAAGAATACATTGAGCTGCTGAGTTGTTCCATCTGAGGGGGAAATTAAGATTATGTAGCCCCGGGGCTTTGTTACGTGTTCAATACTTTTTTTTGCCTTTATATAGGTGTTATTAGGAACTTGTTGCAACATTTACATTTTTATAGTCCCATGTTGGGGTAATCAGAGTAAAACATAATTAGATGGAAGTATAGGCTTACAGAACAACAGAATGCTAGCTCAATACATGACATCTCACCACATCAATCATTGTATCTGAGGAGGAACAGGGATTGAACCAAAATGCAGCGGAGTTTGAAGAAATGATTTATTAAAGAAAACACGAACTTGACTAAACTAACAAAAACAACAAACGGTGTAGACAGACCTGGACGACGAACTCACATAAACACGAAGAACGCACGAACAGGGAAAATAGCCTACACATAAAAATGACGAATAACAAAACAAACCGAACAGTCCCGTATGGTGCGACCGACACAGGAGACAACCACCCACAACAAACACTGTGAAACAACCTACCTAAATATAACTCTTAATTAGAGGAACGCCAAACACCTGCCTCTAATTAAGAGCCATACCAGGCAACCCATAAACCAACATAGAAACAGAAAACATAGAATGCCCACCCAAACTCACGTCCTGACCAACTAACACATACAACAAACTAACAGAAATAGGTCAGGAACGTGACAGTATCACTGTTAGTAAGCCCTAGATCAGCCCAAATTAGTAAATTCTACTAGCTAATATACACAGTAGAAAATTCATTTCACAGCCCATCTGTTTTGCTGCTACATTATTGCTTGCTGCTATGGCTACAGAGTATTCTTGGCACCCATATCTCTAATGAGCTGAAGGGCTTTCACACCACACTCACACTCACTCATACTGAACACTCACACATACCACACCACAGCAGTGGATGCTAGAAATCAAACTAACAATGGACACATTTCACATTTTGGGCCTGAGGTCAAACTGTCTGGTCTGTCAGTGTATGCTGCCTCTCCACAGCCAACTACTGCGTGCCTGGATAGGATGTGAAAAGCATGCATTATCACATTTTTGGACTGGATGTTATCCAAAAGACGTCAGTGTGATAGATATGTTTTATTCAAGAGCATCTGCTAAGGATGTAAACATGAATGTGTGGGAAGAACCACACTCTGCTTATTTACAGACAGCATGTAAAATAACCATTGCCCTTTTTAAAATATTTTTTTATTTAACCTTTATTTAACTAGGCAAGTCAGTTAAGAACAAATTCTTATTTACAATGATGACCTACCAGAAGGCAAAAGGCACGAAGCAGCCAAAACTGTCAGTAAGAGTGCCCATGATTGAATATTTGAATGAAAAGATGGAGATACAACTGTCTAGTTTGAGTGTTTTTGCAGCTCATTCCAGTCGCTAGCTGCAGTGAACTGAAAAGAGGAGCGACCCAGGGATGTGTGTGCTTTGGGAACCTTTAACAGAATGTGACTGGCAGAACGGGTGTTGTATGTGGAAGATGAGGGCTGCAGTAGGTATCTCAGATAGGGGGGAGTGAGGCCTAAGAGGGTTTTATAAATAAGCATCAACCAGTGGGATTACAGGTATACAGAGATGACCAGTTTACAGAGGAGTATAGAGTACAGTGATGTGTCCTATAAGGAGCATAGGTGGCAAATCTGATGGCCGAATGGTAAAGAACATCTAGCTGCTCGAGAGCACCCTTACCTGCCGATCTATAAATTACGTCTCTGTAATCTAGCATGGGTAAGATGGTCAACTGAATCAGGGTTAGTTTGGCAGCTGGGGTGAAAGAGGAGCGATTACGATAGAGCTGGTATTCCCAAACGGTGGTACGGAGGTACGACAAATAAAAATGTGATTCACATTTCTTTTTTATATACTGTATATACAGTGGGGAGAACAAGTATTTGATACACTGCCGATTTTGCAGGTTTTCCTACTTACAAAGCATGTAGCGGTCTGTCATTTTTTTATCATAGGTACTCTTCAACTGTGAGAGACGGAATCTAAAACAAAAATCCAGAAAATCACATTGTATGATTTTTTAGTAATTAATTTACATTTTATTGCATGACATAAGTATTTGAACACCTACCAACCAGTATGAATTCCGGCTCTCACAGACCTGTTAGGTTTTCTTTAAGAAGCCCTCCTGTTCTCCACTCATTACCTGTATTAACTGCACCTGTTTGAACTCGTTACCTGTATAAAAGACACCTGTCCACACACTCAATCAAACAGACTCCAACCTCTCCACAATGGCCAAGACCAGAGAGCTGTGTAAGGTCATGAGGGATAAAATTGTAGACCTGCACAAGGCTGGGATGGGCTACAGGACAATAGGCAAGCAGCTTGGTGAGAAGGCAACAATTAATAAAAAATGGAAGAAGTTTAAGATGACGGTCAATCACCCTCGGTCTGGGGCTCCATTCAAGATCTCACCTCGTGGGGCATCAATGATCATGAGGAAGGTGAGGGATCAGCCCAGAACTACACGGCAGGACCTGGTCAATGACCTGAAGAGAGCTGGGACCACAGTCTCAAAGAAAACCATTATTAACACACTACGCCGTCATGGATTAAAATCCTGCAGCGCACGCAAGGTCCCCCTGCTCAAGCCAGCGCATGTCCAGGCCCGTCTAAAATTTGCCAATGACCATCTGGATGATCCAGAGGAGGAATGGGAGGTCATGTGGTCGGATGAGACAAAAATAGAGCTTTTTGGTCTAAACTGCACTCCCCGTGTTTGGAGGAAGAAGAAGGATGAGTACAACCCCAAGAACACC
The DNA here is from genome assembly GCF_029448725.1 of Salvelinus fontinalis. Taxonomy (NCBI): domain Eukaryota; kingdom Metazoa; phylum Chordata; class Actinopteri; order Salmoniformes; family Salmonidae; genus Salvelinus; species Salvelinus fontinalis. The sequence goes on along the minus strand of NC_074679.1, from coordinate 24,026,570 downwards.
ATCCCAACCGTGAAGCATGGAGGTGGAAACATCATTCTTTGGGGATGCTTTTCTGCAAAGGGGACAGGACGACTGCACCGTATTGAGGGGAGGATGGATGGGGATATGTATCGCGAGATCTTGGCCAACAACTTCCTTCCCTCAGTAAGAGCGTTGAAGATGGGTTGTGGCTGGATCTTCCAGCATGACAACGACCTGAAACACACAGCCAGGGCAACTAAGGAGTGGCTCCGTAAGAAGCATCTCAAGGTCCTGGAGTGGCCTAGCCAGTCTCCAGACCTGAACCCAATAGAAAATCTTTGGAGGGAGCTGAAAGTCCGTATTGCCCAGCGACAGCCCCGAAACCTGAAGGATCTGGAGAAGGTCTGTATGGAGGAGTGAGCCAAAATCCCTGCTGCAGTGTGTGCAAACCTGGTCAAGAACAACAGGAAACGTATGATCTCTGTAATTGCAAACAAAGGTTTCTGTACCAAATATTAAGTTCTGCTTTTCTGATGTATCAAATACTTATGTCATGCAATAAAATGCAAATGAATGACTTAAAAATCATACAATGTGATTTTCTGGATTTTTGTTTTAGATTCCGTCTCTCACAGTTGAAGTGTACCTATGATAAAAATTACAGACCTCTACATGCTTTGTAAGTAGGAAAACCTGCAAAATCGGCAGTGTATCAAATACTTGTTCTCCCCACTGTATATACTGTAAATATATTTAATTTTTTCACATTTTCAAACAGTCCATTTATATTTTCCAACTGGGCTATACATTTGGGTGAGATTTTTTTCTTGCCTGAGTACGCTCGTTTCACAGCCAAAAATAAAATGAAACAATCTAGTGTTCAGTGAAATAATGTCAAATACAGTTAGCCTAGTCAAATAATTAACATAATCACATTAACTGTTACTTTCTTGCGGGAATTCCACTTACGGTCCATATGTTGCCAAACGTAGTTGCTGCTCATGTTAGTATCTGCACTGATGGCCAAAAGCCATGACAGGGAGACATAGTGGAGTGGTAACGCGCGTGCAAGCAGTTGCTCATGGTGCCACTTGGGTACACTGCAGCATCCACTGAGAGGCTCTTGCTGCCAAGAGAATCCCGGACAGCTTGAAAGACGTTTTGGACACTACAGTGAAAATGTTTAACTTTGTTAAAGCAAGGCCTCTGAACTCTCCTGTATTTTCTGCACTATTCAATGATATGAGCAGCGACCATGTAACGCTTTTACTACATACAGAAGTGCGCTGGTTATCAAGGGGCAAAGTATTGACATGTTTTAATGAATTGAGGGACAAGCTTAAAGTTTTCTTTACTGAACATAATTTTCACTTGTCTGACCGCTTGCATGATGACGAGTTTCTCACACGACTGACCGATCTGGGTGATGTTTTTTCTCACCTGAATGTTCTGAATTTAGGATTACAGGGACTCTCCGCAACTACATTCAATGTGCGGGACAAAATTTAGGCTATGATTAAAAAGTTTGGTGCTCTTCTCTGTCTGCATTAACAAGGACAACACACAGGTCTTTCCATCATTGTCTGATTTTTTGTGTGCAAATTAACTCAAGTGTACGGACAATGTCAAATGTGATATAGTGAAGCACCTGAGTGAGTTGGGTGCGCAATTACGCAGGTACTTTCCCGAAATGGACGACGCAAACAACTGGATTCGTTATCCCTTTCATGCCCTGCCTCCAGTCCACTTACCGATATCTGAACAAGAGATTCTCATCGAAATTGCAACAAACGGTTCTGTGAAAATTTTATTTAATCAGAACCCACTGCCAGATTTCTGGATTGGGCTGCGGTCAGAGTATCCTGCCTTGGCAAATCGTGCTGTTAGGACACTGATGCCCTTTGCAACCACGTACCTATGTGAGAGTGGATTCTCGGCCCTCACTAGCATGAAAATTAAATACAGGCACAGACTGTGTGTGGAAAATTATTTATGACATTGCAGAGTTATGTGCATCCTTTCAAGCACACCCTTCTCATTTTATTCACAATTTTCGATGAACAAATAAGGTTTTATATGTAAGATGGTTAAATAAAGAGCAAAATGATTGATTATTATTAGATTATTATTTGTGCCCTGGTCCTATCAGAACTCTTTGTCACTTCCCATGACCGGGTTGTGACAAAAACTCCCACTCATTCTTATGTTTAATAAATGTATCGTATAGTGTCTGTGTGGCAGGCTTACAATGACGACAAAAAACAACATTTGAGAGTGCGCTGACCCTGGTGCTAGAGGGGGTATGCAGCTGGAGGTTGAATGTTTGAAGGGGTACGGGACTATAAAACGTTTGTGAACCACTGTGATAGAGGAAACCAAGTCTAGATTTAACCTTAGCCTGTAGCTTTGATATGTGCTGAGAGAAGGACAGTGTACCATCTAGCCATACTCCCAAGTACTTGTATGAGGTGACTACCTCAATCTCTAAACCCTCAGAGGTAGTAATTACACCGGTGGGGAGAGGGGAATTCTTCTTACCAAACCACATTACCTTTGTTTTGAAGCTGTTCAGAACAAGGTTAAGGGCAGAGAAAGCTTGTTGGACACTAAGAAAGCTTTGTTGTAGAGCATTTAACACAACATCTGGAGAGGGGTCAGCTGAGTATAAGACTGTATCATCTGCATACAAATGGATGAGAGAGCTTCCTACTGCTTTCAGCTATGATGTTGATGTAAATTGAGAAGAGCGTGGGGCTTAGGATCGAACCTCGAGGTACTCCCTTGATGACAAGCAGTAGCTGAGAAAGCAGATGTTCTGACTTTATACACTGAGAGAGGTAGTTAGCAAACCAGGCCAAAGACCCCTCAGAGACACCAATACTCCTTAGCTGGCCCACAAGAATGGAATGGTCTACCGTATCAAAAGCTTTGGCCAAGTCAATAAAAATAGCAGCACAATATTGGGGCAATGGTGACATCATTTAGGACCTTTAAGGTTGCAGTGACACATCCATAACCTGAGCGGAAACCAGATTGCATACCCGAGAGAATACTATAGACATCAAGAAAGCCAGTCAGTTGATTTTTGACAATCTTTTTCAACACTTTTGATAAACAGGGCAAAATAGAAATTGGCCTATAACAGTTAGGTTCAGCTTGATCTCTCCCTTTAAATAAAGGACACACCGTGGATGCCTTCTAAGCAATGGAAACCTCCCAAGAGAGGAGAGACAGGTTAAAAGGTTAGAGATAGGCTTGGCGATGATAGAGGCAGCAATCTTAAAGAAGAAAGGGTCTAAACCATCTGAACCAGATAATATTTGGGAGTCAAGTTTAAGGAGCTCCTTTAGCACCTTGGACTCAGTGACTGCCTGCAGGGAGAAACTTTGTAGCGGGGCAGGGGAAAAAGAGGGAGGAGCATCGGGGACAGACGCATTAGAAGGGGTGGGAGATGAGGAAATGTTGGACGGACAAGGAGGCATGTCAGAGTCAAATAGGAATCCTGACTTAATGAAGTGGTGATTAAAGAGCTCAGCCATGTGCTCCTTGTAAGTAACAACCACATCATCAACATTAAGGGACATAAGCAGCTGTGAGGAGGAGGGTTTATTCTCCAGGTCGCTAACCGTTTTCCAGAACTTCTTGGGCTTAGACCCACAGAGAGAGAACTGCTCCTTAAAGTAACTTTGGCCTTCCGGATAGCCTGAGTGCACTTATTTCTAATTTGCCTGAACGAGAGCCAGTCAGCCTGAGTATGCGTGTGCCGAGCGATTTGCCAAATGGAATTCTTGAGGTGGAGTAACTCTGCCAGATCACGGTCGAACCAGGGGCCGAACCTGTTTTTAATACTCATTTTCTTTATGTGCGCGTATTTGTTAACAATACCACTGAAAATATAAAAAAAGAAGGTCCAAGCAACAGAGGGGATCAAGCTGATTCTATACCAATTTACAGAGGCCAGATTATGAAGGAAGGCTTGCTCATTAAAGTTTTTTAGCAAGCGTCTATGACAAGTCAGGACAGGTCGCAGCCATTACGAACACAGGCTGTAAAACAGTGATCACTAAGGTCATTACAGAAAACACCATACCTATCAGGATTATTTGTGAGGATAACATCAAGGAGAGTAGCTTTCCTGGGTGTTTGGAGTCATACCTTGCGGGATTGGTAATAATCGGAGAAATATTTAGGGAGTCCCATTGCTTTAGGACTTGGTCAGGTGGTTTAAGCATGTCCCAGTTTAGGTCACCTAGCAGGACAAATTCAGACTTAGTGTAAGAGGCCAGGAGAGAGCTTAGGGCATTTAGGGTATAGGCCGGTGCTGATGGTGGCCGATAACACCCAGCAACAGTCAACAAAGTGTTATTTGAAAGTTTAATGCGTAAAACCAGATAATCAAATTGTTTGGGGACAGACTTGGTGGAGATAACCGAGCACTGAAGGTGTTCCTTGGTAAAGATTGCCACTCCACCACCTTTGGAAGATCTGTCTTGCCCGAAAAAGGTTATAACCAGAAAGGTTAACATCAGTGTTCAAAACACTCTTTCTTAACCACATCTCAGTAATGACCAACACATCTGGATTGAAGCTGTGAACCCACACTTTCCATTGATCCAATTTAGGTAATAAGCTTCTAGTGTTAACGTGGAGAAAACCAAGGCTTTTTACGAGGGCAGAAGTCAGTGAAGCAGATATCAGAGCACAAATCAGAATTGGGGCTATACAGTAGATGGGCCAGGGTGTATATGCACATTTCCAGCTATAATCAGCAGTAATACAATTAGGGCACGACAGAGGACAGGGAGAGCTCTGCAGTGTTGATTTAT